>NW_004443947.1:31110828-31135661 GCF_000243295.1 Trichechus manatus latirostris | reverse complement strand
ACACACACACACATATATATATATATATATATATATACACACACACATGGAAACCCTGGTGACGTAGTGGTTAAGAGCTACGGCTGCTAACCAAAAGGTCATCAGTTGGAATCCATCAAGTGCTCCTTGGAAACTCTGTGGGGCAGTTCTACTGTCCTGTGGGGTTGCTGTGAGTCAGAATCGACTCGAAAGCAGTGGGTTCATATATACACAGACATATATGCACACACATATATACACATAAATATATACACACACACATACATATATACACAGAGAGAGAGATGTACCTCAAGGAAATCCTCACATGGTTGTAGAAGCTGGAAAATCCCAAATCCATGGGTCAGGTGTTAGGCTGGAGGATTCTCTTGACTCATGTAGCTGCCGGGGCTGATGAACCAAAGACTGGCAGGTAAGATGGCAGGCCACTGGCTCATAGGCTGCAGAGGCTGATGAATCCCAAGATTGGCATGTAAGCGCTAGCTCAAATCCCATGAACCAGAGGTCAGATGATGACAAGCAGGATGCAGTATCCAGAGCAAGAGCCTTGCTGGAACATCCATTTATATACTGAAGGCAGGCAACACGCCTAAGGAAACTCCCTTTTAACTGATTGGCTACTCATAGCAGATGTCAAGATGGAGTTGATCACATACATCATTACATAACTGCCAGACTACATCCTAACTGCCAAACCACTGAGAATCATGGCCCAACCAAGTTGACACACAACCTTAATTATCACATTCCACCCCTTGTCAATTAGGCACCTGTACACATCTCCTTAAACGATACATAATCTCTAAATAAAGACAATAATAAAGTCATACTTTTCATGTAACATGATACAACTAAACACATGTACAACAGAAAATGCACTACCCTCATTTACATCTTATATTTTATAAGTGAACAAAGTAAAAATATTTGATGCACATTACAAGGAAGAAATACTTATAACAATTACAGTCCTCATTTCTGTAACTGGTCACGTGCTCACAACTGGTATTTAGAACTACCTTCTTCCAATACCCATTGCATATTTCCTTTGCTCTCAGCAAGCATCTCAGCTAGTCGTGGTTTTTTGCCTAGTGAGGTGACCCAAACTTTCATTCCTGAAGGGTCTGGGCCATTAGTAGTCGTGTCAGAATTAAGTTGCTGTAGTTTTCCATGGACTTTAATCACAGGACATGGTAATACTAACAGATACCCTAAAGGATCTGTATTCCAGACATATTCTTCTTTACCTCCATTATGTAATATCAAACTGATTTCCTCTTGGTCAATATGGTATCTCTCTTCTTTGCCTGTTGATCCAGAGGCATGAGGAGCCCAGAGTTGCCAGATGGCAATCTTAAATTTCAGTTCAGTGGAATCAGTAACGTGTCTCCAGATGGGAGCATTCTTCCCTTTGGAACTAAGACCTCTAGACCCACAGAGCTTACAGTCATGGGGATAGGTAGCAAAAATTTTGTGAGTGTATCACTAGGGGAAATAGTGAGTGGTGCCACTCTCATTTCCACTGCTTGATTCCTGGACCCATGAATCCTGGCTATGGGACAAACAGCACCATATATTGGATGCTGGTTTAGAGCATATACAGCCTCCTGGAGAACATTGCCCCAACCCTGCAAGGTAGTGCCATATAGCTGGAGCCGTGATTGTATCTTTAGAAAGCCATTCCATTATTCTATCAAGCCGGCTGCTTCAAGATGATGGGGAACATGGTATGACCAGTGAATTCCATGAGCATGGGCCAATTACTGCACTTCATTTGCTGTGAAGTAAGTCCCTTGATCTGAGGCTATGCTGTGTGGAATACCATAATAGTGGATAAGGCATTCTGGAAGTTCACAGATGGTAGTTTTGGCAGAAGTGTTGCATGCAGGGAAGGCAAATTCATATCCAGAGTAAGTGTCTATTCCAGTAAGAACAAAACACTACTCTTTCCATGATGGATGTGGTCCAATGTAATCAACCTGCTACCAGATTGCTGACTGATAACCTTGAGGAATGGTGCTATATCAGGGAGTCAGTGTTGGTCTCTAGTGCTGGCAGATTGGGCATTCATTAGTGATTATAGCCAAGTTGGTCTTTGTGACCTGCCACCATGACCACTTTGTTCATGAGTTCATTTGGCAATGACAGAAGTGGCTGGGGAAAGAGGATGACTGGTTTCCACAGAACGTGTCATTCTATCCACTTAATTGTTAAAATCCTCCTCTGCTGATGTCACCCTTTGGTGAACATTCATGTGAGACACAAATGTCTTCTCTTCTTGAGCCCATTCAGAGAGGTCTATCTCTACCTCTTCCCTGTAAATCCTTGTCTCCAGTTTTCCGATCATGTTCCTTCCAAGTCCCTGACCATCCAGCCAAACCATTGACCACAGCCATGAATCAGTATACAGTCGCACATTTGGCCATTTCTCCTTCCAAGCAAAGTGAACACCAAGTTCACTGTTTGAAGTTCTATCCATTGGAAGGATTTCCCTTCACTACTGTCCTTAGGGAGGTCCCAGCAAGGGGCTGTAGTGTTGCCACTGTCCACTTTCGAGTGGTGCCTGCATATCTCATGGAATAATCTGTAACCAGGCGCGAATTTTCTCTTCTTCAGTCAACTGATCATATTGAACTCCCCATGAGGCCATAGGTGCAGAATGGGAAAGGGCAGATAATGTGATGAGGGTGGAGACCATGGGCATTTGGGTCACTTCCTCGTGCAACTTACTTGTGCCTCAGGTCCTGCTTGGGCCCAGTCTTGTATATACCACTTCTATTTAGTGGAAGCAGCAGTCAAGAAATCAAAAAACACATTGCATTGGGCAAATGTGCTGCAAAAGACCTCTTTAAAGTGTTGAAAAGCAAAGATGTCACCTTGAAGACTAAGGTGCGCCTGACCTAAGCCATGGTGTTTTCGATCACCTCATATGCATGCAAAAGCTGGATGATGAGTAACGAAGACTGAAGGAGAATTGATGCCTTTGAATTGTGGTGTTGGCAAAGAATGTTGAATACGGACTGCCAAAAGAACTAATGAATCTGTCTTGGAAGAGGTACAACCAGAATGCTCCTTAGAAGCAAAGATGAAGAGACTATGTCTCACATACTTTGGACATGTTATCAGGAGGGATCAGTCTCTGGAGAAGGACATCATGCTTGGTAAAGTAGAGGGTCAGCAAAAAAGAGGAAGACCCTCAGTGAAATGGGTTGACACAGTGGCTGCAGCAATGGCTCAAGCATAACGACTGTGAGGATGACACAGGATTGGGCAGTGTTTCGTTCTGTTTTACATAGCGTTGCTATGAGTTGGAATCGACTCGATGGCACCGAACAACAACAACATTTGATGATGTAGTGCTGCTTTGCACGTCCAGCTTTATGAATCTGTGGGTCAGACAACACCCAGTTCATGTTGGGCAGCTCAGGCCACATGGTGACTTGATGGCCCATGATTAAGTATTCACTCGCTACTAAGGTCCAGTAACAACCCAAAAGCTGTTTCTTAAAAGGAGAGTAGTTATCTGCACAATTTGTCAATGCTTTGCTTGAAAATCCTAAGGGTCTGTGCTGTGATTCATGGATAGGGGCCTGCCAAAGACTCCAAAAAGCATCTCTATCTACCACTGACACTTCAAGCACCATTGAATCAGCCAGATCATATGGCTCAAGTGGCAGATCCACTTGCACAGCACCCTGAACCTGTTGCAAAGCCTTCTCTTGGTCTGGCCCCACTCAAAGTTAGCAGTTTTTCAAGTCATTTGATAAATAGGCAGAGCAGCATACCCAAGTGAGGGATATGTTATCTCCAAAATCTGAAGGAGCCCACCAGGTGTTGTGCCTCCTTTTTGGTCATGGGAAGGGCCAGATGCAGTAACATATTCTTCACTTTGGAAGGAATATCTCAACATGCCCCATACCACTGGGCCTCTAGAAATTTCACTGAGTTGGAAGGTACCTGAATTTTGTCAGATTAATTTCCTACCCACTAGCACACAAATGTTTTACCAAGAAGTCCAGAGTCATTGTCACTTCTTCCTTACTAGGTCCAATCAGCATAATGTCATCAGTGTAATGTACCACTGTGACACCTTGTGGAAGGGAAAGGCTATCAGGGTCCCTGTGGACTCAATTATGACATAGGGCTGGAGAGTTGATGTAGCTCTGAGGTAGGCAACTGAAGTTGTATTGTTGACCATGGCAGCTGAAGGCAAACTGTGGGTCCACAAACTCTCTGACATCGTCCCGGTCTCACTCACACCCTGCACCAGTTACACTAGACTTTTAGCTCATTCCTATCTCATGGTCTTTGTGCTTGTCTGGTCTGCCTGTGACATACTCCTCCCAGGTGTTTTGATGGCTTGAATCTTTACTTCACCTAGAGTAACATTCAGATATCATATCTCAGAAAAGATTTTCCTGACCAACATATTTAAATTAACAGCTCCCTCTTTACTGTCTATCCCCCGGGATGGTTAAGTTTGTACGTCAATTTGACTGGGCTATAATTATCAGTGGTTTGGAAGTTATGATGTAGCTTGGAGCTATGTAATGGTGTAATCTGGCCATATGTAATGATGTGATCAGCTCCATGATGAGATCTACTGTGAGCAACAAGCCAGTCAGTTGAAAGGTAGTTTCCTTGGGGTTGTGGCCTGCCTGCAATGGATGTTCCAGCCAGGATCTGACTCTGGATCCTGCATCCAGCTCATCATCATTTGACCTCTGGTTCTTGGGACTTGAGCTAACAGCTTACCTGCCCATCTTGGGATTTGTCAGCCTCTGCAGCTTGTGAGCCAGAGGCCTGATGTCTTACCTGTCGATCTTGGGTTTGCCAGCCCCTGTAGTTACCTGAGTCAGGGGGAAGCCTCCAGCCTGACCGTGGACTTGGGACTTCCCAGCCTCTACAACAACGTGAGCTATTTCTTTGATATAAATATCTCTTTCTCTCTATGTATGTGTATGTGTACACATATATGTACACACACACACATATACATAAACATTGCAGTCAAGTTGATTCTGACTCATAGTGATCCTATAGGACAGGGTAGAACTGCCTCGTAGGGTTTCCAAGAAGCAGATGGTGAATTCAAACTGACCACCTTTTGGTTAGCAGCCAAGCACTTAACCACCATGCCACCAGTGCTCCAAATACATCTTATATACATACATTTTACATATACATATGTACACATATACATATGCATGTATATATAAAATGTATGTATATAGTATATATTAAATGCATGAATATTGTATATATTAAATATATGTATATAATATATATACCATTTGTATATATATGTATATATATTAAGTGTATATTTTATATATATATATATATATATACCAGTCGCCTTCAAGTAGATGCCAACTCATGGCGATCCCATGTGTGTCAGAGAACTGTGCTCCATAGGGTTTTCAGTGACTATTTTTTTGGAAGTAGGTCACCAGGCCTTTCTTCCAAGGCACCTCTGATTGGACTCTAATACCCAACCTTTCAGTTAACAGCTGAGATTGTTAACTGTTTGCACCAGCCAGAAATGGATACATATATATATAAAATTTATTCTGTTTTTTTTTTTTTTTTTTTTTTGAGAACCTTGACTAATGCAGTGTGGTATCCAGGGAGTTAAGTAAAGAGAGTGTTTCAATAAGGAGGAGTATCACATAAATCAATGCTGCTGAGAGGTTGGGTAAGAAGAGGACTGATAATTGACAACTGGAGGTCATTAGCGAGCTTGAAAAGTATGGTTTCCCTGGAGCAGTGGAGAGAAAAGCCTGGTTAGAGTGGTTCTAAGGGAAGGTGGAAGCTGGGGAGGTGGAGTCAGAGAATATATGCTTTAGTGAAATTTAGCTATAAAGAGAACCAGATAAATGATTATTGAGTGGATCAGAATTTCTGAAAACAACATTCAGAAGGAAAGATAAAAAGGAATGGACTTATTTAGGATTATTGACTACCTACCCTAATTCTAAATGGAAGTTTGAGGCTGCCTTCTGTCTTCATTCCGTTAACTTCTTTCCACCTCTAGAGAGGAGAAAGGCCATTCCTGTGGATGAGGAGCAAAATGGACTCTGAGGACCAGCCAGGCCACCTTGTGAAGGGTAAGTGTTCTGGAGGGGAGCATAAAAGGAAAATAGTAGAAATGCTCTGTGGCCAAGGTCTCTTGCTCCTTTTAGAATCTATCCCTCTTGCTCATGTCCTTTCTTGGCTATGGTAGTATTTTCCCTCATTTTGGGTTTCTGCCCAGTGCTTTTGAATTTCTATTTCCAGAAAACCAGTTTCTCTGCTCAGAACTCTTTATTGCAGGTGGAAAAAAAAAAAAAAGACAAAGGAAAAGAAAGAACAATAAAAAGCAAAGCAAAAGCTACCTCTAATGAGCTTAGGTCAAAAAGAAGAGTCTCTTCTCTCTGGATTTATCTCCAATGTTTTTCCTCATCAAAGATATGAGACTTTGAAAAACAGATTAAATTCTAGACCTAGGAAAAAAATGTCAAGAAAATCACTTGACTGTTTCAGGTTTAGCAAACTATAAAACCAAAAACCAAACCTGTTGCCGTCAAGTCGATTCCGACTTATAGGAACTCTACAGGACAGAGTAGAACTGCCCCATAGGGTTTCCAAGGAGTGCCTGATGGATTTGAACTGCTGACTTCTTGGTTAGCAGCAGTAGCTCTTACCCACTATACCACCAGAGTTTCCAGCAAACTGTAGCCTTCTGTTTATGTAACTTATGTAACATTATTGGAACACAGTCATACTCATTTGTTTACATATTATCCATGGATTCTTTTGTGCTAGGATGTGTGTTGAGTAGTTGTGACAGAAACCATATGACTGGAAACACCTAAAACATTTACTCTTTGGCCTTTAACAGAATAAGTTTACTGACTTCTAGTCTATGCTAACATTTTCCAAAATGTGACCTCAGTGACATTACTTCAGTGAGATACTGTGAACACACAGGGATGGAAAACCCTAAATTAAATAAACTTAAGTATATTTTTTCACTGTAGAACTTCAGAGAACCTTTAATATAACACTATGAATTATGAGTCTCTAAAAAGAGGATAAAATATGCTTCGAGGTTTTAAGGATGAGATCTTAGGGGAATTAGGGTGCATTATGGTTTTGAATCCCAAATGCCCAAATCCTGGCCTGAAAGATACTTCTCTCTATTGCTTTCCTGGACAAGTAAAACCTGTAAGAAAAATGGAGTGAGAATCAAAACACCAGTTTATTAATAGCTGCTCAAGTGTCCAATACCCTGATGCAGGTTTCTCCTGTAAAAGGCCATGTTGAAACACACAATTTATGACTTAAGGCATACAAGGGGCTTTATATCCTCCCCTAGATTTGAATCTTGGCATATTACCATGTTGGACAAGGCTCATGAATAAAGGAAGCTGAAGGGAATGGATGGAAATCAATATGACAGGTCGGCTGTGCAGGACCCAACCTAGCTGATATGCACGGAAGAGGCGGAAAGAAAAGAGAACCATTATAGCCACCCCTGCACAGAAGAAAAAAATAAACAAAAACAAGCCCATTGCTGTCGAGTCGATTCCAACTCATAGTGACTGTCTTAGTCCTCTAGTGCTGCTATAACCGAAATACCACAAGTGGATGATTTTAACAAAGAGAAATTTATTTTCTCATAGTGTAGTAGGCTACAAGTCCAAATTCAGAGTGTCAGTTCCAGGGAAAGGCTTTCTGTCTCTGTCAGCTCTGGAGGAAGTTCCTTGTCATTAATCTTCCCCTGGTCAAGGAGCTTCTGTGCATAGGAACCCCGGGTCCAAAGGACACACTCTGCTCCTGGTGCTGCTTTCTTGGTGGTATGAGGTCCCCATATCTATCTGCTGCTTCTCTCTTTTATATCTCAAAAGAGATTGGCTTAAGACACAATCTAATCTTGTAGATCTCATCGACATAACTGTCACTAATCCATCTCAATAATATCATAGTGATAGAATTTACAACACATAGGAAAATCACATGAGATGGCAAAATGGTGGAGACAATCATACAATACTGGGAATCATGACCTAGCCAAGTTGACAGGTATTTTTGGGTGACACAATTAAACCCATGATAATGACCCTATAGGACAGAGTAGAACTGCCCCATAGGGTTTCCAAGAAGTGGCTGGCGGATTCAAATTGTTAACTTTTTGGTTAGCAGCCTGCCTCTTAACCACTGTGCCACCAGGGCTCCTTGCACAGAAGAACCAATCTCTAAATGAAAGTGTGGAACAGGGAATGGAGCCTTGTTCCTGCTTTTAAGGCACGGTGATTGCAGCCAGTCATCATTATGGCCCAGTCAATATTCCAGAACTCTGATCGATCCGATATGTAATTCCTTCTGATATGCAACTTCTCCTTCTTTGCAGGTGGTGGGGACAATTAAAAAGGGTGGGCAAAAATGGCCTGGCATGGTGAGAGGATACTGTAGTGTATCTTTTTCCCTTACTTTGTTGACTTTCCGTAACTTATCAGAGTTCAATATTCTTCTTTTTTTTTTCCCACAGAACTTATGATGAGACCAACCTTCTGGGTGACACCTTTTGAAGAATACTGGCCTAAGCCTGTGGTTCTCAAACTTCAGTGGGCTTAAGAATTGCCTGGGGAGTTGTTAATAATTCATATTCCTGTACTCCCCATCAGGTTCATTTCAACAGGTCTAGTCTGGGACTCAAAAGCCTGCATTGTTTAACAAACTCTCCAAGTGGTTCCAAAGCAGGTAGTCCACTGGTCATATTTTGAGAAGCAATGATTTCCTGACATTAGTTGGAGAAATAAAAGGAGACCTTAAGCTAACATGTTGTTGTTGTTACTAGTTGCCATCATGTCAACTCTGACTCATGAAAACCTTGTGTATAACAGAAGGAAACACTGCCCAGTCTTGTGCCATCTTCCCGATTGTTGATATGTTTGAATCCATTGCTGTGGCTATTGTGTCAATCCATCTCATTGAAGGTTTCCTTCATTTTCAATGACCCTCTATTTTACCAAACATGGTGTCATTTTCTAGCGATTGGTGTTTTCTGATGACATGTTCAAAGTAAGTGAGCCGAAGTTTCGCCGTCCTCTCCTCAAAGCAGCATTCTGGTTATGTTTTTTTTGAAGACTGATTAAGTTGTTTTTTGACAGTCCATGGTATATTCAATATTCTTCACCAACACCACAATTCAAATGCATCAATTCTTCTGTCTTTCTTTTTTATTGTTCAGCTTTCACATGCATATGAGGTGATTGTAAAGACTGTGGCTTGGGTCAGGTGCACTTTACTCATCAAAGTGACATATTTGCTTTTTAACACTTTAAAGAGGTCTTTTACAGCATAATTGTTCAATGCCCTCTATAATTGATTGCTTGACTGCTGCTTCCATGCCTATTGATTGATAGTCCAAGAAGAATGTCCTGCTCATCCTAGTACAGAGGGTTGAATTAAAACTTCAGTTAATAACTAAGGTTGAATTTTACTTCAAAGTCATATTACATCTCTTCTTGGGAACCTATGACACAGACAGGTAACTTGTCTAGACTTTTAGTTTGAAATTCTGGCAAATTTGAACTCTCAAAGGCATAAATCACAAACTGGTTCTAGAAAAAACTGAGAGTCTTTCAGATTAAAAGTTTTCTTTGTATGTCAGGATTGGCTGAATCCTTTTCATTAGGGAAACAATAGTTGGAGGAGTTTTTAGGGTCTGATGCCTGAAAGATTAAAATCCAGTTCTCTGGGTTGTTTGAATATGCTGTCTGATAAGTTGTGGCATCTCCTTTCCTGGAAATCAATGCGAACATTAGGAATGATGTAGATGACAAGAGAAGACTTCCCTGGTTTGCAGGTGATTTTGCCAAGAGAAGTGGAGATTTACTAGAGCAACTCAAATAGAGTTGTCTGAAAAGAGAAAGAGCTGCTTTGGTAGGCAGCAAACTTACATAATTAGAAATGTACAAGCATGAAATGGATTGTAGAGGAAATTCAACTACATTACCAGTTCTAGGGCTAGATGAATTTTAAAGTCCTCACTA
The DNA here is from genome assembly GCF_000243295.1 of Trichechus manatus latirostris. Taxonomy (NCBI): domain Eukaryota; kingdom Metazoa; phylum Chordata; class Mammalia; order Sirenia; family Trichechidae; genus Trichechus; species Trichechus manatus. The sequence goes on along the minus strand of NW_004443947.1, from coordinate 31,125,621 downwards.
GCTCTGAGATCCTGAGTCTGATATATATCATTGTACACCATTTTTTGGAAGACAATGCCAATTTTATATTTTATTTCTGTAAAAAATAACTTATATGTCCACTTGGGGGTAGTAAAGTATTTTTTTCAGTATCTCTAGGGAGTCTTTAGTATTTCCTCTGCAAATACGCTAGCTGTGAGTAAAAAAAGTACCAACTGGATGTTGCATATTTCTTAAATTTTGTAAGTGGCAGTTTTTCCTAGTGCATAAATAAATATAATAGGAATTATGGGCAAACAAGATCTTATTTCCTGTAATGTCCAGAAACGTTAAAAAACATACAAATTCAAACTGTTTCAGCAGCAGCAAATATGCCCAGAATAGCTCTGGGCTGAATGACATTTTGGTTATTTTATGATCAAGCAAATAAGATAGTCCCAAGATGGTTTAAAAGTTCCTGAGTTGTAAAGATATAGTAACATTTGAATTATCTTCTTCCTCTTACATAATTTCAAGATTATTAAATTTTTATTGTAATAGTTGTAACATAACAAATTATCCCAAAATTTATTGGCTTAAAGCAACACACATTTATTATTTCGCAAATGAATGTGGCTTAACTGGGATCCCTTGGCTCGGGGTCTCCCAGGAAGTTGCAATCAAGGTATTGGCAGAAATTGTAATCACCATGGAATCTCTGAGTAGTGTAAACTATTACTATGCTCTGCTGCTAACTGAAAGGTTGGAAGTTCGAGTCCACCCAAAGGCACCCTGGAAGAAAGGACTAGTGATCTTTTTCTGAAAATCAGCTACTGAAAGCCCTATGGTACACAGTTCTACTTGATACACATGGAGTCACAGTGAGTCGGAATTAACTTGACAGTGGCCTCTAGGCTTGACTGAGGGACAATCACTGGCTTCCAAGATTGGCTTCCAAGCTCCCTGGATTCCTCAGAGACAGCTGCCTGAGAGAGGGAGACAGAGAGCGTGCCCAAGAGAGAAGCCAGAATCTTTTGGTAACTGAATCTCAGAAGTGACAATCTATAATATCTGCTGTGTTCTGTCTGCTAGAAGAAGCAAGTCACTAAGTTCAGCCCACACTCAAGGGGAAGGAATTACACAAGGACATGAATACCTGGAGGCAGGGATCATGATAGTGGGGCTACTTTATAGGCTTCCTAATACAGAAACAGACATTATGACTAAGTGGTTTAAATTTTTTTTCCTAAATTTTATTTATTTTGTTGAGAATATACGCAGCAAAACATACACCAATACAACAGTTTCTGCATGTACAGTGGAGTGACATTGATTACATTCTTTGAGATGTGAAACCATTCTCACCCTCCTTTTCTGAGTTGTTCCTCCCTCATCAACATAAACTCACTGCCCCATAAGGTTTATATCTAATCTTTGGAGTTGCTGTTGTCAATTTGATCCCGTATAGATAGTTCTTAAAAGAGCATGATGCTCAAGGCTGACCTTTTTTTACTAGTTAAGCTAAATTTTTGTTCAGTTTTAAGATGACTTCAGGGGATATTTTTGATTTAAGGTTTAAAGATTATCTCAGGGCAATAGTTTTAGGGTTTATCCATCCTCTATGGCTCCAGAAAGTCTAGTTTTTGTTGTTGTTAGGTGCTGTCAAGTCAGTTCCAACTCATAGTGTCCCTAAATACAAAAAAAACGAAACACTGACTGGTCCTGCACCATTCTCACAATCATTGTTATCCTTGAGCCCATTGTTGTAGCCACTATGTCAGTCCGTCTCATTGAGGGTCTTCTTCTTTTTCACTGACCCTTTACTCTACCAAGCATGATGTGCTTCTCCAGGGACTGGTCCCTCCTGATAACCTGTCCAAAGTATGTGAGATGAAGTCTTGCCATCCTTGTTTCTAAGGAGCATTCTAACTGTTCTTCTTCCAAGATAGATTTGTTCGTTTTTTGTTTGTTTGTTTTTTTTGGCAGTCCATGGTATATATTCTTCACCAACACCACAATTCAAAGGTACTGGTTCTTCTTAGATCTTCCTTATTCATTGTCCAACTTCACATGCACATGAGGAGATTGGAAACACCATGGCTTGGGGCAGGAGCACCTTAGTCCTTAAAGTGATGTCACTGATTTTTAACACTTTAAAGAGACCTTTTGCAGCAGATTTGCCTAATGCAATGCATCTTTTGATTTCTTGACTGCTGCTTCCATGGACGTTGATTGTGGATCCAAGTAAAATGAAATCTTTTACAACGTCAATCTTTTCTCCATTTATCATGATGTTGTTTATTGGTCCAGTTGTGAGGATTTTTGTTTTATTTATGTTGAGATGTAAACCATACTGAAGGCTGTAGTCTTTGATCTTCATCAGCAAGCGCTTCAAGTCCTCTTCATTTTCAGCAAGCAAGGTTGTGTCATCTGCATATCGCAGGTTGTTAATGAGTCTTCCTCCACTCCTGATGCCCTGTTCTTGCATAGTTCAGCTTCTCAGATTGTTTGCTCAACATATAGATTGAATAGCTATGGTGAAAGGACACAACCCTGATGCATGCCTTTTTTTACTTTAAACCGCGAAGTATCCCCTTGTTCTGTTCGAACAGCTGCCTCTTGGTCTAAGTACAGGTTCTTCATGGGTACAATTAAGTGTTCTGGAATTCCCATTCTTTGCAATGTTGTCATTACTTTGTTATGATCTACACACTTGAATGCTTTTGCATAGTCAATAAAACACAGGTGAATGTCTTTCTGGTATGCTCTGGTTTCAGCAATGATACATCTGACATCAGCAGTGATATCCCTTGTTCCACGTCTTCTTCTGATTCTGGCTTGAATTTCTGGCAGTTCCCTGTCGATGTATTGCTGCAACTGCTTTCGAATGATCTTCAGCAGAAGTTTACTTGTGTGTGATATTAATGGTATTGTTCGGTAATTTCCACATTCTGTTCGGTCACCTTTCTTTAGAATGGGCACAAATATGGATTTCTTCCAGTCAGTTGGCCTGGTAGCTGTCTTCCAAATTTTTTGGCAATAGACCAGTGAGCACTTCCATCACTGCATCCATTTGTTGAAACATCTCAGGGGGTATTCCATCAATTCCTAGAGTCTTATTTTTTGCCAATGCCTTCGGTGCAGTTTGACCTCTTCCTTCAGTACCATCGGTTCTTGATCATATGCCACCTCCCGAAATGGTTGAATGTCGACCAATTGTTTTTGATACATCTTCTTTTCATACTTGCTGTGTGGTTTAATATTTTCCCTTTAGAATCCTTCAATATTGCAACTCAAGGCTTGAATTTTTTCTTCCATTTTTTCAGCTTGAGAAATGCTGAGCGTGTTCTTCCCTTTTGGTTTTCTATCTCCAGATCTTTGCATGTGTCATTATAATACTTTACTTTGTCTTCTCGAGCCACCCTTTGAAATCTTCTGTTCAGCTCCTTTACTTCAACATTTTTTCCTTTTGCTTTAGCAACTCCACGTTCAAGAGCAAGTTTCAGAGTCTCTTCTGACATCCACTTTTGTCTTTTCTTTCTTTCCTGTCTTTTTAATGTCTCTTTCCACAGATGTAGTCAATTCGATTCCTGTGTATTCCATTTGGTGAGGTCCATGTATATAGTCCCCATTAATGTTGGTGAAAAAGGGAATTTGCAACGAAGAAGTTGTTGGTCTTGCAAAATTGTATTCTGGGATCTCTGGCATCATTTCTATCACCAAGGCCGTATTTTCCAACTACCTGTCCTTCTTTGTTTCCAACTGTTGCATTCCAATCACCGGTAATCATCAATGCATCCTGATTCCCTGTTTGATCAATTTCAGACTGCAGAAGTTGGTAAAAGTCTTCAATTTCTTCATCTTTGGCCTTAGTGGTTGGTGTGTAAATTTGAATGATGGTCGTATTAACTGGTCTTCCTTGTAGGCGTATGGATATTATTCTGTCACTGACAGTGTAGTACTTTAGGATAAATCTTGAAATGTTCTTTTTGACAATGAATGGAATACCATTTCTCTTCAAGCTGTCATTCCTGGTGTGATAGTTAAGATTGTGAGTCAACTTGGCTGAGCCATGATTCTCAGTGTTTATATGTGATCACTCCCATGATTGAATATGCTGTGAGTAGCCAATCAGTTAAAAGGGAGTTTCCTTGGGGGTGTGGCCTGCATTTGAATATAAGCAGATGTTCTGGCTTTTTGCTTACTCTGGATCTGGATCATGTGGCTGCCTCCTGTTCGTCTGACCTCCAATTCTTGGGACTTGGGCTAGTAGCTTATCTGTGATCCTGGGATTCATCGATCTTCACAGCCTGTGAGTGGAGTCCTCCTTTCCAACCTGCTGATCTTGTGTTCACCAGCTCCTGCAGCTACATGAATTGGGAGAAGCCTCTATCCTAATCCACAGACTTGGGACATTCTAGCCTCTACAACTGCGTGAGCTATTTCCTTGATATAAATCTCTCTCTCTGTAAGTATTTATATGCTTTACTGATTTTGCTTCTCTAGAGAACCCAGCCTAAGATGCCTGGCAGAGTAGACCATATGACTGTCTCATTCAAAATGGCCAATACTAGTCCATTTCAGCTCATTAATGCCTAGGATATCAATGTTTATGCGTTCTATTTCATTTTTGATGATTTCCAGTTTTCTTAGAGTCATACTTCATACATTCCACGTTCCGATTATTAACGGATATTTGCAGCTGTTTCTTCTCGTTTTGAGTAGTGGCATATCAGCAAATGAAGGTCCTGAAAGCTTGACTCCATCTCCATCATTAAGGTCAACTCTACTTTGAGGAGGCAGCTCTTCCCCAGTCATATACTGAGTGCCTTCTAACCTGAGGGGCTCATCTTCTGACACTATGCCAGAAAATGTTCTGCTGCTATTCATAAGGTTTTCACTAGCCAGTTTTTCAGAAGTAGACTGCCAGGTCCTTCTTCCTAGTTTGTGTTAGTCTGCAAGTTTAGCTGACACCTGTCCACCAAGGGTGACCTTGCTAATATTTGAAATACCAGTGGCAAAGCCTCCCGTATCACAGCAACATGCAAGTCACTGCAGTATGACAACCTGACACACACATGGTAGAATGGGTAAGTGTTCCAATTTCCCCACATCTTCTCCAACATTTGTTTGTTTTTGCTTTTTGTTTTTTGTTTTTTATCTTAGCCATCTTAGTGGAAGTTAAATGATACTTCATTGTGATTTTGATTTTCATCTCTCTGATGGCTAATGGCACTGAGCATCTTTTCGTGCGTTTGGTGGCCATTTGATTGTCCTCTTTGGTGAAATGTCTGTTAGAGTCCTTTGCCCATTTTATAACGGGGTTATTTGCCTTTTTGTTGTTAAGTTGTTGAAGTTTTATATATATATTGGTTGTTAGATTCTAGTTGGATATATGGTTTCTGAAGATATTCTGTCGGTAGCTTGTTTTTTCACTTTTTTGGTAAAGTCTTTTTTTGTTCTTTAAATTTCATCTATTTTCTTGTTGTTGAGAATATACACAGCAAGACAATACACCAATTCAACAGCTTCTACATGTACCATTTCGTCACATTGATTACATTCTTCAAGCTGTGCAACCATTCTCACCCTCCTTTTCTTTTTCTCCCTCGTTAACTTAAACTCACTGTCCCTTAAGATTCTCATCCAAACTTTCAAGTTGCTGTTGTCAGTTTGATCCCTCATAGATAGTTCTGAAAAGAGCATAATGCTCAGGGCAGATATTGTCTACTAGTTAAGCTAAATTATTGTTTGGTTTCAAGAAGACTTCAGGGGATATTTTTGGTTTAAAGTTCAAGGATTATCTCAGGGCAATAGCTTCAGGGTTTCATCCATCCTCCATGACTCCAGAAAGTCTAGAGTCCATGAGAATTTGAAATTCTGTTCTAAATTTTTCCCCTTTTGATCAGGATTCTTCTATGGAATCTTTGATCAAATTGTTCAGTAATGGTAGCCAGGCATCCTCCAGTTCTTTTGGTCTCATGGCAAAGGAGGCAGTTTTTCACAGATGCAGTTAGACACACATTCCTTATCCCCCTCCTATTCCTGACTCTCCTTCCTCTGTTGCTCCCATTGAATAGAGACTGATTGTTGTGCCTTGGATTGCCACTTGCAAGCTTTTAAGACCTCAGGCACTACTCAAAGAACTAGGAGGTAGAAAAGCACTAACTACGTTGTTAGGCCAGTTAACTGGGATGTCCCACGAAACCATGACTCTAAACTTCCAAACCAAGGAACCGAATCCCATGAGGTGTTTGGTTGTACATAAGCAGCCTCAGCAGCTACTCTTTTTTTTTTGGTTGTTGTTATATATATATTATCACATAACTTTTACCAATTCAGCTTTTACAAGTGTACAACTTACTGGCAGAAATTACAATAATTGGCTGTGCAACCCTATCCTTAATGCAATTTTTCCATCATTGTTGGCCCCCCTTTTCCCCCTCCCTCCCACCGCTGGTAACCACTAATAAGCTTTGGACTCTGTGCATTTACCTTTTCTTGTCTTTTTATATAAGATCATGCATATCTGACCTTTTGTGATTGGCTTATTTCACTCAGCATAATGTCTTCCAGTTCCATCCATTCCGTAGCATGTGTTAAGACTTCATTTCTCCAACTGGCTGAGTAGTATCCCATTGTATGTACATACCACATTTTCTTTGTCCATAAATCTGTTGATGGGCATTTAGGCTGTTTCCACATTTTGACTACTGTGAATAGTGCTGCAGTGTACACTGGTGTACAAGTCTCTGTTTGTGTTTCTGCTTTCAAGTCTTTGGGGTATATACCTAGGAGTGGGATTGCTGGGTCATATGGTACTTGTATTTTTATTTTTTTGAGGAACGCGGCACTCTTTTCCACAGTGGCTGTACCATTTTGCATTCCTACCAGCGATGGATATGGGTTCCAATTTCCCTACATCTTTGCCAACATTTGTTATTTTCTGTTTTTTTTTTGTTTGTTTGTTTGTTTTTAAATCTTCGTCATCCTAGTGGGAGTATAATTGTATCTCATTGTGGTTTTGATTTGCATCTCTCTGGTGGCTAATGACACTGAGCATCTTTTCATGTGTTTGGCAGCCATTTGAATGTCCCCTTTGTTGAAATGTCTATTCAAGTCCTTTGCCCATTTATGATTATGTTATTTGTCTTTTTGTTGTTAAATTGTCAAAATTGTATATGTATTTTGGTTATTAGATTCTTGTAGGTTATATGATTTCCAAAGATATTCTCCCAATTGGTAGCTTGTCTTTTCACTTTTTCGGTAATGTCTTTTCAATGAACAAAATTTTTTATTTTTATGAGGTCCCATTTATTTGCTTTGTCTTTTGCTGTTAGTGCTTTTGTTATTATATTAGATAATCCATTGTTGACAGCTAGGCCTGACAGCATTGCCCCTGCTTGTTCTTCTAAGGATTTTATGGTTTCAGTTTGCACATTTGGTCCTTAATCTATTTTGAATTTGTTTTTGTGTATGATGTGAGGCAAGGATTCTGTTTCATTTTTCTGCAAGTGGAAATTTGGTTTTCCCACCATCATTTATTGAAAAGACTCTTCTTTGCCTATCTAATGGACTTAGCACCCTTGTCAAAAATCATTTGGCCACAGATGAGTGGATTGATTTCTGGACTCTCAATTCTATTCTGTTGGTCTATGTGTCTATTGTTATACCAGTACCAGGCTGTTTTGATTACAATAGCTGTATAACTAAAAAAACAAACAAAAATTCATTGCCATCAAGTACATTCCCACTCATAGAGACCCTATAGGACAGAGTAGAACTACTGCATAGGGTTTCCAAGGAGCAGCTGGTGGATTCAAACTCCTACCTTTTGGTTAGCAGCCAAGCTCTTAACCACTATGCAACCAGTAGCTGTATAGTATGTTTTAAAATCAGAAAGTGTGAGTCCTTCTACTTTGTTCTTCTCTTTCAGCATTGTTTTAGCTATTTGGTGCCTGTTGTCATTCCATATATAGTTAAGGATTGGTTTTTCTATTTCTCTAAAGAAGGTTGTTGGAATATTGACCAGAATTGCGTTGAATCTATAGATCGCTTTGGGTAGTATTGACATCTTAACAATATTAAGTCTTCCAATCCAGGAACATGGAACATCTTTCCATTTATTTAAATCTTCTTTAATCTCTTTCAGCAGTGGTTTATAGTTTTCATTGTATAAGTTCTTCACATTCCTGGTTAGATTTATCCCTAAGTATTTTATTCTCTTAGATGCTATTGTAAGTGGAATTGTTTCCCTAATTTCCCTTTCAGATTTCTCATTGCTGGTGTATGGAAACCCAACTGATTTTTGTTTGTTGACCTTGTATCCAGCAACTTTGCTAAATTCCTCTGTTAACTCTAGAAGTTTTCTTGTGGACTCCATAGGATCTTCTATATATAGGATCACATTATCCACAAATAGAAATAATTTTACTTCTTCTTTTCCGATCTAGATACCTTTTATTTCTTCGTCTTATTGCTCTGACTAGGGCTTCTAATACAATATTAAATATAAGTGGTGAAGGCGGGTACCTTTGTCTTGTTCCTGATTTCAAGGGGAAAGCTCTCAGGCTGTCTCCATTAAGTATGATATTAGCTTTTGGCTTTTCTTATATGCCGTGAATCATTTTGAGGAATTTCCCTTCTATTCCAATCTTCTTTAGGGTTTTCATCAAGAAGGGATGTTTGATTTCATCAGATGCTTTTTCTGCATCCATAGAGATGATCATGTGATTCTTTTCCTTTGTACTATTGATGTGTGGTGTATTACCTTGATTGATTTTCTAATGTTGAACCATCCCTACATTTCTGGAATAAATCCCACTTGGTCATGGTGTATGACTATTTTAATATACTGTTGGATTCTGTTCACTAGTATTTTGTTGAGGACTTTTGTACCTATATTCATAAGAGATACTGGCCTATAGTTTTCTTTTCTTGTGGTGTCATTGCCTGGTTTGGGTATCAGGGATATGTTTGCTTCATAGAATGAATTAGGGAGTATTCCTCGTTCCTTCTCTATCTTTTGAAAGAGTTTAAACAGTATTGGTGTCAATTCTTCTCTAAATAGTAGAATTCTCCAGTAAAGCCATCTGGTCCAGGACTTTTTGTTGTTGTTGTTGGGAGGTTTTTGATCACTGATTGATCTCTTCACTTGTGATGGATCTTTTGAGACTTTCTGTTTCCTCCTGAGTTGTTTGGGTAGGTTGTGTGCTTCTAAGAATTTGTCCATTTCATCTAGGTTATCCAGTCTGTTGCCATAAGGTTATTCATAATATTCTGTCATAATTCTATTTATTTCTGTCTGGTCAATTGTAATGTCTCTTTTTTGATTTCTTATTTTGGTTATTTGCATCTTTTCTATTTTTTTCTTTGTCAGTCTAGCTAAAGGTTTGACAATTTTATTTATTTTTTTTCCCAAGATCCAAACTCTGGTTTTATTGAATTTCTCTGTTGTTTTTGTGTTTACAATTTAATTTATTTCTGCTCCGATCTTTGTTATTTCCTTTCTTCTGGTATGTCAAGGCTTAGTTTGCTCTTCTCGTTCTAGTTCCTGGAGTTGTTGAATTAGGCTGTTGATTTGAAATCTTTCTCCTTTTTTTATGTAGGCATTTATTACTATGTGGTTCCCTCTGAGCCCTCCCTTTGTTGCATCCCATAAGTTTTGGTATGTTGTGATTTCATTTTCATTTGACTCTAAGAAATTTGTGATTTCTTCTTTGGTTCATTCCTTAACCCATTGGTAGTTTAACAGTGTGTTGTTTAATTTCCATATGTTTATGTATTTTCCAAGTTTTTTTTTTTTTTTTCCTGTTTATTGATTTCTAGCTTCACTCTGTTGTGGTCAGAGAAAATACTTTATATGATTTTTTAAATTTATCAAGACTTGCTTTATGACATAAAATGTTGTCTATCATGGAGAATGATCCATATGCACTGGAGTAGAATGTATATTATTCTGTTTTTGGGTAAAGTGTTCTATTATGTCTGTTAAGTCTCGTTGGTTTATAGTGTCATTCAGGTCCTCTGTTTCCTAGTTGATCTGATCTTCTTTCTAGATGTTCTGTCCAATATTGAAAGTGGTGTATTGAAGTCTCTCACTATTATTGTAGTAGTATTTATTTCTCCCTTCAATCCTATCAGTGTTTGTTTTATATATTTAGGTTCCCAATGTTGGCTGCATATATGTTTATGATTATTAAATCTTCCTGATTAATTGACCCTTTTATCACTATATGTCTTAGTTATCAAATGCTGCTGTACCAGAAATACCACAAGTGGATGGCTTATACAAACAGAAATTTATTTTCTCAGAGTTTAGGCAGTTAGAAGTTCAAATTCAGAGTGCTGGATCTAGGGGAAGGCTTTCTCTCTTGGCTCTGGAGGAAGATCCTTGTCTCTTCAGCTTCTGCTTCTTGGTTTCTTGGAGATCTCCATATGTCTTGCCATCTATCTTACCCCATCTCTACTTCTCTCCCTTGCTTGTTTAATCTCTTTTATATCTCTAAAGAGGTTGACTCAAGAAACACCCTAAACTAATCCTGCCTCATTGACATAACAAAGACAACCCATTTCTAACTGGGATTATAGCCACAGGCATAGAGGTTAGGAATTACAATACATATTTTTGGGGACACAGTTCAATCCTTAACAATATATAATGTCCATCTTTATCTCTTCTGACAGATTTTGTCTTAAAATCCGCTTTACCTGATATTAAGATTGTTACATCTGTTCTCTTTTCACTATTATTTGCGTGGAATATTTTTTCCCATCCTTCCACTTTCAACCTATTTCTATCCTTGCATTTAAGGTGTGTCTCTTGTAAACAGCATGTAATTGGATCAGTTTTTTTTTTTTTTAATCCATTCTACCACTTTCTGCCTTTTGGTCAGGGCATTTAGTCCATTTAAATTTACTTTAATTACTGATAAGTGACTTAATTCTGCTACTTTGTTGTTTTTTTTTGTGTGTTAAGCCTTCTTTGTCTTTGTCCTTTAGTACTGCTTGCTTTTGTGTTTTGTTGATTTATTGTAGTAAGCCCTTTTGGCTCCCATCTCCTTTTCTTTTATATTTCTTTTTTCTTAGTGGTTACCAAGAATATTACATATAAGAGCTTGTATTTGCAAGATTCTAGGGTATGTTGGTACTAACTTAACTTCAGTAACATACAAGAAATTCTTTATCTATACCATTCCTCTTCCCCCTGTTTTGTTATCCCTAATTATATCTTTATATTTCTTGTGCCCTATAACATAATTTTATCCTTGTCTTGTATATATTTGATATTAAAAAACATGAAGGACAAAATGTTTAGAATCATCAAGCATGAATTCCTTATTACTAGCCCTTATATTTGTCCAAGCATTTCTGTTTATTAAGGATCTTTCTTTTTATGTATAGCTTTGAATTACTTTCTAGTGTCTTTTCCCTTTCATATACAGGACTCTTATTAGTATTTTTTATAGGGCCAGTCTGGTGGATATGAACTCTCTCAGCTTCTGTTTGTCTGGAAATGCTTTAAGTTCACCCTCATTCTTGAAGGATAATTTTGCTGGGTATAGTATTCTTGGTTGACAGTTTTATTTATTTATTTCAGCGCTTTAAATATATCATTCCATTGCCTTTTGGCCTCCAGTGTTTTTGAGGAAAAATCAGCACTTTGTATGCTTCTCTCTCACTGCTTTCAGGATTCTCTCTTCATCTTTAATTTTTAGAGTCTATGATATATCTTGTTGTAGATCTCTTTGATTTATCCTGCTTGGGGTTCTTTGAGAGTCTTGGATTTGTAGATTCATGTCCTTCATAAGATTGGGGAAATTTTCTGTCGTTATTTATTCAAATATTCTTTCAGTCCCTTTTTCTCTCTCATTTCTTTCTGGAATTACATAAATTGTATATTAGGTCCCTTGTTGTTTTCCCATAATTCCATTAAACCATGCTCAGCTTTCTTGAGCCTCTGTTCTTGTTGCTCTTCAGCGTGTGTGATTTTAACTATCTTATCCCCTAATTCGTTGATTCTTTCTTCTGCCTGATTGAATCTGTCGGTAAGAGCTTCTGTTGTGTTTCTCATTTCAGTTATTGTCCCTTTCAGTTGCAATGTCTCTTTTTTTAGATCCTCATTTTGTTCTTTCATTCTTTTCCTTGTTTCTTTTAGCTCTTTGTCTATATTTTCCCTTAGTTCTTTAATTATGTTTAATGTTGTTATATTCTTCCATTTTTTTCATTATTTGGTCATCCCTAGATGCATTTTCAGTCCCTTTGTCATGTTCCTTTGGATGGGCCATTGTTTCTCTTTTGTGTGTCTCAAGATTTTTTATTGGGGCACTGAAATTTTTGACGGTGTTAACTTTCTCAGTATTCCCCAGTATTTGTTGTTTTTGCCTGCACTACTTTCTGTAAGAAACTCTGGTCGGCAGAGCCTTTGGCCTTTCTTTAACGTACACTTTCCCTGTCTGAGATAGTTCCTTTTCCCTACCTGGTTTAACTGAAATTTTAAAGTTCCAGATCTCATTTTTCAGCTTTCAATCTCTGCTAAACACACCAGAGAATATGCTATAGTCACTCTGTCCACTAGCAGGCACCACTACTCAGGTGATATATTGTGTACTAATCAATCTTTCCACCAGAAGGTGTGGGCCCTTCTCTTTGGTTATTGTTCCCTTTCTTATTCTGTTTCTGCAATTATATTTTGAGTTGGAAAACTCACACCCAGCCCTCTGATTTTGCCCAAGCTTTCCTTCCCTGCTCTATGGGGGCTGCTTATATCTGAGCTGGCATTCAAGGAAAGCATTGGCAGATTTTCCTCCATTTCAGGAGGTGGAGGATCTGGAACTTCTCAGAAGGACCACTGAAAGTTCTGTCTTGTTGGTTTCAGAGGCCCAGTAGCCCTATGGTGTTGAGGGAGCAGTCTCCACTTAGGTGACCCACCTCCTGACTCCACTGTAGGAAACTTCCTATAGGAGTTTGTAACAATCCAGCAGCTGACAGTTACCATTTGGGAGAGGGGTAGTCACACTTTAAGTGGACTCCTAGGATGAGCTGCCTTGTTGCTATCTGAGCCCATCCCATAGTACATTGGTTGTGGGTGTAGCCTCTACTCAGGATGCCTGCTTCCTAGCCCACAGCAGCCTAAATCAGCAGTCCTCGGTGCTAACCATAAGGGGAAGCAGATACACCAAAACTGATCCCTAGGGAGGTCTGTCCTATTGGTTTCAGAGGGGCCTGCTATTGTAAGCACAGGGAGGCAGTTAGAGTGTTGACTTCGAGAGCAGACTCCACTACACGGGCCTTCTGTAACAATTCAAAGCAGGCTTGCAACTGTCAATATCTGGGTGAGGGGGTACTGACACACTCCAAACTGACACACCTCACCCCCCCCAGGAGGTCTGCCTTGTTGATTTTAGGGAAGAAGCATGGGGTCCTGTCTCCTTGTATAGGCAGGGGCTGTGGTGGTTAGAGAAGCAAGCTCTTTTTCTGGAGCCACTACCCCAGTTCACAGCAGCCTGTGGTCCACGTGGCTAGGAGAGGGGCAGGGACAGTGAGAACAGTGATTTTCATACCCTGGGTGACTCATTGATTTGTTGATTTTTACCTGTCTACAGTTCCCCGCTGCTTTCCTCTGCTTCCAGATTCAGAGTCCCTCAAAGCTGAGCACCATTTCCTTATATTTCTTGTTGTGCTTGTCTGGGAGGGTTGGACTGATGGTTTGTTTATACCACCATCTTCCCAGAATTCCTCCTTTAAATTGTTTCTTGTTTGAAAAAAATCAAATTTTTGTTTTATGGACAAAGTAACCAGAACGTGTCCTGAGTCTTGGTTTTAATGTCAACAAAAAGGCAGGTTGGTTGTACTCTTTCAGATCCCTTCTAGTTTGGACATTCTTTCCAATAAACAATTAAATTCTGTTCTAAGAGAGTCCAGCTTTCTTTCTTCTAGACCAGGGCTTCTTAACCTCAGTGCTATTCAACTTTTGGTCTGGATAATTCTTCATTGTGGAGGTTGTCCTGTGCATTTTAGGATGTTGAGCAGCATTCCTGCCCTCTGCTCACTAGATGCCAGAAGCAGCTCCCAAGTCGTGACAATCAAAAATGTCTCCAGTTTGGGGACCACGGATCTAGGCAGATCCATACTTGATCTAACACACACAAAAAAATTTCCTTTTCTGTGATATCTTGAACTTTTCCATCAAGAAAAAAAATTATAAATTAATTAATAGACTGGTATTAATAACTTATAAGTATTTGTACTTTAAAAGAGAAGTAATCTTTTGAGATAGAATTGTGAGGCCTACAAGTGACTCTGTCGGGGAGGGGGGAACTACTCATACCAAGCATGAATCAAACTGGCCCTACAGATTAAATGAAATTACTAGAAAATAGTTTCCAGAAGCCACAGAAGTGATCCTGTGAAAGTGTGTCTAAGTCCTGAGAGGTAGGGATGGGAATTTAGAATAAGAGAAAAAGTGGTCAGAGAAGAAGTCTAGGGTAAACGAGTTAAGAAGGGGATGGAGAGGAGAATTTCAGACAAGTCACAAATGATTTAAGCATAATTTTCCCAGTACTTTGTAACACTTGGGAAGTTTCTCTCTGCCTGTCACAGATCTCCTATTGCTTCTAGTCTCACCATAATGAAATGACAGTTCCAGTAAGTAAAAATTACAGGGGTCATCTGGAAAAATGGCACTCCAGGCAGAAGCACCATGCCATCCCTCCACAGCAAAGATCCGAAAAACTAAGCTGAACAGAGAATACAACAATCCTGAAACCCTAAAACATCAAATGAAGAGATAAAGAACTCAGCCAAGCACCAAACGGAGTGAGAAAACTGATAGAG
>NW_004443947.1:31073527-31106265 GCF_000243295.1 Trichechus manatus latirostris | reverse complement strand
ATAGGGAACCCAAGGTTGAGGAAGGATATTGTTGATGTGTTGTGAGATTGTTAACCATTGTCATAGGGCAACGTTTGTAGTAACTGTTAAATGAGAAACTATTTTGTTCTGTAAGCCTTCATCTTACGTGAGAATAACAGCACAACTGGAAGAGCGTAGTCAATGTCATTGAACTGTGCATGTAGAAATTTTTGAAATGGTATATTTTTGGCTATGTGTATTTTCACCAAAAAAAAAAAATGTTGAGAAGTTAGAGGGTTAACATGTGGTGGGATTGTTAACCAATGTCATAAAACAATATGTGTACTACTGTTTCATAAGAAACTGTTTGTTCTGTAAGCCTTCACCTGAAGTACAATAAAGAAAAAAATTAGAAAAAAAATTACAGGGGTCAGTTTAGACTACATTCTTAGACATTCTTTCAATTTAAGTCAAAGTGTCAGTTTAATAACCATAGATTCAATAGATTAAGGATAAGGCTTTATTATTCATTTTTTGTGTTTTTAGGTCTAGCTCAGTGTCTGCCACTTGGTGTATATTCAGTATTTACTAAATAGGTGTGGGGGAGTTCATGTATGCAGAATGTATAGCATTATAGCATGTAACAGCATGTATAACCTCTGAGAACAGGTTCCAGGTCAGACTTTCTGAATCCTGGCCCTCCCACTTCTTTACGTGAATGGCATCTCAGTTATCTCTTGAAGATTTGTCTTTAAAATGGGGATTGTTATAAGGAGTATATGATAAAATTGAGAAGCACATAGCCCAGTATCTGCCTCATATTAAGTGCTCAAGAAGTAGCCATATAGGATGCACATTTGATATTGAGGTTGAGAGACACGATGCAGCTAAATATCCATGTCAGCATGTACTGGAAATAGTGCTATGGTTAATGCCCCTGAGGCTTGTTTTCTTGTTATTCATTTCTGAGCTTGGTGTCTACACTAGAATGATCACATTAGCTGGATCCTTAGACCTCTGCCTTCTGATTCTGAGAGCTAGATACCAGTCAATGAATTCCCCAGATGTAGACAGACCGAAGGCCTTCAAAAACAATTAATATGCTTAGCCGTTCTTAACAGCCTGGGCTCCTGGTTGTTTTGCTTACTGCCCTTTCAAAATATTGATTAATCTTTCCTGTAACAGAGAAACAATCTTTAATACATATTCATGCTTTCATTGTTAATGAAATCCTAACTGTTGGTGATGGAATCTTGGGCAGCTTGTTTATCTGGTGGAAATGACTACAAAAAAACACCTGACAAATTTCCTGGTGTGGAGCTCATTTCAATCATTTTGCATTTGTATGCTGCCAAAGAGAGGAACATTTTCTGAAAACTGTAAACAAAGTGAAACGGTACTAAAAAAATTTTTTTTCATAACAATAAATGCTCCCATTCTTATCATTTTTCCACAAACACTTTTTAGAACACTTCCTAAGTGTCAGGCACTGTCCTAGGAGTTGTGCGAAAAGCACATTAACTTATTGTCTTAGTCATCTAGTGCTGCTATAACAGAAATACCACAAGTGGATGGTTTGAATGAAGAGAAGTTTATTTCCTCACAGTTAAAGTAGGCTAAAAGTCTAAATTCAGGGTGTCAGCTCCAGGGGAAGGCTTTCTGTCTCTAGGCCTTCTCACCAGTGTTCCCCCAGACTAGGAGCTTCTCCGTGCAGGGACCCCGGTCCAAAGGACACGCTCTGCTCCTGGCACTGCTTTCTTGATGGTATGAGGTCCCCAGTCTCACTGCTCACTTCTGTCTTTTATATCTCAAGAGATTGCCTCAGGACACAATCCAGTCTTATAGACCAGGTCCTGTCTTACTAACACAACTGCCACCCATCCTCCCTCATTAACATCATAGAGGCAGGTTTACAACATACAGGTAAATCACACAGTACCAGGAATCATGGCCTAGCCAAATTGATACACAATTTTTTGTGGGATATAATTCAAACCATGACACTTATCTCATATAAGCACTATGGTATAGGTACTGTCTTTATCTCCATTATATAGGTGGAAAAACTGGACCACAGAGAGGTTAAGAAACTTCCCCAAGGTCACACAGCTAATCACTGTCACAGCAAGGATTTGAAGTCAGGCAACTGGCTCTAGTGTCTGTACTCTTGACTATTGTGTTTGCTCTTTGATCTGTATTAATGAGTAAATGAAGAGGTAATATCTAGGGATGACATTAAGCTGAAAGGCTTTCTCAGTGACGTCAATGATGTGGAGTCAGTTGGGATGAGAGCACTGTGACATTGGAGTCAGATAGTCCTGGGTTCAAACTCTAGCTTTACCACTTACTGGATGTATGTCTGTATTTCTGATTCTTCATTCTCCCCTGGCAATATTAAACATCCCCACCCTTGACATGGTCTCTTGATAAGCGGAGTGAACTTCCAGGCCCCCTAACTTTGGGATTGGCCATACAACTTGCTTTTGCTGCTGAGATATTAGCAGGCTTATCTCAAGCAGAGGCTTGACATTGGCTTGTGCAGGAGGGCTAGCTTTTTAGGACTTCTGCCACTGCCATGAGAAACACAAACTCCAGGTGGCGGTTGTGCCTCCTTCCCGTGCCCCAGAGCCACCCCAGCTGCCCTGCAGATGCATGCTGTTGTTGTTATCTGCTGTGCAGTTGGCCCGCGACTCACGGCGACCTTATACACAACAGGATTGAACTATTGTGATCCATAGGGTTTTCATTGGCTGACTTTTGGAAGTAGATTGACTTTCTTCCTAATCCTTCTTAGTCTGGAAGCTCTGCTGAAACCTGTTCAGCATCATAGCAATATACAAGCCTCCGCTGGTAGATGGGTGGTGGATGAGCATAAAATGTATTGGCGAGGAATCGAACCTGGGTCTCCTACCTGAAGGTGAGAATGCTTGCACTGAACCACCAAGAAGTGAGACATAATTACTTACTGTTGCATTTCTCTGAGATTTTGTGGTTGCTTGTCAATTTTCCCAAATGTAAGTAAGGATAACTCTTTTTCTCTCAGATGTATAGGAGGGATAATAACAATGCCTTCCTCTTTGTGAAGCTGTGAGGATTTAGTGAGCTAATAATGCACATGAATGTTATGAAGTAAAACTTCATCCACTTTCTGTTGTTAGAGAATTGGCAATACAGTCAGGATCTATACTAAAATCTCCAACATTTACAAAGGGATGCATGAAATTATGGAAGATAGTCCCTCTGTTGGAACATTATCCAAATAAACACCGGTTACTCAAGCATTGTGAAGATCTATTTTCAAAATATCTATTTACTGATGAATCATTCTTATCTATGCATTAAAGTAGATTTCTTAACATAAAAATAATTTCATGCCTTTAAAAATAATGAATTGCTTTTCTTTTTAAGTAGTCTTTTTTTTTTTAACAAACCCAGTCTAACAATTCTAGCCTACTAAATTTACTGCTTGTATTTTGTGCAATGTACATATTTCACTGGGAATGGTATAATTAGGTATATGCAACAGTTTCTAGGCCATATTATGTATTTCAGCTAAAACTTCCAAACATTGACATTACCTATAACATGTATGTGTATCTAAAGTTGAGTTCAAATATAATTCAGTTATTTAAAGGGGGTGAATAAAAGTAGACAATAGATTGTCTGGATCAACTGGACCTTGATGTTTGCTTGACTTGGCTTACATAAGCTAGTATAACTTTAAGTTTCCTTATAATGTTTTAAAAGTGCTTTTCCATATATTTAAGCAAATGAGTTCTCCAGCCAAGTGAAGGGGAATATAAAAAATTTGCATCTTTTTTACAGTGAATCCTGTGGGACATTTAAAAACAGATGTACAGAGAAGTTAACAAGTATGTGTGTTGCTACTTTCTGCACTAATTTTAATGGAAAGCATCCAAGGGTAATTATTTCCACTCTAGGTTAATTATAAAGTGCTGATGAGGCTTTCATATCAAAATTAGCATGTTTTAGCTTATTTATCTGGCACCTCTGGGACAAAAATTTGATCCATTGACTGTTTTTATTCAATGAGTTAACCACAACTTTAAGGAGTTTGTAATTATAACACTGTTATTGGGTGTTTATTCTACAAACAAATCACACATATTATAATGAGATATCAGATTGCCAGCATCTTTATAGCCAGTGGTATGCTGATATACTGGCTTGGGGGCAAAGGGAAGAGGGAGGCTGGTTGGGAGTATTTGCCAGTTTCTGTGGTATAAATATTCTCACTGTGACAAATTTCAGGTTACTAGTCTTTGACTTTGGGCTCACAAAATTCTTAAACATTTAACAATAAGTTTTTGCAAGCCAGTCCAAAATGGCACCAGTACACCACTGTAACAGCTAATACTTATACATACTGGATTCTGGTGATGGAATGAGACTTTTAAATTTTTCTGCAATGCCTTCATTTGATTTAAAGTCATTCATTAAAAGAATATTTTTAAGTAAGACTGTTAAGGACACTTTACAATAGTGGTTATAATAATTTGAGTTACAGCCTACTTTGAGGAGCTAATCAAAGCTATAACCCTTTTGCTAAGGTGGGGGATAAGTGCACACAAAGAATTCTGAATACAATTTCAGAGGATCTTGGACCACTTGACATTAGTCTAAGGTCTCAGATTAAGAATCTCTTCCATCTCTTTGAGCTGGACAAATTAATTTGGCAAGCAACATTCTGAATGTCATTGCTTCAGTTCACTACGTTTGTGAATTACTAGAAAGCTCAAAAGCCACTTACTCATTGAAGAAGAGTTAAATTACCAATATTTTACTAAACGTGTTTACTTTTCGCCTGTTGTATTATCATTCTAAAGTTCAGAGATCACAACGAATTCATAAAGAGATGGTGAGGTGTCAACCACTGAGTAGCATTAAATAATTTAGTTTTAGTTTATCCCTTTGTTCTGTTTATTTTGTGTGAACTAACTCTCGGACTTGTTACATTTAAATTTTTATTTTAAAATATATGCTGCTTGTATCATATGTGGTATAGGGGGGCAAAAAGTCAATTAACAATCACTTTTTTTTCTTCTAAGTTAAGCCCCTTTTTTATACATCCTCATAGTACTTGTATTTGTATTTTGTAGCACACTTCACAGTTGGATTTATTTCATTTATTTTTTTAAAATTTGATTGTGCTTTAGGTGAAAGTCTACAGCACAAATTAGTTTCTCATTCAAAAATTTATACAAAAATTGTTTCGTGACATTGGTTGCAATCCTCACAATGTGTCAGCACTCTCCCCATTTCCACCCTGGTTTCCCCATGTCCATTCGGCCCGTTTTCCTGTCTCTTCTTGCCTTCTTGTCTTGCCTTTGGGCATGAGTTGCCCATTTGCTCTCATATACTTGATTGAACTTAGAAGCATGTTCCTCACGTGTGTTATCATTTATTTTATAGGCCTGTCTAATCTTTGGCTGAAAAGTGAACTTCGAGAGTGGCTTCAGTTCTGAGTTAGCAGGGTACCCGGTGGCCATAGTCTCGGTGGTTCCTCCAGTCTGCCAGACCAGTAAGTCTGGTCTTTTTTTTCTGAATTTGAATTTTGTTCTACATTTTTCTCCTGCTCTGCCCGGGATCCTCTATTGTGATCCTTATCAGAGTGGTTGGTGGTGGTAGCCAGGCACCATCTGGTTGTTCTGGGCTCAGGCTGGTGGCGGCTATAGTTCACATGGTCCTTTAGTCCTCTGGGATAATATTTTCCTTGTGTCTTTGGTTTTCTTTATTCTCCATTTCTCCGGATGGGATGGGACCAATAGACGTATCTTAGATGGCTGCTCACAAGCTGTTAAGACCCCAGATGCTACTTACCAAAGAAGGATGTAGAACATTTTCTTTATGAACTATGTTGTGCCAATTGACCTAGATGTCTCCCGAGACCATGGTCCCCAGACCTCAGCCCAACAACTAGGTCCCCCAAGGTGTTTGAATGTGTCTAGGGAGCTTCTGTGACTTTGCCTTGGTCAAGTTATGCTGACTTCCCCCACACTGTGTGTTGTCTTTCCGTTCACCAAAGTTGACACTTGTCTGCTATTAGTGATTTCGTCTCCCCATCCCTCCCCTCCCTCATAATTATCAAAGTTTGTTTTATCTGTGTGTAGATCTTGAGTTTTTATTATAGTTTCATACAATATTTGTCTTCTTGTGATTGAGCTATTTCACTCAGTATAATGTCCTCCAGATTCATCCATGTTGTGAGATGTTTCTCGGCTACGTCATTGTTCTTTATCATCGCGTAGCATTCCATTGTGTGTATGTACCATAATTTATTTATCCATTCATCTGTTGATGGGCACTTAGGTTTTTTTTTTCATCTTTTTGCTATAGTGAATAATGCTGCAATGAACATGGGTGTGTGTATGCCTATTCATGTGACAGAATTGCTTGATTGTACAGTATTTCTATTTCTAGCTTTTTAAGGAGGCGTCATATTGTTTTCCACAGTGGTTATATCATTTTACATTCCCACCAGCAGTACATAAGAGTTCCAATCTCCCCATAACATCTCCAACATTTGTTACTTTGCGTTTTTTGGATTAGCGCCAGCCTTGGTACTTCATTGTAGTTTTGCTTTGCATTTCTCTAATGGCTAATGATTGCTAGCATTTCCTTATGTATCTATAGGCCGCCTGAATGTATTCTTTGGTGAAGTGTCTCTTCATATCCTGTGCCCATTTTTAATTGGATTATTTGTCTTTTTATTGCTGAGTTATTGACGTATTTTATATATTTTAGAGATTAGACCCTTCTCAAATATGTAGTAGCCAAATTCTTTTTCCCAGTCTGTAGGTTCTCTTTTTACTTTTTTGGTGAAGTCTTTTGATGAGCTTAAGTGTTTAATTTTTAGGAACTCCCAGTTATCAAGTTTATATTCTGGTGTTTGTGCATTGTTAGTCATGGTCTGTATTGTATTTATGCCATGTATTAGGGTCCCTAGTGTTATCCCTATTTTTAATTCCATGATTAGTATCGTTTTAGGTTTTATATTTAGGTCTTTGATCCGTTTTGAGTTAGTTTTTGTGTATGGTGTGAGTATGGGCCCTGTTTCATTTGTTTTTTACAGGTGAACATCCAGTTACACCAGCACTATTTGTTAGAGACTGTCTTTTCCCCATTTAATGGAGTTTGGCCCTTTGTCAAATATCAGCTGCCTGTAGGTGGATCATGAGAGCCCTGGTGGTGCAGTGGTTGGTTAAGAGCTATAGCAAGCTACAGCTGCTAACCAAAATGTTGGCAGTTCTAATCTACCAGCTGCTCGTTGGAAACCCTATGGGGGAGTTATACTCTGTTTTATAGGATCGCTATGAGTTAGAATTGACTTGACAGCAATGGGTTTTGGTCTGGTAGGTGAATCACAACTAGATTTAAATAATTTATTGGCTGATGGTTTAAAAAAAATTGTCTCCTCCATTAGATGTAAACTCCTACGGGCAGGAAATTCCTCTGTCAGATTCACCTTTTTGTCCCCTGACCCTGGCACAATACTTGGCATCTAATGAGCAGTAAATGAAGATTTGTTGGATGAAAGAATTAATTAGTAAATGATAATTTCAAATATACATTTTTAAGAGAAAAAGACACATGAAGAGAAAACAAAAAGAAACCAAAGTTTTAGTCAAGTAACCAAATTACTGGCTTTAGTTTTAAAGTTGTTTCTTTTTCTGGCCATCATTTATACCCAAAGCAGCATCATTGGAAATTGATGTTAAGAATAATGACCCTCTTAGATCCTCATTCAAGAATGTCTCTACTTTCAAAGGCAAGAAGGGGATTCATTTCTCCCCCATTTCTGAGGTCTTGCTTTGCTCAGTGATTTTGACTTAATCCTCAAATAATCAGAAAATTCTGCTGAACAACATAAACCATGACTATAGAATCCTGATTCGTTAAAGTTGAGTTGTAATTAGCAATTTTTTTAAAATATTCAATCACTTTGAAGATGACTGTTATGAGAGACCCATGCCATCATTTATCAATGAGATGACTCATTCAATTTAAGGAAAATTCAGAGATTAAAAGCTGGAACTTGCAAGTTTCAGCATCAATAATCCCTGGAGTTAGAAAGGACCTTCTTACACCATAGGCACAGCAGGCATGCCATTCTAATCACTAATCTTAACTGATTAAATGGCCGACTGAAGATTAGGTATCTTCGTCACAAACATAATCTTAGTCTTTGTGGTTCTTAACATGGTTCCATTTGGAGCTGTTGTTTGGCTCAGTACATTGGAAAATGATGACAACTGACTTTCCCACATATTTACTGAACTCCTACCATTGTGATAGATATGCTGACAGAGTTCCAGGGACAGCACAAATGAACACAAGATACTTCATGCCTTTGACAAATTTGCATTCTGGCAAAGCAAGAATATTAAACACTGAAATACAAAGCAGAGTAGAAAAAAGCTTAGGTGACAAACTGACAGAGAAGTCAAATACCACATCTATTTGAATAAATCAAGCAAGGCTTCAATGGAGGAGGGACTGTGTTGAGACGGATTTTGAAGGATGGGCAGGATAGCAACAAATAGAGATTGGTGATAAAGAAGGCATTCCACGAGCAAAGATATGTGGCTGGGGAAAATTGTGGGGTGTATTTTCATAAGAAGAGTAAGTAATCCAGTATGGATAGACCATACATTACCTGTGATGATATGATGGGAGATAAATCTGGAATAGATTTTGTCCATATTATGTGTGAAGAGTATTATATAGGTAATGAAGTATTGAGGAGCTGAAAGTCATAGGTTTGAGACCATTAGTTGCCATTTGACTTATCTTTGTTTTAAGACAGTAGATCGCAATCTATTTATGAAGTAAGACATAAGATATCCAGGTTTAGACCAAATTATGAAAATGACTAAGTTTATATTTGGAGTTAAGCCTAGAAAACCCTACAGGGCAGTTCTACTCTGTCACATGGGGTTGCTATGAGTTGAAAATCGACTCAAAGGCACCTATCAACAACAACAACATCTGAACTTCCACCACAGCCTCCTCCCTCTTTTTCCCATTCTGTTCTAAGTTGAACTTATATCTGATCCCATTCCTGGTGAGGAATAACTGATCATGGCTTGGAGGTTTGAAAGATGGGGATAGATGATAATTCTAAGGAAAATTCTCAGGTTATCAGGGGACTCTTAAAGCAAAAGGCTTTAGGATTCAGGAATCTTGTTACAATGGCAGTCTATGAGACAGTAGGGTAAAAAGTTTGCTGCGTAAGATTTGTACTCTCAAATCTTACAAAATAGAACAGCACCTCCATGTCTCCCTTCCGTGGTTCACAGTGGTCATTGGCTGTAAGAGTGACAGCCTGACTCAGAGTATGGATGCCTAGTGAAAAACCATTCCCAATAGTGAACGTCACTCAAAGTATAGGCACGCATGCATGCTTTGCCAGTCATGTCCTCTTCATGAACTAGAGAAGGGACACTAGGTAGCTGGGATAGCAGAAAGATAGCTAAAGATCAGGAGGCCTGAGTTCTAGACTCAGCTCTAAGTCTCAGTTTTCACATTTGTTAAAAATAACAACTAGGGATGGATACATGAGTTCTAAGAATCATTTTACCTCCATAATATCATATAAGAAGGCATATATTATGGGCTGTACCTCCCTGCAGTGCAAACACAGAGAAATGTCAACTCTGAAAGAATTCAGGCCTTCAAAACATGGCCCCTTCCGTAGCTCCTTTCTGGGTGCCTGTTCAGTTCAGAGGGCTGTGGAAAGGTGGGAGCTTCTGAAGGACGATTGACAAGGCCACTGGGAAGCCAAATCTTCAGTCAGCTCCATAAGGTGGCATTCTGTCAGCAAAGTGTTCCGCTGGGCAGTTGGGCCATGTGGGGGATCCTGGGAGTGGCAGTGTTTGCATGAAGGAGAGATCACATTCCGGAAGGCTGCCCGGAAGCGGTGAGACAGCAGGTTATAGATAACGGGGTTGACGGCTGAGCTCAGGTAGAAGAAGACACCTGGGAGGCAGGAGATCAAAAGAGACACACTAAAGGAAATATTGAGTGACAGATATGATAGGGAGAAGGAAAAATATTTAACAAAGGCCTAGAATTCCTGTGATTACCTCTTTTGGAAGTGATAATATATTCAAGACGCTAATTGAGAATACAAAATGCACTGAACAGATCTACCACCTGTGCACTTAGGAATCAAACGCAGAAAGATTAAAGAGTCTTGGAAAAATTTAGGCTGACATGGGCTGTCTTTGAGATATTCAGCAACTTCCTTTGATCCCCACTTGTTTAATTAAATACATGTTTCCATAGCATTAATGAGAGATGCTTAAGTATCAGAGGAAGGTGAGATTTTTTTTTTTTTAATCTCATTGGAATTTTACTCTTAAATCTATAATTTGAAAGTGTAAGTAATGAAGGAATTAAAAAGTCAAGGCTTAGTGCCTGCTGAAATTCCTTGCTATGTTAAATATCTCTTCAAAGAAATATTCCCAATGTCCTTTCTCTAGCTTTTCTTCTTGACAGCTCCTCCAACTTATTTTTTTTTACCTTATTGAATACTTGTATTTTGTTAATTATTTTCTCCACTAAATGCCTCACACATTGCCATTTACCTGTTTGGTATATACTCTTCCTTTATTACCGTATCCATATCCTATTTTATTTCCTCAAAGTCTAAGGTGAACCAAAGTTTGTGAGTCAGAAGACCTAGCTTCTTATCTTGGCTTTACTTGTTCTGTGACCTTAAACAAACACTGGTACTTCAGTTTCCTTCTCTGCAAAATGGGAATAATAATATTGACCTAATACACCCTTTGGTTTATTGTGAGGATAAAGCTGAGATACCATACATAAAAGGGCTGAAAAAGTACTGTTGTCAATATGTATATCCTCATTTATATAATTCAGGACATTCATAGTGGCATATGACCTGAGCAAAGAATTGGGCAGGGACAAATACAGAGGAGAACATTCTTCTGTATGTTATGGACTGTTAGTTCTTTCAACAAATAAAGTAAAACCTGCAAAAGTGGAACCTGTGTAAGGTGAAAACCTGTCAGAGAAGGAAAATTCAAATGTTTTCCACCAATACAGAGTGATAGAAAAGTGGTAAGTTCACTCCCTGACAACGGGGTAAAACTTCGAAGACTCAGAAAAACAAGGCAGTCCCACTGAGTTCTGGCTATCACAGGTTTCACTATATTGACTTAACCCCTATTATGTGCCAAGAACTTCTAGGTACATTGGAAGGAGGTGGATTTAGACTTTGTTCTCTACAGACCTGGAATACTATTATAGAGATAAGATTTATGCCTTTATTCAATAATTAATAATAAAAAATATGAAACAATGTAAGAACAAAATATATGATACCAACAGGCATTAGAAATTCACATAAGGACTATGATGGTCACGAAAGATTTAGCGGAGGTGACAGAACACCAGCCAGGGCCTAGAACAGGTAGGAGAGAGTTGAGAAGAAGAGGAGAAAGCATTGTGGGTAGAAGACATAGCATGCACAATGGTGCAGAGGTACAGGGATGGTTATATTGTGCAGGATAATTGTAGAATGTGGAAGACTCTCTGATTATCCAGTTAGACAAGTGTATGATCTTTGACTAGGAATAATATAACTTGAAGATCAAAATGCAAGTTGGGGCATTTTCTGTAGGGTTTAAGAGGTTTGTGCTTCATCTGGTTGGCAATGAGGAGTGGGGATGATACCTTAACAGGATAATGTCATTATGAAAGCCAAAGTTTTGAAATCTTATACCAGCAGTCTTGATGCATCTGGAGAGGTGTAGTCAACTAGTCAAATGTCATGTGGTTTGGTAGTAATTTCCAATTTCTTTAAACACTCACATTTTTCCCAAATTAACCACAAGTTTACTCTAAAGGCTATAAATATTTTTAAGTCTGGGTTTTATCCCATAGTGATAAATGTTTGGACATGAAATAAAGGACTAATGTCCAGATATAAGCTATACACAAGGCCTGCTGAGTCCAAAAAAAGAGGATGACAGAAAATAGGTAATACACGAGGTGTACAGTACACATATGTATGCTATTGTTTTTGCTTTGTGCACAACATCTGGACCTTAACTTACATAAATCGATCTCCTCTTTCCTCTGTGACCATGTCTTTGATAACCCAAATTGCCTACAGAATCAGCCAATGACTAGCAGAAGTGAAGGGAAAAAAGTGGTCAGAACCTAAGGCTGACGGTCACACGGACTGAGAAAGAGGGAACTGGGTGACCATTCTCTATTCTGTTTTAGTGGAAAGAACACTGAACTTGCAGTCAGGTGAGTTGGGCACGAACGTTGTTTCTACTCTTTGCTATCTGAGTACCTTTGAGTAAGTCACTCATTTTTGGAACTGTTTCTTCAACTGAAAAATTTTGGTGATAATATCCACTTAACAGCTTTGTGGTGATGATTATAGAAAGATATATAGCATTTTATAGCTTAAAAACTATTGAATATCCACCATTTGCTTCTTACTATCAGTCTATGATTTGCATAGAACAGATATTATTGCTATTTTACACTTGAGGAAACTTTGGTGTGAAGGAAGCCATGTGTTCCAGATCACTCAGAAAATTAATGGTGGAATTGGCATGCAAATCCAGGTTCTCTGACTTTGTGACCTTTCCACCATTTGATACACATTCTATGATATGTTCTATGAGCAGGTAAAGAAGCCTAAAAGCAGGTCTTAATGCCCCATGAATGTCCTTTGGTTCTTTTTAAAGGAATCTAATATTTGCTGAAGGCAATATGGGATTTCAGGGACATAAATGTTTAATAAATAAGAACCAATTTAATCAAGTGTCACTTGGAAGGAAAGCCAAGGAATCATTCCTTAGACAATTCTCTGCTGTATTTGCCATGCTTGGAGCTGAGGTCTTCCATGAAGTAGCTTCTAAAACAGTGATCTGGTATATTTTTTGGATTAGTTACATAGTATCTAATCTTGGAATAAAATGAAAATTAAGTGTCTTCATTATAGTACAGTGGGTCCATACGATAAATTGATATACCTAGATAGAACCTATTGCATGAGGCAAGATGAATAAATTGTATTCACCTGGACACTTGTCATGCAACCAAACCAGCAAAGCTTTTACCTGACACCACATGGATGAGATTGAACACAGCGGCCAGAGATTCAGTCCACTCCTCCACAAAGCTGAAGAAGAGCCGATCAATGTGGAATGGGGTCCAACAGATAGCGAACACTAAGACCAAGACAACTGGAAAGGATAATGAATGGGAGAGCAAAAGACAGTTCAAGCAAGGATAGGTATGCGATGCCCACTCTAAGTCCATTCATTGCTTCTAGCATTTTGCCCTCGCTTTTGCCTACATCTTTGTTAAGCTATAATTGTTATAGACAAACTCAGTCCTAAAGAGCCTAAATATAGAGTATTTAAGTGTAAGAAAGAATTTTATTCGATTTTGGATCAGTTTTCCATATGATTGTACAAGATTTCTTATATAACGTAAACTTCCTTTAGAATGTTTGAAATTATATTGAATTTGTTCGAAGCTCTGAAAATATTCTACTGTGGAAAATAAAGTATATTGCATGTAGACTGTTGGAATCACAAACTAGTCATATAAATAACATGATTGGGTTCAAGTTGTTGGTATTCTTTAAAGTCATAGATTAACAACAAACTGTTAAATGTATGCATAGATTCAACTTGTTACTTTAGCAATAATTAGAAGCATCTCTGAATTTAATCACTTAAAATTCTGTATGGGATGGGGAGGAGAGAAAGAGTGAACAATCACTAGCATAATATTGCTTTACAAGTATCTTCTGATTGGGGTGGGGATGTGTCATTATGTTATAAATTGCTAGAGCACAGAATTCCTTTCAGTTTCTTTTTTTCAGCTCCCAATATAGAGATTGGTGCTACTATAGTTTCTCTTCGGGGCACTTAATCTCCACAAATATAAATATGCATTTTTTTCTCTTCTGAAGTTGTCCTTTTCTTTGCAATGATTTGATGTCTGGGATTTGCCTGAAAAAAATCTTTTAGGAAGTAGGAGAAATGGTATAGATCAAACAAAATTAACTGTAAATTGATAATTTTTGAAGCTGGTGATGGGCACATGGGGGTTCACTTTTACTTGTGTACATATTTGAAGTTTCCCATATTAAAAAGTACATATATTTCTCGTTTACAATAAACATACTGAGAGTAAGATGTCTGTCCTTGTTGTGTGCTTTCAGGGGTATCTGGAATGTTCTTCTGAGCTTACCCCTAAAGAAAAAGTCCCTCTTCTCCTCACTACTGCCTATAGTTTCCTTAGTTAAAATTTAATTCTTTCTAAAATTATATCCCCCTTTTGAAAGGCAAATATCTTACAGTATATTTTATCATTGTGACTTAAATGCCAATGAGCTTCAAGTCTTTTCGTAAAAATAGATTATATTCCAGGGGAAAGGAGGAGAGACAATGAGGACACCAGGTTTCTTAATATGGAGTGGCAGGTGCTATCAGGCGTTAAAATAATTCCAGGAAGATGACTATTAGCGTCATAAAGGTAAACATTAGTAACTTCACAGTTTTATTGCTCACCAACACCACATAGTTATAGTGAGCATTTCCTATGCGTATTAGCCTGGAGGATTCTTTCCTTCCAAACCATAGGTTTGAACCTGGAATGTATGTTATAAACTGCCTTTCCCTCATCAGTGTCTCTCATAGAATGGTGCAGGATATCATGTGGATTGGTGCCTGAATATTTTTTTTAAACATCTTCATCTACACAGAAGTTGTACTGTTTTATCCATGGTCGTACAGTGTCAGAGGTTGAAGCACTATTTAAAGAAACTCTTGTCCAGATGTTCTTAACCTAGAATTAAAGACCCCGGGGAGCCCATGGATGGATTTCAGGGGATCATAATCCCCTGAAATGGAGTGCAAAATGTTTGTGTATATGCGTTTGTATGTTTTATGGGAGAGAGTCTACAGTTTTCATTTGATTTTTCAAAGGAACCCCTAACACAAAATAGGTTAAAAACAACTTGCTCATTTAACAGAGGGAAAAGTGATGCTCAAAGTCTCAGAGAATGGAGCGATTTACCAAACACCACATAGAGTATGTTACAATGCAAGCAAATTAGCATATTGTTCGGAAGGTTAAAAAACAAGCAACCAAAAAAAAAAAAAACCCGGACAGTTCTAGAAGCTTGAGTATGCCAAGGGAGACCAGGCCATGTTATTATGTTTCAGGGGCATTCTGATGCTGACCCCTAGTGGCACTTCTCTTGGTACCAAAAGCAAGGCAGCACCTTCACTTTTACTAACAAAACAAGACACAATAGAGGACTTACACAGCATCTTGGTGACTGACTTTCTGGAGGGTCTCTGGATATTTGCAGTCATTTCATCTACCTCAAGGGATTGGTCTTTTTTCAGCTGAAAAGTAAGGGGAAAGAGGAGGTAAGAAAGTTAAGCACTTTTTTTCCTCCTGTTAACTGAGAAATGTAACTTGAACACGCATTTTGCAGACAGAAAACTGGGACTTAGAGAAATGTAAGAATCTGTCAAAAGTTTAACAGTAAGTTGAGGTGAAGTTGGATCTGGAACCCAGGTCACCTAACTCAACTGGATACATGGCTGTGGCCAAGTTGCAGTGCCACTGTTTTTCATATGCAACTCTGTAGAACACTAGTTATGCAGTATGGTAATAGGTGTTCTATGACAAATATGAAATACTGAAGTAAAAGAAGATGTTAGCTGGAAACATTCATTCAATCAAAAATTATTGAACATGTATTGTGTAGCAGTCCCTCTGCTACGTGGTAGGTAAGCAGTGGAAAGCAAAGGCAGATGAGATGTCATTCTGCCTACAGTCTTTATCATGAGTCCTCTAGGAGCTTTTAATATGCTAATGAGCATTATAAGGATCCCTGGTGGCACAGTGGTTAAGCACTTGGCCGCTAATCAAAAGGTAGGCAGTTTGAACCCACCAGCCACTCTGCGGGAGAAAGATGTGGCAATCTGCTTCCATAAAGATTACAGCCTTGGAAATCCCATAGGGGCAGTTCTACCCTGTAGAACCCCTATAGGGTTGCTATGAGATGGAACTGACTTGACGGCACACAGCAAAAGCAACAACAATGAGCATGATGAATCTTCAAGGGGGATTGTGCTCCTTTGACTAAACAATACCCTTTTGTAGCTGTTTACAGTGGAATATATAGTACTATGTTGAGAAGCGCAATTTGGGAAATGCTGCTTTATTATTGATAAGAGTACATATGTTTCTGAGCTTAGAGATTAAAATATATTTTGGGAGATACGGTGATTCTTGATGTAACATCTGAAAATTTCAAATAATAACACACTTGTACTACCAATTTTTTTTTTTTTTTGGTAAAAGTATACAGAGCCAGAAATACACCATTTGAACAATTTATACATATACAATTCAGTGACATTGGTAATATTCTTCAAGTTGTTTTACTATTTTTGCTATATTTTTCCAAATTATTCCACCACTATTATCTTAAACTCATACTGTCCATAAACTTCCCATCCAATCTTTTGAGTTACTGTTGTCAATCTGATCTCACACAGATAATTCTTTAACAGAGCACAATGCCCAAAGCAGACGTACTTTATTATTTAAGATAAGCTATTTTTTCGTTCAAAGAAGACTTCAGGGGTTTTATGGTTAAGGTTGTGTGTCATCTTGACTGGGTCGTGATTCTCAGTGTTTTGGCAGTTGTATAATGTTGTGATCACTTCCCTGTTGAAATTTTATATGTGATCACCCCTATGATGGAATCTGCAGAGTGGTACTGGCGGGGGTGGGGCCTGTGGCAGCTCACCGCCCCTCAGCCTTCAGCTCTCCGCCCTCTGCTGCCTAATTCCTTCCTGCTCACCTTGCCAAGGCTTTTGGCTTGTTCTGGGTCTTGTAGCTACCTTTTGTTCATCTGACCTCTGGTTCCTGGGACTTTAGCTAGCAGCTTACCTGCTGATCTTGGGTTTGCCAGCCCCTTTAGCTATGTGAATCAGGAGAAGCCTTGCGGTCTTGCCTGCCAATGTTGGAATTTGTCAACCTTCACAGCCTGTGAGCAAGAGCCCTGCTCTCTGACCTGCTGATCTTGGGTTCACCAGCCCCTGTGGCTATGTGAGTCCCCAGAGAAGCTTCTATCCTGATCCACAGACTTGGGACATTCCAGCCTCTACAGTCACATGAGCTGTTTCCTTGATATAAATCTCTCTTTCTCTCTCTCTCTGTATATGTATATATATTTATATGCTTTATTGGTGTTGCTTCTCTAGAGAACTCAGCCTAAGACAAGGGAATACTTTGGTTTAGGGTTTAAAATTTAAAGATGATCTCAGGACAATAGTTTCAGGGGCTTATCAAGCCTCAATCACTCCAGAAAATCTGGATTCCATTCAGAATTTGAAATTATGTTCTATAATTCCCCCCTTTTGATCAATAATCTTCTGTAGTCTTTGATCAAAATATTCAGTAATGGTAGCTAAGCACCATCCAGTTCTTCTGGTCTTATGGCAAAGAAAGCAGTTGTTCATGGAGGCAACCAGACACGCATTTGATTCTCTCCTCTGATTCCTGACTCATTTTTCCTCTGTTGCTTCAGGTGAATGGAGACTAATCATACTTTGGATGACCACTTGCTAACTTTTAAGAGCCCAGTCATTATGCCATGAACTAGAAGGTAGAACAGGAGTACTGAGTGACAATATTAGACTCATTGATTGGGATGTCCCTTGAAACTATGACCCTAAACCTCCAAACCAAGAAAACAAATCCCATGAGGTGTTTGATTGTTCATAAGCAATCTCAACATCTGCTTTTTTTTTTTTTTGTAAAAAACATATAACACAGCAATTACCAATTCAACATTTTTTAGGTGCTCTACTTCCAATATTTCTTGCCCAGTTCGAGTGCCACCTACTCCTGGAATTCTTTGGTGGCCACTTTAGCCCACTGGCCTCTCCTTTGTCTGAACTCCCATAGGCTGAACACCTGCACCACTCATCTAGTAATGGAATTTTTTCCCTTTAATTTATATATTTTTAGTTTGTGGGGATGTATAGCCCAGATAAAAGAAGCTTTAGGGACTTATGGTAAACTTCTATTAAATATCTAGAAGGAAGTATAATATATATTTGCCATTTGTTTCTCTAGCATTTATTCTCCTTTCCTCTTACCAGCTATACCCTGATTTCCCCTTAAGGCATTTATTTACTCTTTCCTCATTGTTAGTCATTAATTTGAATGGGAATGACCACAAATCCAGCTCCCTGAATAATGTAAGCCAATCAACTCATTCCATCCTCCAGTCACAGTGACTGGATAATTACAGTTAATGAGAATCAGATACTTGTATTTCCAGAAATGGAAGTTTTATTTCTCTTCTGTTGGAACTGCCACAGGGAACCCATTTTATTCTCTCCATGTGAGGTCTGGAATTACAACTATTACAACTTCCCCCACCCCCCCACCATGGGGAAAGAGCTCAAAGCCACCAATGGGCCAGCGTGTGGAGTCTGAGATTGAAATGAACACCATAGAAAAAAGAGCAAAGAAACCAAGAGAAAGCCAGTTTCTTGCTGACATTTTATATGTTACTGGATTAGTCTTTACCTAGAGCCAGCTCTCCATCTGGAATTTTCAGGTCTATGCTTCCCTTCATATTTAACTTTGTTGAGTTGGGGCTCCCTCATTAGCAATGTAAAAGTCTTGACTGGTTGATGGAGGCCATCAGGTGAAAGGAAAATTTGATTTACTGTATATGGTCCCAGGGATAGATTAGGGTCGATTCATTGAACTATAAGGAGACAGATTCCAATTCAAGCTAAAGATATTGGTGTAGTTAATGTATAACAACGGAACAAGCTGTTCTAAGAGGCAGTGAGCTTCCTGGGCTAGATGGCATTTTGAGGGAATATTTTGGAGAAGATATTTAAATTAAATAATAATTGGCAGAGAAGGTCATTGAAAGTTGCCCCTAAAGTTCAGCAAATCAATGTCCTGTCTTCCTAATAAAAACATAACCTCCTTGAAATCATGTTACTCCCTGGATCACGCTGGCCCTGGGGCATCTATTTGGGTTAACAAGCATGGCCATTCATCTTCTGAATATATTGGTGCTCTCGACATATACCTGTGTCTTAACAAAGTGAGAGATTAAAGCTCCTGTAAAATTTGGCCCTTAAGAGCTGCCCCCTTGGAACTAGGAAAAGAATAGAGGAAAATATTGTGCAGTCATTTAAGAACAGATGGGAGGAAACTGGAGGTGATAGGCTATTATTAAAAGTAGTAAAACAATGTAGGTAGAGTGCTTATCTCAGTGCCCGGCACATGATAAACACTGAATAACAGTTTGGTGTTGCTATGAGTCTGATAATTGCCTTTGAGTTGACTTAAAAGACATGATAAAAACTAAATTTTTATGAAATAGTGAGTTATTTATTGCTGTCTGTGAGGACACTCAGAACCATTCTTGATGTGAATTACTAAGTCCCTTCTAGATATTCTCTTTCTCCTGGGGCCACTCATCCACAAGCAGTGCCTGTTCTGATACAAAGAAGCAGCCAGATTTCTGAGAAATAAATAATTGGTGTTTAAGGTTACAGCAATGCATCGAACAATCAATTTTAGTAAGTTATCTCCCACTAAATCTCCGAAAGCTTCTAATTACTTTGTGCCACTTTTGAGAGTTTGAAGTTATTACAAGATACAGTTATTTCATTATTTGATTTCAGTCCACCATTAAGAATAATGAAAGAATAATGAGCTCTATTAGTCACTTCTTTGGGTGATTTACCAGTTCTTAATGGTAATTTCTCCTCCCAAAGGAATGATTTCCTTAAACATCAAGCAAACAGTCACACAATTATTTTATGATCAGGCTTCCTGTACAGATATAGTCTGCACTGAAAAGAAAATCATGTGTCTATTAATCACTGTAAACTTCTTAGCTTCCTTAGGTTATATCTACCCAACTAGCTAGCTAGAGAAAGAGTGAAAAACAGATTATTTATCCATGTTTTACATTGTTCCATCAAAATTTGAAGTGGTTGACATAGTAGAATAGAATCCAATTTGCCTAACCAGTATTAAATGCTGTTCTATTTGTTGTTGAATAATTTGATCTTCCTTCACATATTTAGCAAAATAGATATTCAACCATTAATTATTCCCACTCACCCCAAAACTTAAATTTTAAAACTCAGATTTCAAAACGAGTAAAACATCGTGATCACTGTGTAGGAAGTTCAGGAGCCTTGATAACCCGGCCCTCTTATCTATGTAAGATCAAAGGTGAAGGAGACGGTTATGGGGTTGTTTATCATTCAGGTTGGTATATTAACCTAATCACTTGTTTATATTGACTAAAATCATTCTACCAGCTGTTTATTTATACAGTTTGTAGAGACTTGGATTCAGCATACCAAAATGTAATCACAGCTTTTGTGTAAATATCTCCACAACTTGAACAAAATCCATTTATTCAAAGTAAATAAATAAATTAGTCCAATGCATTTGAATTATGGTATTAGTGAAGAATACTGAATATACTATGGACTTCCAGAAGAATGAACAAATCTGTCTTAGAAGAAATACAGCCACAATGCTCCTTGGAAGCAAGGACAGTGAGACTTCATCTCATGTACTTTGAACATGTTATCAGGAAGGACCAGTCCCTGGAGAACAACATCATGGTTGGTAAAGTAGAGGATCGGTGAAAGAGAGGGAGACCCTCAATGAGATGGACTGACAGAGTGGTGGCAACAATGGGCTCAAACATAGCAAAGATTGTAAGGATGGCATGGGACCTGGAAGTGTTTCGTTCTGTTGTACATAGGGTCTCTGTGTGTTGGAACCGACTCGAAGGCACCTAACAACAACAGTATCTGACATGTCTGAATTCTGCTGCATTTCTTATATTCACCCTAAACAACTCAAGCATTAATGCCATATGTGGGAGATACAAGGACCAGGTCAGAGCCTCTCCAGAACTTCCTCCCAGATGGGGAGGAACTTGCCCTGGGATTATTTCTTCTCCATTTCCATAATATTCAAACCCTGTTAAGATGCTGATTGGAGACTTGTGTGTTGGAATGAGGACGCAGCACTGACTATATAGCTTTGGCCATACAGATGGACTCCTCCATCTTCCCTGGTCCTGTGATTTCATCAGTTTTCTGTTTGATGCCTTCTCAAGGGAGTAAGTCACAGAGTCAGCCGTACCTTTAGACTTGCCAGGAGAGTCAGTAACTTGAACAATCATTAGGGCTGCTTGGGTATCTTTAAAATTACTTGGATCTAAAAGGCCCTTCCTTTGAGGCAATGTTTCCAAGTCTCTTGTTTTAAAGATAGACTAGCTGAAGCCCATCACTGAGGGAAGTAATTTAACTTCATTCACTCATTCATTGAGCTTACAGTCTAGTTGAGGAGAAAGAAATTAATTAAGGAACCCACAAGTATAGAATTATACGGTGAGATTAATGCAATGAAGGAAAATCACTGGGAGCCATGAGTACCTACAACAGTGACTGGGTGTAGCTAGGAAATCAGGGAGAGCTTCCCTGAAGAAGTGATGATTGAAGTCTGATTTAAAGATAAGTAAGAGTTAAAAAGGCAAACGTGATAGTGGTGCTGGTGACAGTAGAAACATTCCAGGTAGTGGGTACAGCATGTGCAAAGTCTCTGTGGCCTATTGCAGAATAGGACCTACTGCTCCTGAGTCTTAGTCTAGGGATCTTCAAATTCTTCTAGGACTGAAACTCTAAGCATATGATTCCTATCCTGGTGTCCTCTATAGCCCTGCGTAATGCCTCATCTTTCCTGAGAATGGGCTGTTATAAGTTACATTACACACACAAAGAAAACCAGAGAGGTTTCTAAGCTTCTGTCTGAGCTGTCACTTAGCTCCTGATGCAATGTAGCTGTGGATTCATGACAACAAAAAAAAGTGAAACTCAAAGAAACTGTTTTAGGGGAAGTGTGTATTTCCTACTCAAAGTCAAACATTCCCCACAAATTGTCCCAGTATTAGTGATTGTTTAGTGTTGGACAAGATGGTATTAATAAATTTGGAGTGGGGATTTCTCATAGGGCTCATGATATTTGGAATCACATAGACATCTTATCCCCTCAGTGAGATGGGCAGGGCTGTGATGAGAAAGACAAGGCTGTGAGCTATCCTGGGGGGGACATACGTCTCTGCGAATACAGAGGCTGGCCAGCCCCCCAGGAGGAGACTGACACAGTTCCCTGCCTGATTAGATTTACTCCTGTGTCTAGACATCTGTGTCTCTTAGAATTTGTTCTTCCTACCTAGACCTTGTCATTCCCCTCAGGGACAATAGGTATTCAAAGAGCCACATGTGGGGCACTTACTTCTGACATTCACCTTTCTCAGAGGTCCACTGTGATGGGAAGTACATTAATTTTAAGATACTGCCTGGTGTCAGAGCCAGCTCCGAGCATTTGATGTGAGTGCTTGTTCGCATTTCGTTTGTAACTCACACCACCACCGCTCCCTCTCACAGTTTTCTTCTTCTTCTTTTTTTTTTTCTTGTTTAAGGAATCATGGACTATTAGAACTAGAGGGAAACTTAAATATAATCTGATGTGACCTTTTTGTTTTATAATTGGGAAGACTCAAGTCAGGAGAAAGTATGTAGCTTGTTTATCAGCATATTATGTCAGCGACAGACCTGGAAGTCTAAACCATTGCATGGCTGTTTACTACATAAGCTGCCTCCTTAAATGGGTGTAGAATCTTCACAGTCAAGACTTGCCTGTCTTGTGAATATGCCCGGAGAGAAATTATATAGACTCACTCCCACCCTCATCTAAAAGTTTCCCTCAGCTAATTTAAACCCAGAAAAAAGAAAAAAGCATAGGAAAGGAACCTCTAAGTATATTTTGCAAACTGAGTGGTGATTTTCTATTAATCTCAGGCTATCTCATTCATGTATCTTTTACTCTGTCTCATGTGATCGTCTCACCTCCCTACCCCTCAATCTCCATCTGCTTAGGGAGGAATTAGAGTTGATCTCAGTCAGATCATAGTTTTGTATTTAAACTGATATCTCAACCAAAAAAAAAGTCAAAGCAGCCACAAGGAAGGGTCTGAGTTTAAAACTACATATCTGTTTTGGGCTACAAAATGGGCGGGGATAGTTTTTGTTGTATTCTGGCTGAGTTGGAGCAGATGAAAAATGTCAATGCAGGCAGTAGATGGGGCAGAGACCTCAGGATGTGGAACAGTTTTTCAAGGTGGGTCACCTGCCCCATATCACCTGATGTACTTATTTAAAATGTAGATGCTCGACTCCATCTCACACCTGCTGAGTCAGATTCTATGGGAGGTGGGGTTGCACACTGATACTCGTAATAAGTTTTTCAGGTGACTGTTAGGAACGCTTGTATCTGAGAAGCACAGATACAGAGGGAAGAATAATGGAAATGAGTTAAATGAAATGACTTAGAGTTGCAGTAACTATAGTCCTTTAACTTCTCAACTTCCCCATCTGAGCTCATTAGATTTTCTCTTAGCTCCCTTCCAATTCTGAATTTCTCCAATTCTAAGTTTTCTCTGAACTCGGAGCCAGTGTAAAGAGAAGAAGGAGGTTCCCCATGCCAGACAGCTTAAATACTCACTCTGAGCCCCATGAGGTAGTAGAGGACGCTGATGACAGTCATCGGGAGTATGTAGAAGAGGAAGGAGGTGACTTGGATGATAAAGTTGTAGATCCACAAGGGCTTGATGACCGTACAGGTGGCAGAGCCCGGGACCAAGGACCCGTTGGGAAAGTATTGGAGCTTGATGCCGTGGATGCTGGTGTTGGGCAGAGAGAAGAGGAGGGAGAAGCCCCAGACCACACCGAGGATCCTGAGCGCCCGCCGCCGGGTGCTCTCTAACTTGGCGCGGAATGGGTGGAGGATGGCCACGTAGCGCTCCACGCTGACTGTGGTGACGCTGAGAATAGAAGTGAAGCACACGGTCTCAAAGAGGGCCGTCTTGAAGTAGCAGCCCACTGGCCCAAACAGGAAGGGATAGTTGTGCCACATCTCATAGACTTCCAGGGGCATTCCAAGGAGCAGGACCAGGAGATCTGAGACAGCCAAGCTGAAGAGGTAGTAGTTGGTGGGTGTCTTCATAGACTGGTGCCGCAGAATCACCAGACACACCAGGAGATTGCCAATGACCCCGACCACAAAAATCAGCGTATACACTACAGTCACGGGGAGGAAGAGGTGGCTGCGCCGAGGCCCACAGAGGAAGGCCAGGTAGTCCTCGGTGCTGTTCAGGTATTTTTTGAGTGAATTTTCCAGCTCCATCTGGTGGATCCGGGAAGCATTCTCACCTTTTTCCATCATTGAAACTTGAATCTGGAGACTTGAGCCTCCCCTGGTATGAAGCTTTGACCCAAGGCCAGCCAGAAAGAAAAGAGAAAGCAGTCAGGAAAGCACAGACTCAGTGAGTGAAGCCGGGAGAGAGTGAGCCTTCAGCCTCAAGACTGGGCTGCTCAGACGCTGATCCCTTTTGAAGAGCCCCTGAGACAGAAGCCCCTCCCCTCCACAGGCTGTGGGCCAATGAGTGTATGTCAGACCACACAGCACTCAATTATGGGTGTGCGGGCTTTGAGAGCAGGGAGCAGAGGAGGAGAGGGAGGCATTTCTCTGAATTGGAAGGAGATGGTAAATCAGAGCTGACACAGACGGTGACACTCTGTAACTTCAATAAGATGTGGTAACTCTGAGCAGTGCATTTTGCAACCTTGTGGGAATCTGGGTGGAAAGCAAATTAAAGTTGCAGGGTCATGGGTAGAAGAGTACAAATCTCCATTGATCCTTGTCACTTGCACAGCATGACAAATATGGGACATCAATAGATTTCTCAAGTTATCTTTTTCCCTTGAAAATTCAGGTCTCTCTGGGGAAAGTGCAGTCAATATGACTTTTTGGTTTTGATTTCGTCAATGATAGGCTCTAAAGCCTGAAAGAGCACTTGCACATCATCTAGTCCTTCCTGTAGTCTGACACTTCAGTCTCTTTTGACAGTGGCCGCAGTAGCAAAAGGAAAGTATGATTCTGAATAGGCACACTTAGAGAAATCCTATAAGACCTTGGGCGAATTACTCAACCTCGCCAAGCTTCATTTCCCTATCTGTAAGTTGGGGGACTCAGTACCATATTTTTACGCAAATAATGTGTGTTTTATACGTTTTTTGCCAACTGTGCAACCCTACCCCCCACCTAGCTGTTTTGTAAGCAAGCTATGCCATGCATTATATGTGTAGGTGCCAGGAGTGGATTACCCGGTAAACAAAGTAAGCACAGGCTTACTTGTGCTTACTTACTAATTTGTAGTGCACAATTTCACATGGGTTTCACCACATGTGAGCCATCCAAGTGAGACATGGGTGAAACTCATATGAAATTGTACATACAAATTAGTAAGTAAGCACAAATAAGCTAGTGTTTACCTTGCTTACCGGGTAATCTGCCCATGTCAGGGATTGTACATTTGAAAACAGGCTTTGATTCTGTAGGAGGGTGCTTGGGTTGGGAGGGAGATAGACGCCAGCCATACCTAGAAGCAGAATCTTTGATGTGGTGAAAAATGTGAAATTGCTCACTACAGATGATCTGGTAAGCAAGGTAAGCACTGTGCTTGCCTTGCCTATTAGATAATCTGCCCCTGGTGGGCATGTTATTTATGCAGGCAAGTAATATGCAACAAAATATGGTAAGTCTATTTTATTCCAGAAATATTGTTTGAGGATCCACTATGTGCCAGGCACTGTTCTAGACTTTGGGGAAACATCAGTGAATAAGCAAGAAAAGATTCCAGCCCTCACAGAGCTTTTCTTACCGTAGGGAATTCTGAAAATATACAAGCAAACTAATAAATTAATAATATGATTTCAGATGATAACTCGTGTTATGAAGAAAAATAAAGACTACTAAGGGGCTCTACAGAGACAAGGCTAAAGGTGTTCTTTTATCAAGGATAGTAAAAGAGGACTTGTTATGGATTAAATTGTGTCACCCAAAAATATGTGTTGTAAATCATAACCCCATACTTGTTGAAAGGAGCTCTGGTGGTGCAGTGGTTAAGTGCTCAGCTGCTGACTGAAAGGTTGGTGGTTCAAACCTACCAGCTGCTCTGTGAGAGAAAGATGTGGCAATCTGCTTCCATAAAATTATAGCCTTGGAAACCCTATGGGACAGTTCTACTTTGTCCTATAGGGTCACTATGAACTGGAATCAACTCCTTCACAAAGGGCTTTTTATATTTTTTGATGCATTCACATTCTGGAATAGTGTTTTCTTTGTT
Source organism: Trichechus manatus latirostris (assembly GCF_000243295.1). NCBI lineage: Eukaryota > Metazoa > Chordata > Mammalia > Sirenia > Trichechidae > Trichechus > Trichechus manatus. The sequence goes on along the minus strand of NW_004443947.1, from coordinate 31,079,945 downwards.
ATGTTAATGAGGCAGTATTAGTGTCGTGTATGTCTTAAGCCAATCACTTTTGAGATATAAAAAGAGCAGAACAGGCACAGAAGCACAGAAGCAGGAATGAGGAAAGATTGATGCCATGTGGAGATCACCAAAGAACTGAGGAAGAGAAGCTGAAAAGGATAAGGATTTTCCCCCAGAGCTGACAGAGGGACCTATCCCCTAGAGTAGGTACCCTGAATTTGGACTTCAACATTAAAACTGTGAGAAAATAAATTTCTGTTCATTAAAGCTACCCTCTTGTGACATTTCTGTTATAGCAGCAATAAGAAACTAAGGCAGGACCTACCTCCGAAAATGTCACTTAAGCTGAAATCTGAATGATGAAAAATCAGTAATGAAAGATCCAAGATAAAAGTATTCACAGCAAAAGGAATGATAAGTTCGAAGGCTCTGAGGCAGAAATAAGCTTGATGTATTTCAGAAATATTGAGAATATCACTTAGACTGGGTTCTCTCGAGAAACAACACCAGTGAAGGGTATATATAAATATGTATAGAGAGACTTCTCTCAAGGAAATAATTCATGTGACTGTAGAGGCTGGCAAGTCCCAAATCTATGGGTTAGGCATCAGGCTGGAGGCTTTTCCTGATTCATGTGGTAACAAGGGGTGACAAATCCAAGATCAGCAGGTCAGATGACAGGCTGCTGGCTCACAAGACTGTGGAAGCTGATGAATTCCAGAATCGGCAGGCTAGATGGCAGGCTGCTGGCTCAAGTCCCAAGAACTGGAGGTCAGATGATGACAAGTCAGATGCAGGATCCAGAGCGTACAAACTTTTCTAGAACATCCATATATAATGGATGCAGGCCACACCCTCAAGGGAACTCCCCTTACAACCAGTTGACTGATCACATCAGATCACATCATGGAGGATGATTACATCAGATCACAAAATAGAGGATGACTACATCATTACATAACTTCCAAATTACACCATAACATAATTGCCAAACTACATCATTACATAACTGTCAGTCCACTGAGAATCACAATGTAGCCAAGTTGACACACAACCTTAAACATCACAACCAGTATGGCTGGAACTTAGTGAGTGGACAGGAGAGTATGGGTGATTAGACTGAAGTGGCTAACTGGGACCAGATCATATAGAGTCTTATAGGCTGTGGTAAAGAATTTGGATCTTATTCAAACTGCAGGGAAAAAAAAAAAAAAATCTTTGTAGGATTTTAATGAGGAGAATGAAGAGTGGTGAAGTTTTAACAAGAGGTAGATAGGAGGCCAGTATGATATTCCAGCCAAAGATGGTAATAGCTTGGATTACTGTGGATTTGGGAATAATTTTGAAAGAGAGGATAGTGCCTACCTTACACAGTTGTTGAGAATATTAATTTAGATTACATATATAAAGCATCTTATAGATACCCTGCGTTAATTCTTTTCCTGTTGAAAAATCGAATGAACAAACTGAAGACCAAAGAGGTAAAGTGACTTGTCTAAGAATAATCTGTCAGTCAGGATGGGGTAGTTTATGCTTCTGTAACAAATGACCTCCTGTATCTCGGTGGTTTAAAAAATTAAAGGTTTATTTTTCATTCACGTTACAGTGTTCAGCTGGAAGGTCTGTCCCACATTGTCCTCACTCCGGGGCCCAGGCTTAGGGAGAGGTCACTATCTGGAACTTTTCTGGTAATTGTGGTAGAGAGAGAGAGCTCTAGAAGACCTCAATAGGTAATTTATGCTTTAGCCCTTAAGTAACATATATCACTTCTGCTCACAGCTAATTGGCCAGGAATAGTTACACATATCCGCCCGACAACACAGGGGTAGGAAGTACTATCCTACCCTGTTCATGGCAGGTGGAGAACCAGGAAAATTTGGTGAACAACATTAATGATGAGAGCAGACACACAGGAAGTCATGGCAGATCCAAGTCTAGAGCCCTGTCATTGATGTCGAAATCACTATTAACAAATTTTAATGTATATTTTTGATGAAATAGGAAAAAAGTTCTATCATTGGGATGACATATCTCAATGAGATAGAAGTACCCTGAATATTAGAAGAGTGGACAGTGGCAGATAGTAGACATGAATCTGGGGGAAGAAACTTTTTAACACACAAGGTACCAAATTGAAGATCCAAAGATATCTCAGCATTGTGATGGGGTAGGCCTGATCAAATAAAATGAAGTCTGTTGAGTGAAAAAATACTAGGTGTTGTGAAAAGAGATGACACAGGAGTAATAAATAACATGGGCTCTAGTGTAGGCTTGGGGTTCATATCCTGGTTCTGCCTTCTACTAGCTGTGTAACCTCAAGTAAATTATTTAACATCTGATTCTCAGTCACCCCATATGAAAAATTAGTAAAATAAAAGTACTACTTTGTAGGATTGCTATGAAGGTTAAATAAAAATAGTTCCTGACAAACTGTTCAATATATATTATTATAATACATTATTTAAGTATTTGAAGAGATATGTAATAAAATAATAATAATTTAATAATGAAAATTTCATTATATTTATTAGGTTCAAAAAGACTATTGTGTGATTTAAAAGCTGGGAGATGTGCTTTGGAGCTGTTAATATGAAAAGGATTTCTCATTTTAAATTAACTGTCAGTGTAGGAGAGCAAGCCAAAGTAGCTGCTAAGAATGTATATGGAATTTTAGTCTTTGTTGATTGATATCCATCCCCCAGATCACGTGGGACTGGATCTGCGCTTTTTAGCCATGTGAAAATAGTGAGAATGATAAGGAGCTCACTATCCTATAGGCAATGTTTGATGGAAGTGGTGTTGTGGATTGAACGATGTTTCTCAGAATGATTTGAAGTCCTAACCGTGGTACCTGTGAATCTGATGTTGTTTGAAAATAGGATCTTTCTTTGAAAATGATATCAGTTATGTTAAGGTGGTCATACTGAAGTAGACTGGGTTCTAATTCCTTCCGAGTAGTGTCTTACAGAAGGGGAGAACAGATATGGAGATAGAGTCACACGGGGGCAGAGAGCCGCAATGTGAAGATTCATCTACAAGCAGCAAAGGAATGCCAGTGACTGCCTGCAGAAACTAAAAGCTATGAGAAGCATGGAACGGTTCCTTTTACAGAGACCTAAAAAGGAATTGGCACTGCCAATACCCTGATTTGGGCTTCTAGTCTCCAGAACTGTGAGATAATCTTCAAGGCCACTCACTTTGTGGTATTTTGTTACTGCAGAGCTAGGAAACTAAGACAGAAGGTGATGTTGTACTTGAGAAAGACTCAGAAGAGTGAAGTGGGTTATAAAAGACACCTTTGAATATTTGACAAGATGACACATTGAAGGCAAATTAGACCTGCTTTGAGTGACATCCAAGGACAGAAGGAAAACTGATGTGTATAAAAGTTTGGAGAGTCATGTTTTTTTCCCATTCAAGGAGGCCCTTTCTATAGTTTGGAGCTGTTGGAGAATAAAGTAGAAGGTTAATTTCCGGTTGTTGGATTTGAGAGTCTTCCAAGAAAAAAAAAATGACTTCATCCTGTCAAAAACTGTAGGCCAGTAGTTATTCATCATTTTGTACTGTGCAACTGGATCTATCAAGTATACCCCAAAGATTGTGGCTGCCTGGGTCTAGGAGGTTCCCCATGCCTGGGGAATTTCAGGAATGAGTTGACAGGGATGGCTGTTGGGACATAGGAATGGGAAAAGAATTAATATTTCTCTATACCTACTACCTACCAGTCAGTGTGTTAAGTTCTTAATATATGTTACTACATTTGACCATTACAGTGGTATACAAGTATTAGTAGCTCCACTTTATAGAAAAGGAAATTGAGGCTCAAAACAACTTACCCAAGGTCATATAGCTAACAAGTGGAGGAGGCAGGAATCGAACCCAGGTCTGAATGTATCCAAAGCTTATGAAATTTCTGCTTACCTCTCTCAGAAATATTTTCTGAGTTAATCTGATCAGAGGCTCTATTTTTTAGATAGTATTGCATATTTTTTTTTTGTTATACTTTAGATGAAGGTTTACAGAACAAACTGGCTTTTCATTAAACAGTACACATATTGTTTTATAACATTGGTTAGAACCCCATGACATGTCAACCCTCTCCCTTCTCGAACTTGGGTTCCCTATTACCAGCTTTCCTGTCCCCTCCTGCCTTCTAGTCCTTGCCCCTGTGCTGGTGTGCCCCTTTAGTCTCATTTTGTTTTATGGGCCTGTCTAACCTTTGGATGAAGGGTGAACCTCAAGAGTGACTTCACTACTGCGCTAAAAAGGTGTCCAGGGACCATACTTTCAGGGTTTGTCCAGTCTCTGCCAGCCAGTAAGTCTGGTCTTTTTTTGCGAGTTAGAATTTTGTTCTACGTTTTTCTCCAGCTCTGTTCTAGACCATGTATTGTGATCCCTGTCAGAGCAGTCAGTGGTGGTAGCTGGGCACCGTCTAGTTGTATTGGATTCAGTCTGGTGGAGGCCGTGGTAGTTGTGATCCGTTAGTCCTTTGAACTAATCTTTCCCTTGTATCTTTAGTTTTCTTCATTCTCCCTTGCTCCCGAAAGGGTGAGACCAGTGGAGTATCTTAGATGGCTGCTCATAGGCTTTTAAGACCCCAGACGCAACTCACCAAGGTAGAATGTAGAACGTTTTCTTTATAAACTGTGTTATGCCAATTGAGCTAGATGTTCCCTGAGACCATGGTCCCCACAGCCCTCTGCCCAGCAAATCGGTCCCTCCGGGAGTTCGGATGTGTCTATGGAGCTTCCATGACTTTGCCTTGTGCAAGTTGTGCTGGCCCCCCCAGTATTGTGTACTGTCTTACCCTTCACCAAAGTAACCACTTATCTATTGTATATTTAGTGTTTTTCCATGCCTCCCCTCCCCTCCCTCGTAACCATAGAAGATTGTTTCGTTTTGTGTGTAAACCTTTTCATGAATTTTTATAGTAGTGGTCTCATACAATATTTATCCTTTTGTGATTTACTTATTTCACTCAGTGTAAAGCCCTCCAGATTCATCCACGTTGTGAGATGCTTCGCAGATTCATCCTTGTTCTTTATCATTGAGTAGTACTCCATTTTGTGTATGTACCATAATTTGTTTACCATTCATTTGATGATAGGCATCTTGGTTGTTTCCATCTTTTTGTTATTGTGAACAATGCTACAACGAACATGGGTGTGCATATGTCTATTCGTGTGACAACTCTTTCTCTAGGATATATTCCTAGTAGTGGGATTGCTGGATCATATGGTATTTCTATTTCTAGCTTTCTAAGGAAGCGCCATATCGTTTTCCAAAATGGTCGTGTCATTTGCATTCCCCCTAGTGGTGCATAAGAGTTCGAATCTCCCAGCAGCGTCTCCAACATTTGTTATTTCCTGTTTTTTTGATTCATGCCAATAATTCCAGGATGAGATGGTATCTCATTGTGGTTTTGGTTTGCATTTCTCTAATGGCTAGTGATCAGGAGCATTTCCTCATGTATCTGTTAGCCACTTGAATGTTTTCTTTGAAAAAGTATCTGTTCATTTCCTTTGCCCATTTTTTAATTGGATTATTTGTCTTTTTATTGTAGAGATGTTGGATTTTCCTGTAGATTTTAGAGATTAGACCTTTGCTGGATTTGTAATAGCCAAAAATTTTTTCCTAGTCTGTAGGTTCTCCTTTTACTGTTTTGGTGAAGCCTTTTGGTGAACATAAGTATTTAATTTTTAGAAGATCTTAATTATCTAGCTTATCTTCTGAAGTTTGTGTGTTGTTGGTTATGGTTTGTATCCTGTTAGTGCCATGTATTAGGGCCTCTAGCATTGCTCCTGTTTTTTCTTCTATGATCTTTATAGTTTTTGGTTTTATATTAAGATCTTTGATCCATTTTGAATTAGTTTTTGTATGTGGTGTGAGGTATGGGTCTTATTTCATTTTTTTGCAGATGGACATCCAATTTTGCCAGCACCATTTATTAAAAAGACAGTCTTTTCCCCATTTGATGGACTTTGGGCCCTTGTCGAAGATCAGGTGACTGTAGGTGGATGGATTTACATCTGGGTTCTTGATTCTGTTCCATTGGTCAATGTATCTGTCGTTGTACCAGTACCAGGCTGTTTTGACTACTGTAGCTGTATACTAGGTTCTGAGGTCAGGTAGTGTGAGTCCTCCTACTTTTTTCTTCTTCTTCAGTAGTGCTTCACTTATCTGGGGATTCTTCCCTTTCCGTATAAGTTAGTGATTAGTTTTTCCATCTCTTTAAAGAATGTTGTTGGTATTTGGATTGAGATTGCATTGTATTTGTGAATTTTTTTTGGTAGAATTGTCATTTTCACAGTGTTGAAACATCCATGAGCATGGTATGTTTTTCCATTTATGTAGATCTCTTTTGGTTTCTTGCAGTAGTGTTTTGTAGTTTTCTTTGTATAGGTCTTTTACATCCCTG
>NW_004443947.1:31061374-31072148 GCF_000243295.1 Trichechus manatus latirostris | reverse complement strand
TCTATTACCCACTGGTTTGTAAGCAGGGTGTTATTCAGTTTCCATGTAATTGATTTTTTTTTCCTTGTTCTTCCTGCTTGTTAATTTTTACTTTGATGGCATTGTGGTCAGAGAAGATATTATGCATTATCTCAGTGTTTTGGATTTTGTTAAGGGTTGCTTTGTGGTCTAAGATGTGGTCTATTCTAGAGAACGTTCCATGTGCATTGGAAAAGAATGTGTACTTTGCAGCTGTTGGGTGGAGTGTTCTATATGTCTATATATGTTTATGAGGTCATGTTGGCTAATTGTGTCCTTTAGATCTTCTGTATCTTTGTTGAGTTTCTTTCTAGATGTTCTGTCCTTTACCGAGAGAGGTGTGTTTCAGTCTCCTGCTATTATGGTGTAAGTTTTGATTTCTCTTTTCAATGCTGTTAGTGTTTGTTTTATGTATTTTGGAGCCCTGTCATTGGGTGCATAGATATTTATTATGGTTATGTCTTCATGATGGATCGTCCCTTTAATCATTGTATAGTGCCCTTCTTTGTCTTTTATGGTAGATTTTATTTTAAAGTCTATTTTATCTGAGATTAGTATTGCCACTCCTGCTCTTTTTTCGTAGCTGTTTGCTTGATATATTTTTTCCATCCTTTGATTTTTAATAAGTTTACATGTTTGTTTCTAAAGTGTATCTTTTGTAGACAGTATATTGATGGATTCTGTTTTTCAATCCATTCTGTCACTTTCTGTCTCTTTATGGGTGCATTTAAGCCATTTACATTCAGTGTAATTATTGATAAGTGTGAGTTTATTGCTGCCATTTTGTAATGCTTTTTTTTTTTTTGTGGTTCAGACTTTTTCTTTACTCCTCTTACTCTCCTGTGCTGACTTCCTTTTGTTTGTGGATTTTTTTTCCATTTCTTTTGTTTTTGTAGATTTTGTTTTTACTGAAACTTTATGTTTTTCTTCTTTATTTTGAGGAGTAGGTTTGTAAACTTTCCTTGTGGTTACCTTGAAATTTACCCTTATCTTCCTAGGTTTGAACTAGTCTATTATTACTTGGTATTGCCTTACCTTCCTCTCCATTAGAAAGTTAAATACCTACACTTTTTATTGCCTGTTTTATTGTTCTGACATTGTTGTCATTTACAGATTAACCTCTTTGATTCCGTGTTGTAAATCTCTTGGTTTTGAATGGTCCTTGAGAGTTCATTTCCTAGGTTGTGTCGGACTGTTGCAATCTTGCATCCTAGATTCAGGCTGTGGTCTAATGCTGTTTGTTTTCAAACCGAAGGACTCCATTTAATAATTCTTGTAAGTGTCATTTAGCTTTTACATATTCCGGTAATTTTTTATCTGGAAATGTCTTAATTTCACTATCATATTTGAATAAGAGTTTTGCAGGATATATTATTCTGGGTTGACATTCTTTTTCTTTCAAGGTTTTATATATGTTGTCCCATTGCCTTCTTGCCTGTGTGATTTCTGCTGAGTAATCAGAGCTTAGTCTTACTGTTTCCTCTCTGTATGTGACTTTTTGTTTTTTCTTGAGTTGCTTTCAGGATTCTTTCTTTGTCTTTGGTTTTAGTGAGTGTGGTTATGATATGCCTTGGTGATTTTCTTTTGGGGTCTATCCTATATGGGGTTCGTTGAGCTTCTTGGCTGGTCAGCTTTTCATCTTTCATGATATTGGGGAAGTTTCCTGTCAGTAATTCTTCAGTGATCCTCTCTGTGTTTTCTGTTTTCTCCCCCTGTTCTGGAACTCTGATCACTCACAAATTTTTACTTTTAATTGTATCTCATATCATCCTCAGGGTTTCTTCCTTTTTTCTTTGTTCTTTTTTCTTATTTTTCCTCAAAGTGCTATTCGAGTATTTGTCTTCAATTTTACTGATCCTGTCTTCCATTGTTTCATACCAGCTCCTCAGACTTTCTATGACACTGTCCATCTCTGAAATCTTGTTGTTTATCTTTTGGATTTCTAATTGATGTTTTTGTATGATTTCTAGTTGTGAATTTATTTCAATATTTTGTTCCTGTATTATTTTCCTGAGTTATTCCATTTTTTGTCTATATTTTCCATGAATTCATCTTCCTTTTCCATGAATTTGTCTAATTTTTCCTCATTTTTGTCTGCTTTTTGCTTCAACTATTGGATAGCTCTGAATAGTAGAGATTTGAATTCCTTATCAGATAGTTCTAGTGCCTTTTCTTCTACTGGAAAGTCATCTGGTGTTTTCTTTTGGTGGCCTACTGGAACCATCCTATCCTGTTTTTTAATATGTTTTGATATTATCTGCTATCTCCAGGACATTCAGTAGGTATTTTCTTCGTTTATTGATTGTAGATTTGTTTAATCCTTTTTTGTTTTATTTTGTTATATCTTTACAGGCGGGCTGTGCATTGTTTGTTGTTTGCTAGTCAGTGGACATGATACTTTTCACCTCTTCATCCAATGGGCAGGCACAGTCGCTCAGCTATAGTGCAGTAAGTCAGGTCCAGCTGAAGGGGAGGGGCAGGGATGGTTTTTTTGTGGCTTGTACTGGGGCTGACAGGGAGGGCTGGGGGTCAGTGCAGGGCAGGTTCTGGTGGGCCTTGCCTATGCTGCTTGGGGGTGTAATGTTCAGTGTATGGTGCAGGTAGGCAGGAGGAAGGAGGGAGGCTGTGATCTGTAGATCTAACATGGTTATGAAAAAGAAGACAGAGAGGAGAGAGAAACAGGAGCCAAAAAAAAAAAAAAAAAGTGCTGAGGGAGCTTGCTGTTTGAGTGGAGAGACGAGAAACTGAAAAATGAAGAAAAACAAAAAGAATAAAAGAAGAAGAGAAAAATAAATAAAAGTAAAATAAAAAAATGCCCCCAGTGATCCCATCAGTGACCAGGGAAGTGGCTCCCAGGCCTCAGGGCACAGCCCATCTAGAAGGGGTGGAGATGGCACACAGTGCCAGGTATTCAGTAGACAGGAAAACAAGGAAAGCAGAGAGATGAGAAGCTGAGAAATGAAGAAAAACAAAAAGGAAAAAGAGAAAAATAAATAAAAGAAAGACCTTCAGAGATCCCACTGGCGTCTCTGCACAGACTGAGGAAATGACTCCTAAGCCGCCCAGTACAGCCTGGCTAGAAGAGATGGAGATGGCACACAGCACCAGTTAGTCAGGAGACAAGAAAAGAAGGTAAGTAGAGAGAGACAAGGAACTGAGAAATGAAGAAAAAGAAAAAAAATAAGTAAAAATAAAGAAAAGCCTCTAGGGATCCCACCAGTGCAGCTGCACAGATGGGGGTAGAGGCTCAAAAGCCATGTAGTACAGCCCAGCTAGAAGGGGCAGAGGTGGTACACAGTGCCAAGTATTCAGGAGACAGGAAAAGAAGGTAAGTAGAGAGAGATGAGAAACTGAGAAATGAAGAAAGACAAAAAGGAAAAATGAAAAAAAAAAAGAAGTTCTCCCAGGGATCCCACTAGTGAGGCTGCACAGACCGAGTAAGTGGCTCCTAAGCCTCGGAAAGAAAAAGAAAACAAACAAACAAAACAAACAAAAAAAGTCCCCTGGGATCCCACCAGCATAGCAGCGTGAACCGGAAGCAGTTCCGCAGCCGAGCAGCGCTTCACAGCCTGTCAAAAAGAAGCAAAGATGGCACACGGAGCCAGGTGTTCAAGAGAAAGGAGGAGAAGGAAGTGAGAGGCAAGGAAGAAACCAAAATAAGCTGAAAAAAGCAACACCAGCAGTAATGAAATGGCACTGAAGGAGCCAGCCGGTGTGGGTGGGATGAATCCAAGTGGCATAGAGCTGGTGCCTCCTGCCCAGCTGAGCAACCTCAGCTCAATGGGAAGTGGTGGAGGCCGAGTGGGGGAAGAAAGGTGAGGCGTGGAAAGCATGTTCTGTTGGTTATCTGTTGTTTTGTCTCCTGCTGGGAGCTCCGTTAAGCTGCTTTCTCGTACTCCCTGTCTGTCTATCTCTGACAGGAGCCCAAGATGGTGAATCCGTTCTTCGTTACCTGATAGGGGACCTCTGCTCATGACTCTCCTCACTTTCTGTTCTCTGTCAGTTTCTTATTCCATTTGGTGATTGGTTGAGTTCTTTATCTCCTCATTTGACACTTAGGGTTCCAGGATTGATGTTTGTCTCTGTTTTACTTAGTTTTTCAGGTCTTTTCTGTGGAGGGATGGCGTGGTGTTTCTGTCTATAGTGCCATGTTGGCTCCACCTCCAGTATAATGTTTAAAAAAACCACAAACTTAGTTGCAGATAATTTACTTGGGGGTCATCCTAGGAAGCAGGAAGGCAAAGAAGGGAAAGCTGGAGAAAAAGGAAAAGCTAAGATAAGGCTGCATCACTGAGGTTGCTATTCTGGGAATAGGAACTCAATTCCATTTGGATATCCTGGTAATTGAACCAAAAACCTTTCAGAATTATTCATCTGTAAGTCAAGAAGCTGGAGTATTTACCCACCAATTTCTGTTCCCCATTGTTTGAGGGTTGTCCCTGGGAGCAATAACTCCCCTGTATTTCTGGCCTGTGCTGCTCAAGGGGTGAGCAGACTTCTTTGTTATTGGAAAAGGTCATGGGGTTGAAAAATAGAAATGCAACATGAACTTGCAGTGAAATACTCTCAGTACCAGTAGCATGGTACTACTGGTATTGAGGATCCCTGGTGGCATAGTGGTTAAGGAGCTTGGCTAATAACCAAAAGGTCAGCAGTTTGAGTCCACCAGCCACTCCTTGGAAACCTTATGGGGCAGTTCTACTCTATCCTACAGGGTCACTATGAGTTGGAATCGACTCGATGGCAAAGAGTAGTAGGTAGCACTGGCATTGATAGTACTAGTAATGGATAATGGAGGGTGCTGATAGCATCTACTAAAATCTATAAAGTAAGAAATAATAATAGCTAATGTTTGTTGATAGGATCCCTGGTAGTGCAGTGGTTAAAGTGATCGACTGCTAACTGAAAGGTCAGCGATTCAATACTACCAGCGGCTCTTTGGGAGAAAGATGTGGCAGTCTCCTTCTGTAGAGATTCACAGCCTTGGAAACCCTATGGGGTTGCTATGAGTTGGAACTGACTCCACGGCAGTGAGTTTGGTTTGGTTTTTTAATATATGTTGAGCACTTATTCTTATCAGGCATTATTGTAAACATTTCAGAAGTATTAGGATATTTAATTCTTATAATAATTTTATGAGGTACGTTAATTTTTTGTTACTGTATTACAGGTAAGGAAGACTTCTGGGACTTGTCGAAGCTCACACAGCCTATCAGGCATTTGGGTTAGGTTATGTTTTAGTAGGAGTCTGTGGGTGGAGGAAATGGCTAGAAGTTTGGCTGCTAACCAAAAGATTGGAGGTTTGAGTCCACCCAGAGGCACCTTGGAAGAAAGGCCTGGAGATCTACATCTAAAAAATCAACCAATGAAAACCCCATGGAGCAAGTTCCACTCTGACACATATGGGTTTGCCATGAATCGGAATCAACTTGACAGCAACTGGTTACTGGTTATGTTTCAGTAATAAAAAATCACCAATTTTAGCAGATTAAAATGAACAAAGGCTTATTTCTTGCCCATGCCACGTATCCACAGGATTGCCTGGTAGCCTCTGCTCTATGTTGTTCTCACATTGGAGTGCAGGCTCCAATACATGCTTTCACAATTCCCAAAGGAATACGAAGGGACACTGGCTCTTAAAGTTTCTGCCTAGAAGTCACAAGTGTCACTTCCACTCACATTTCATAGGCCACATAAGGTCACATGGCCACTGGTAAAGGGACAAGAGGTACCAGCTCACCATGTGCCCAGAAGGAGAAAGCCAAAATTGGTTGACAGAAGTAATGATTATACGTTCTACTCTCTGAACACCACGTATTTAGCTTATACTCTTTCTTCTAGGCAACATACCCTTCTCCCTGCCCATGAGAGATACCCCAGCATTCCTAGCAAGTCACAGCCTCAAGTTAAAAGTCCAGGATCTCTGTGTGGTACATATATTCCCTGTAACAGAGAACCATATTGATTTAGATGGGCTCCTCTTGTTCCAGACACCTATAAACTAGGAGGGCAAGTTATCTGCTCTCCACACACTCCCTATGCAATGGTGGGACACATAGGCCTTTCAACTCTGTCAAGACGAACCCCTTTCTTGGGCTTCATAATTTCCGGGGCACCTTTATGGTCCTACTATGGCTGCCGCTCCCTTGGATCAAAGAGTCTATGGGGGCCATGTCCATTAAAAAACCCCATCATCCCATCTAGAACATGCTTGGGTACTCAGGACCCTGCAATTCTTTGTCCAAACGGTCCCAAACCTGCAGGTAGTACCCACCCCCCACAAAAAAAAAAAACCCAACCCCTTGCTGTCGAGTCAATTCCAACTCATAGTGACCCTATAGGACAGAGTAGAACTGCCCCATAGGGTTTCCAAGGAGTGCCTGGTGGATTCAAACTGCTGACCTTTTGATTAGCAGCCGTAGCTCTTAACCGCTACACCACCAGTGTTTCCCAGGTAGTACATACATGGACCTTTTTCCTAGGTCTGTTTTCTAGAGAGCAGACCATAAGACCAGTAATCAAACACTTAGGTCCAAGGTATGGCCAAGGAGTGACTATTTACATGGGTTGTTGATGAAGCTTGGACATCTGGTGCTTGGGTGTCTCTACACACACGCATATGAGTCTCCTCACGTTGCAAGATGGGGCCAGAGATGGGAAGAGAAGGAGGTGGACTGAAGGCTTGGGGCTGGAGTTTGGCTTTCCTCATACCACCATGATCTGCAGTGGAACCCATAGAGTCTATTTATTCTCTTTTCCTAGATATATCAGTCAGAGCACTCCAGAGAAACAGAACTAGTAGGAGATACAAGTACACATATTCACATACACACGTGTGTATATGTCTATCTATCTATATACAGATAGATAGACATTCACGTATACTCATAAAAACAAAAACAACCAAACCCATTGCCGTTGAGTTATATGTATATTAAAAGATTTATTTCAATGAATTGGCTTATGTGTTTGTGGGTCTGGCAAGTCCAAAATCCATAGAACATGCTGGCAGGCTGGAAACTCTCAGGCATGAACTACTGCTGCAGTCCAGAGGTAGAATTACTTCTTTCTCTGGGAGGCCTCAGTTTTGTTCTTAAGGCTTTTCAACTGATTGGATGAGGCTACTCACATTATAGTGCATAATCTCTTTTACTTAAAGTCAACTTATTGTTGATGTTAACCACATCTACACAATACTTTCAGAGTAACACCTAGATTAGTGCTTCATTGAATAACTGGGTATCATAGCCTAGCCAAAGTGACACATAAAAGTAGCCATCAAAGTAGGAATTGCAAGTATTGGGGCCAAGCTTGATGTAATGGGGGAAATAACAGCTGCAGTAAACATTCCCATTTGGAAAGAGACAGAATGGGTGACACATAGTAGTCACTCGTCTGTAGTAGTTCTGAAATCCTGTCAGACATACATTGCAGTGGCCTCCTATTCTAAAAACAGGCAATGCTTCTTTGATGCTGCTTCCTTGACTTTGCTTCCTAGCAGGGGCTTCCCAGTGCCTTGTTCTCCAAAGTCTTGTTTCTACCCTTTGGGAGTTCATTCCTTTTCCTTTATTCCTTGGGCACGTTTGAAATGGGCATTGGAGAATATGCTCTCTTTGGGGGCTGAGTGGCTTTCTCAGCCTTATTCCTGCTTGTAGAAGGCCTTAGAGGTGCTTCAAATCCTGCTCAGAGTCATTTTTTAATTTTTCACTTGTGAGGAGGCAGCCAAGATGGCAGAGTAGTTAGACAGTTCCGGTGGACCCTCTTACAATAGAGACCCGAAAAAACAAGTGATTCAATTATACATGGCAATCTGGGAGCCCTGAACATCAAAGGCAGAGTTGAGGAACAGGACTGAGTGTCAGGGGGAGGGAGAGATGGTTCAGAAGCAGCAAGGAGCTGCCAGACCTGACCCAGTGAGAGCTTGAGCCCTTCAGGCCTAAGCAGCTCATGGGTGAGCAGTGAGGCAGGCAAGCAGCCGTGCTCAGGAGGCGTATTCCACACAGGGAGACACCCAAAGCCAGAGAGTCTACACGACCACCCAGAACCAGTGAAAAGCAGCCCTCCACGAAAAATAAGTATTTTTGTATGGCATACAGTGCAGATCAAAAACACCCCCTTTAGGGAAAAACCTCTCTCCCATTTACCTCCCTGCTCCCGGCTCTGCAATGGGTCCCGGACCAGCTTCAGCAATTTCTGAGTCCCCTGGGCTGGAAGTAGGATCCATCACATGGCCGGAGCCATTCTCCCTGCCTTGGAGAGTGAACAAATTAACAAACAGGGGAAAAAATAAACTGACGGCTCCCCTAAGCCAAGTACCCAGGGTAGGCACGGCTCCTTTGCCTAGGCACAGGAAGGGATCCACAGACTTTGAGTGTCTTTCCCCCTGCATAGACTTGTGCAGGCCCATCTCAACAGCATAGGCCCTCATTACCGCAGTACAACAGGGTATATACTGGAAGTCTAACTTCAACTGTTTCAGCTGTGAAGTGGTAGGTTCTTGACATTTGACACTGCTCTACCCATTAAGCAGGGTCTTCACCTATCCTCATCAGGATCCTGAGGACTGGTGTCTCCATGCACACCACCTAGCCACCTGTGATGGGCCCCATGAATAAGAGGTGCCCCCCAGTCCTTACAGCCAACAGCATTAGGTTATCATAGTCCAGCTGCAAAACCCACCCACCTATGTCCTCTAGGGAACAGGGACACACCTTCCTCCAGGACACTTGGGAAAGGCTGTAAGCCCACTGCCTTGCTCAGAGTGTGTCCCCCTGCTGCAGCTAGATGCCTGTGCCTACACCAATCACCCATGCCTGTCTAGGGAAGTAAGTGACAGCCTACACCACACACTTGGTGGCTATCTACCTGGACACCTGAGCTGAATCCATACAGAAGGAGTGGACAGACACCTGAGTTCACATACCTAGTAACAGATCTAACCACCTGGTGGCAGGACATTAAATCTTCAAAGGTGCCAATAATCAAACTAGCTCATATGAACAGCCTATATGGGCATATCAAAACAAACAAGAAGCTAGGACACAGTAAGCAAACATAAAATGAATAAATATAATAACCTATTGATGGCTCGGAGACAATAGTCAATATCAAATCACATAAAGAGGTAATCCATGATGGCTTCAGCAAACTCTCAAAATAAACTAGAATTTTCCAGAGGAGAAAAATTTCTCAGAATTACCAGAGGCAGAATGTGAAAGATTAATATACAGAACTCCTCAAGAAATTAGGAAGGAAATTAAGCAAAACGCAGAACAGACAACAGAGGAAATTAAAAAGATTAGAGAAGAGCACAATGACAAATTTAACAGGCTGCAGGAATCCCTAGAGAGAAAGCAATCAGAAATCCAGAAGATTAACAACAAAACATCAGAATTAGACAACTCAATAGAAAGTCATAGGAGCAGAATTGAGGCAATGGAAGTCAGAATTAGTGAGACTGAAGATAAAGCACTTGACACGAAATTATTTGAGGAAAAATCAGATACAAGGATTAAAAAAAAATTAAGAAACCCTAAGAATTGTGTGGGACTCTATCAAGAGGAATAACCTATGAGTGATTGGAGTTCCAGAACAGGAGGGGATAACAGAAAATACAGAGAGAATTGTCGAAGATTTGTTGGCAGAAAACTTCCCTGATATCATGAAAGATGACAAGATATCTATCCAAGATGATCATTGAACCCCACATATGGTAGATCCCAAAAGAAAGTCACCAAGACATATTTTAATCAAGCTTTCCAAAACCAAAGATAAAGAGAGAATTTTAAGAGCAGCTAGAGAGATAAACAAAAAGTCATCTACAAAGGAGAGTCAATAAGAATAAGCTCAGACTACTCAGCAGAAACCATGCAGGCAAGAAGGCAATCAGACGACAAAGCCTTGAAGGAAAAAAACTGCCAGCCAAGAATTATATATCCAACAAAACTGTCTCTCAAATATGATGGCAAAATTAGGGCATTTCCAGATCAACAGAAGTTTAGGGAATTTTCAAAAACCAAACCAAAATTACAAGAAATACCAAAGGGAGTCCTCCATTAGAAAATCACTAATGTCAGATAACAACCCAAGACTAGAGCACAGGACAGAACAACCAGATGTCAACCCAGTAGAAAGGTCACAAAAGTAAATCAAAGCTAATACACTGAAAATAGGGAAACAAATGTCAATATGTAAAAGACAACAACGTTAAAACAAAAAAGAAGGACTTAAAAAATGTAGACATAGATTTTTCATGTGGAGAGGAAGTCAAGTATATATAAAGAAATAAAAGACTGGTATAAAGTTAGAAAAATACAGGTAAATATTAAGATAACCACAAAGGAAACTAACAATCCTACAAATCAAAATAAAAAACTAGAAAACTATAAAGACTCAGCAAACACAAAATCAACAACAATGCAAAAGATGAAAACAAAATACATAAAGAAAAACAACTCAGCACAGAAAGTTAAGTGGAACAAAGAAACTATGAACAACACACAAAAAAGACATCAAAATGACAGCACTAAACTCATACCTATGAATAATTACACTGAATGTAAATGGATTAAATGCACCAATAAAGGACAGAGAGTGGCAGATTGGATAAAAAAAAAAAAAAAAACACGATCCATCTATATGCTGCCTACAAGAGACATACCTTAGACTTAAAGACACAAACAAACTAAAGCTCAAAGGATGGGAAAAAATATATCAAGCAAACAACACTCAAAAAAGAGCAGGAGTGGCAATATTA
>NW_004443947.1:31057604-31059797 GCF_000243295.1 Trichechus manatus latirostris | reverse complement strand
TTTACATAAAGCCAACAGCCAACATCATCCTAAATGGAAACAGTTTGAAAGCATTCCCCTTGAGAATGGGAACGAGACAAGGATGCCCTGTATCAACACTCTTACTCAACATTGAGCTGGAGGTCCTAGCCAGAGCAATTAGGCTAGAAAAGGAAATAAAGGGCTTCCAAATTGGTAAAGAAGAAGTAAAAGTATCTCTATTTGCAGATGATATGATTTTATACACAGAAAACCCCAAAGAATTCACAAGAAAACTACTGGAACTAATAGAAGACTTCAGCAAAGTTTCAGGACACAAGATAAACATACAAAAATCAGTTGGATTCCTTTATACCAACAAAGAGAACCTCGAAGAGGAAATCAACAAATCAATACCATTTACAGTAGCCCCCAAGAAGATAAAATACTTAGGAAGAAATTGAACCAGAGACTAAAAGACCTATATAATGAAAACTACAAGACATTATTGCAAGAAACCAAAAGAGACATGCATAAGTGGAAAAACATACTTTGCTCATGGATAGGTAGACTCAGCATTGTGAAAATGTCAATTCTGCCCAAAGCAATCTAAAGATACAATGCGATCCCCATCCAAATTCCAAGGACATTTTTTAATGAGATGGAGAAACAAATCACCAACTTTATATGGAAAGGGAAGAGGCTCCGGGTAAATAAAACATTACTCAAGAAGGAGAACAAAGTGGGAGGCCTCACACTACTTGATTTTAGAACCTATTATACTGCCGCGGTAGTCAAAACAGCCTGGTACTGGTACAACAAGAGATACATAGACCAATGGAACAGAATTGAGAATCCAGACATAAATTCATCCACCTATCAGCAGCTGATATTTGACAAAAGCCTGAAGTCTATTAATTGGGGAAAAGACAGTCTCTTTAACAAATGATGCTGGCATAATTGGATTTCCAACTGCAAAAGACTGAAACAAGACTCATACCTCACACCATGCACAAAAACTAACTAAAAAATGGATCAAAGACTTAAATATCAAATTGAAAACGATAAACATCATGGAAGAAAAAGTAGGGACAACATTAGGAGCCCTAATACATGGCATAAAAAGAGTACGAACCATAAGTAACAATACACAAGCACCAGAAGAGAGACCAGATAACTGGGAGCTCCTAAAAATCAAACACTTATGCTAATCAAAAGACTTCACCAAAAGAGTCAAAAGACAACCTACAGACTGGGAAAAAATTTTTGGTTACGATAAATCCGATCAGCATCTAATCTCTAAAATCTACAAGATACTGCAAAACCTCAACAACAAAAAGACAAATAGCTCAATTAAAACATGGGCAAAGGATATGAACAGGCACTTCGCCAAAGAAGATATTCAGGTGGCTAACAGACACATGAAGAAATGCTCACAACCATTAGCCATTAGAGAAATGCAGATCAAAACTACAATGAGATATCATCTCACCCCAACAAGGCAGCATTAATCCAAAAAACACAAAATAATAAATGCTGGAGAGGATGTGGAGAGAGTGGAACCTTATTCACTGTTGGTGGGAATGTAAAATGGTACAACCACTTTGGAAATTGATTTGGCGCTTCCTTAAAAAGCTAGAAATAGAAGTACCATACTATCCAGCTATCCTGCTCCTTGGAATACATCCTAGAGAAATAAGAGCTGTCACACAGATAGATATATGCACACTCATGTACACTGCAGCACTGTTCACAATAGCAAAAAGATGGAAACAACCTAGGTGCTCATCAATGGACTAATGGATAAACAAATTATGGCTTATCCACACAATGGAATACTACGCAAAAATAAAGAACAATGATGAAGCCGTGAAACATCTTACAACATGGAGGACTCTGGAGGTCATTATGCTGAGTGAATTTAGTTAGTCACAGAAGGACAAATGTTATATAAGACCACTATTATAAGAACTCAAGAAAAGGTTTAAACACAGAAGAAAACACTCTTTGATATTTACGTGGGTGGGGAGGGAGGGTGAGGGTTATTTACTAACTAGATAGTAGATGAGAATTATCTTAGGTGAAGGGAAGGACAGCACACACTGCAGGGGAAATCAGCACAACTGGACTAAACCAAAGCTAAGAAGTTTCCTGAATACATTCAAACACTTTGAGGGACAGAGTAGCAGGGGTAGGGATCTGGAGACCATGCTTTGAGGGGACATCTAGGTCAAT
>NW_004443947.1:30938617-31057163 GCF_000243295.1 Trichechus manatus latirostris | reverse complement strand
TTCCGAGGCCAACTCTTCAGACAGGGATTGGACTGGACTGTGGGACATAAAGTGATACTCGTGAGGAGTGTGCCTCTTAGCTCAAGTAGATGCAATTGACCAAACAGGCAACTTCTGTCTGGAGGTGAGATGGGAAGGCAGAGAGGGTTAGGAGCTGGTTGAATGGACATGGGTAATCAGGGGTGGAAAGGAGCAGCGTGCTGTCACAGTATGGGGAGAGCAATTAGAGTCACGTAACAATGTATGTATAAATTTTTATATGCGAAAAAAGGAAATAAAAAAATTCCATTTGTGTCATTCTAGTCTTTGGCAGTACAATTCTCATAATAACTTACTTGACTCTTTATCTATTTGATTCTAGCCAGCATCATATGCAAATAGCTATGCCCAAGGGTTTTTCCTCAGCCTAGTTCTTAGATTTGGTATATCTTGTCACTTCTCACCCCCTGACAATCTCTTTCTGATTTAGTTGCAGTACTTTGGGCGTTAGTGGATTCAGTGTGCAGTCATAGACTTAATCTCCTTTTCTTGGATCATTTTGTCCAGTTCAGATTTACCACCTTCTAAGATGAACCCTCATTCTGAGACACATTAATCCACTCATACGTTTTAACAATGATTTTAATATGACATCCTTGTCCTTGATTTTATCCTTGCTACAAGGCTGAAATGTAATCTACCTTTAGGGTGCAAAGGATTTTTCGTTTTATTTTACTGTATAGAATTGAGAAGCGATTGCCTCTTCAAACCTATTAGTCCTTGAATCTGTGTACTCTTTCTAATCTCTTTCATTTCTGCTAGCAAACTGGCCAATTTTTTTTCCTGATATCTCTTTCTTTAAAATCTTCCCAATCATACTCAACAGCTATTATAACTTGGTCTTACAACCTCTTTCCGTGGGTTTTATTAGGTTCATGATCTGAAGGCAACAATTTTACCAGATCTTCTGCCTCTACATAATATGCATCCTTCCACCCTTTAATAACCATTTTCTCATTGCCCACCATCTGCCCCCTATACCAATGCCAAGTATTTTAGAGTTTTTGTTATAGCCTTGCCCCACCTCCATATCCAGTTTTAAATCAGTAAATTGGGTTAGATTATGCTAAAGTAGCAATCAGTCTCAAACTCTCAGTGACTTTAAACAGCAAAGGTTTATTTATGTGTGTATTTCTTTTCATGCAATATGTAGAATGTGGTTTTCCTGGGATACTGGAGGCGGAGTTTGGACTATACTGTGTTCATCCAGGATAATATGAGACATTCCATCACCTGAAATACAGTGATAAAATTTTGTGATGACATGACTGTGGCATTGTTGATTTCTTAGTCCCATCCTTCTCAGGAACTTCTCCATCCTTTTAGCATCTAACACTGTTCTGGGCAATGAGGAGGTACTTAACAGATTAATCATAAATAATGAGAAATTGTAGCAACTAGGTGGACTAAAAGCAAATCACAGCTGTTGAAGGAGTAATTAGGAAAATCTTTACTATTTTATAAGGAAGTGTATTTTTATAGATGATAAAAATTTGAACATATTCCATTGAGAACTCTGTTAGTTGGGACAGAACCTTGGTTCAGAGGCATAACATTCCCAATTCTCAACTTTGGCATCCTAGGAGGTTTGCAAATGCTCATGTGACCTTGAAGAAAATCAGTGAAAGTATGGTGTCTAGAACAAGGAAGTTTATCTTCAGTTGTATTTTGCGCTAATTAGGTCAGAATAAGAGTATTAGCTCCAGTTTTGAGTCTACACTCAGAAGAGAGACTTGAAAAAAGTTGGCATAGTCTACTGAGAGCAACTGGAATGGTAGAGCAAAGTGAGTTATTTATTCTAGTAAAGAGAAAACTTGAGATTAAACACAATCACTGCCTTCAACTGTTAAAAAAGCATACATTTTTTTTATTGTACTTTAGATGAAGGTTTACAGAACAAATAGTTTCTCATTAAACAGTTAGTACACATATTGTTTTACGACGATGGTTAACAACCCCACAACATATCAACACTGTCCCTTCTCGACCTTGGGTTCCCTATTACCAGCTTTCCTGTCCCCTCCTGCCTTCTAGTCCTTGTCCCTGGACTGTTGTGCCACATTAGTTTTGTTTTGTTTTATGGGGCTGTCTAATCTTTGGCTGGATGGTGAACCTCAGGAGTGACTTTATTACTGAGCTAAAAGGGTGCCCGGGGGCCATACTCTCAGGGATTCTCCAGTCTCTGTCAGGCCTGTAAGTCTGGTCTTTTTTTGTGAGTTAGAATTTTGTTCTACATTTTTCTCCAGCTCTGTCCAGGACCTTCTGTTGTGATCCCAGTCAGAGCAGTCAGTGGTGGTAGCTGGGCACCATCTAGTTGTACTGGACTCCATCTGGTGGAGGCTGGGGTAATTGTGGTCCATTAGTCCTTTGGACTAATCTTTCCCTTGTATCCTGTTTTCTTCATTCTCCCTCGCTGCCGAAGGGACGAGACCAGTGGAGTATCTTAGATGGCTGCTCACAGGCTTTTAAGACCCCAGACACTACTCACCAAGGTAGAATGTAGAACATTGTCTTTATAAACTGTGTTATGCCAATTGAGCTAGATGTTCCCCGAGACCATGGTCCCCACAACCCTCCACCGGGCAATTCAGTCCCTCAGGGAGTTTGGATGTGTCTATGGAGCTTCCATGACCTTGCCTTGTGTAAGTTGTGCTGGCTTCCCAGTAATGTGTACTGTCTTACTGTTCACCAAAGTTACCACTTATCTGTTTAGTTCCCCCCCACCCAACATCCCTTGTAACCAACAAAGATTGTTTCTTTTTGTGTGTAAACTTTTTCATGAGTTTTTACAGTAGAGGTCTCATACAATATTTGTCCGTTTGTGATTGACTTATTTCACTCAGTGTAATGTTCTCCAGTTTCATCCATGTTATGAGATGCTTCACAGATTCATTGTTGTTCTTTATCGTTGCATAATACTCCATTGTGTGTATGTATCATAGTTTGTTTATCCATTCATCTGTTGATGGGCATCTAGGTTGTTTCCATCTTCTTGCTATTGTGAACAATGCTGCAGTGAACATGGGTGTGCATATGTCCGTTCATGTGACGGCTCTTATTTCTCTGGGATATTTTCCTAGGAGTGGGATTGTGGGATTGTATGGTATTTCTATTTCTCGCTTTCTAAGGAAGTGCCATATCATTTTCCAAAATGGTTGTATCATTTTTTATTCTCACCAGCAGTGCATAAGAGTTTCAGTCTCCCCGAAGCCTCTCCAACATTTGTTATTTCCAGTTTTTTTGATTCATGCCAGTAATGCTGAGGTGAGAAGGTATCTCATTGTGGTTTTGATTTGCATTTTTCTAATGGCTAGTGAATGCAAGAATTTCCTCATGTGTCTGTTGGCCAGTTGAATGTCTTCTTTGGTGAAGTGTCTGTTCATTTCCTTTGCCTAATTTTTAATTGGATTACTTGTCTTTATTGTAGATTATAGAGATTAGACCTTTGTCTGACTTGTAACGTCCAAAAATTTTTTCCCAGTATGTGGGTTCTCTTTTTACTCTTTTGGTGAAGTCTTTTGATGAGCATAAGTGTTTGATTTTTAGAAGATCCCCGTTATCTAGCTTATCTTGTGGAGTTTGTGTGTTTTTGGTTATGGTTTGTATCCTGTTAATGCTGTGTATTAGGGCCTCTAACGTTGATCCTATTTTTTCTTCTATGAACTTTATAGTTTTTGACTTTATATTTAGGTCTTTGATCCATTTTGAATTAACTTTTGTATATGGTGTGAGGTATGGGTCCTATTTCATTTTCTTGCAGATGGACATCCAGTTTTGCCAGAACCATTTGTTAAAAAGACTGTCTTTTCCACATTTGCTGGACTTTGGGCCCTTGTCGAAGATCAGGTGACTGTAGGTGGATGGATTTACATCTGGGTTCTCAATTCTGTTCCATTGGTCAATGTATCTGTCCTTGTACCTGTACCAGGCTGTTTTGACTACTGTAGTTGTATAGTGGATTCTGAGGTCAGGTAGTGTGAGTCCTCTTACTTTATTCTTCTTCTTCAATAGTGCTTTACTTATTCAGGGCTTCTTTCCATATAAAGTTAATGATTAGTTTTTCCATCTCTTTAAAGAATGTTGTTGGTATTGTATCGGGATTGCATTGTATTTGTAAATTGCTTTGGGTAGAATTGTCATTTTCACAATATTGAGTCTACCTATCCATGAGCATGGTATGTTTTTCCATTTCTGTAGATCCCTTTGGGTTTCATGCAGTAGTGTTTTGTAGTTTTCTTTGTATAGGTCTTTTACAACCATGGTTAGATTTATTCTTTTGTATTTTATCTGTTTAGGAGCTATTATAAATGGTATTGTTTTCCTGATTTCCTTTTCATCATTCTGTTTACTGGTGTATAGGAATCCAACCAATTTTTGTATGTTTATCTTGTATCCTGCTACTCTGCTGAATCGTTCTATTAGTTCCAGTAGTTTTGTTGTGGCATCTTTAGGGTTTTCTATGTATAGTATCATATAATCCACAAACAGGGACAGTTTAACGTCTTCATTTCCAATTTGGATGCCCTTTATTTCTTTTTCTTGACTTATTGCTCTAGCTAGAACTTCCAGCACAATGTTAAATAAGGGTGGTGATAAAGGACATCCTTGTCTTCTTCCTGTTCTAAAGGGGAATGTTTTCAGCTTCTCTCCATTAAGAATGATGTCGGCCGTTGGTTTTGCGTAGATGTCCTTTATTATGCTGAGAAATTTCCCTTCTGTACCTATTTTATTGAGAGTTTTTATCAGGAATGAGTGTTGCATTTTGTCAAATGCCTTTTCTGTATCAGTTTAGATGATCATGTGTCTCTTTTCTTTCCTTTTATTTATGTGGTAGCTTACGTTGATTGATTTTTTATTGATGAACCATACTTGTGTACCTGGTATGAATCCTACTTGGTTGTGGTGTATTATTTTTTTGATACGATGCTGAATTCTATTGGCTAGAATTTTGTTGAGAATGTTTTCATCCATATTTATGAGAGATACTGGTCTATAATTTTCTTTTTTTCTTTTTTTTTGGCATCTTTGCCTGGTTTTGGTATCAAGGTTATGCTGGCTTCATAGAATGAATTTGGAAGTTTCGCTTCCCTTTCTATGTTCTGAAATAGTTTGAATAGTACCACTATAATCTCTTCTCTGAATGTTTGGTAGAATTCTCCATTGAAGCCATCTGGGCCAGGGCTTTTTTTTTTTTTTTTGAGAGTTTTTTGTATTAACTTTTCAATCTCTTCTCTTGTTATGAGTCTGTTCAGATTTTCAACATCATTTTGTGATAGTTTGTGTAGGTAGTGTGTTTCTGGAAATTTATCCATTTCCTCTAGGTTTTCAAATTTGTTGGAGTATAGTTTTTCATAATACTGTGTTATGATCCTTTTTATTTCAGTTGGGTCTCTTGTAACGTCCCCCATTTCATTTCTTATTTGGGTTGTTTGCGTCCTCTCCTGTTTTTCTTTGCATAAAATTTTTAATGTGAGAACAATTTAATTGACTCTAAATAACTTCCCAGGATAGAACCAAGAACAATGGGTGGTCAATATAAGGAAGATGATTTTGAGCATTTGCAGCAGACTGATATAGAAATGGACCACCCATGTCACTGAACACACTCAACTAAGCCTGGTTGACCATCTGTCAATGATATTTTATCAGATTATAGAGACTCAGATTAGCTAGCCTTTGAAGTTACTTCTAACTATGTCTATCTATCTATCTATATCTATCTATCTATCTATCTATGTATCTATCTCTCTATCTGTCTACCTATCTATCCTTCTGCTTACTCAAGATCTCCTCTTGGGTGTCTCATGGGCATCTCAAACTTATCATGTCTAAAACTGAGTTCATGTGTCATCTTTTCCCAAAAGCTGCTCTTCTGTGTTCCCTGTTTAGTGAGTGACATCGCCATGTGCTTAGTTGTCCAAGCTAAAAAGCTGTGAGTCATTTTGACACCTCCTTTTCGTTTATTCACTATCAACTAATACATACCCAAATCCTGTCCATTATCTGCAAAATATTTGTTTAATTCATTCAGTAGTCTCCATTCCCACCACCACATTCCTGTATCAGGCCACTATTATCTCAAAACCGGACTTCTAATGGTTCCCCACATCTACTTTTGTCCCTCCTCAATTCTAGTTTATCCTGTAGCTAAAGTAATCTTTCTAAAATGAAAATATGATCACATCTCTCTTCTACTTCAAGTCCTTCAAAGGATCAGTTGTCTCAGGATAAAGTCCAAACTCCTTATTATGACTTATGAGGTCTTCATGAGTTGTCTCCTTCTCTGCAGCCTCAGTTCTCACCAAGTCTTCTTTATACATAATGCTCCTGCCAGGCTATGTGGCTAGTAGTTCCCCGAAAGATCTGGGTTGCCCCCTCTCCTGGCATAATTTTCTCTCCTTCATCTCCCTGAAGCTTCCTAGTTCCTGTTAGTCACTCAGAACTCAATTTTTCCAATACATTTTATGAGAAGACATCTCTTGTATCTCTGAACTAGCTCAGGTGTACCTCGTGTGTGTTCCTATTATACCTTTTACTTGCTCTCATACTAACGTTTTATAGTAGTGTTGATAAAGGATAGCCTATGGGCTAATTCCAGCCCACCACCTGTTTTTGTAAATAAAGTTTTATTGGATTACACAAGACTCATTTGTTTACAGCTTGTCTCTCTGACTGTTTTCATGCTACAAAGGCAGTGTTGAGTAGTTGCAATAAAGACCACATGACCATAAAGCCTAAAATATTTAGAATTTGGCCCTTTACAGAAAAAGTTTACCAACACTTGGTTTACAGTATAATACTTGCCCATGTACTACAGAGGAAATGATCCAGATCTTGTTTATGGTAGTATCCCCAATCTTTATTATGATGCCTTCAACAGACAAGGTGTTTAATAAATACTTGTTTAATTAATAAATAATGTTAAGATATCACTTGGTGCCCTGATATTTCATTTCTTTGCCATGTCTATTTTGCTTTATATAATTGTTGTTAAACTGTGTCATGATCACATCTAGATGTCTGAACTCTTCTACTGTGGTCTTGACTCTGCTCTGCCATGGGTTAGCTCTAAATGCTGGATGAGTTATTAAATTTCTCTAAGTGCGAGTTTCCTTATCAGTAAAATGAGAGGATTACATGTGTTGGTCAAGGTCCCTTAAAACATTAATATTCCATAATATTGAAGGCATTTAGCTAATCACATTTCCTATTGTGATTCATGATACTTCTTCCACCCTTGATGAGCAGCCATGTCCTTTATTTACAAAGCCCAGTGGGTGTGCACTCTGGCAGATTTATAGGAGAGGAAGCTGTTGATTTAGATTAATTTTTCTCAGATTTACAATTTCCCAGAAAGTCATTGGTGGCTTCTGTAGCAGGAGATGTCATGTAGCCAGGAAGAGAGTCATGGGTGGCTGTTGATTTCTTTCTTTGATGGAAATAAAGACAGTTTCAGCTTCAGTTTCAAGGGCTTTTACTGAGCAGAAATAGTAAATATCTCAGGGTGCTTAAGTCACCACACAGACGGAGGATTTGGTAACTATACCTTTATAAAGGGGTATAAGGAGTCCTGGTGGTTAAGCACTCGGCTGGTAACTGAAAGGCCAGAGGTTCAAACTCATCAGCCACTTCATGGTAGAAAGATGTGGCAGTCTGCTTCTGTAAAGACTACAGCCTTGGAAACCCTTTGGGGAAGTCATACTCTGTCCTATACGGTTGCTATTAGTCTGAATCAACTAGATGGCAATGCGTAAAGGTGGATACCTGAGCTTCATTCAGTATATGTTGAGTTTTCTCTGCAGATTGGAATGTGACTCAGTTAAAGTCAGCACCTGACTGTGTTGCATGATTTAAAAGGAAATAAAAGCCTTCATTGGCTAAGTATCCTCTCTCAATACTGCTTAAAATCTTACCATTCCTTTAAGCTTCTCTTCTCCCTAAGAGAAAATTAGCAGCAGTAGCAGCAGCAATGTTGGCCTCCTGATGGAGTGTTAACTATGTGCCAGGTGCTGAGCTGAGTAGTTTACCCAACTTCTTTAATTTAATCCTAAGACAATCAAGTGAGGAAATATTTTTATTGCCTTATTTTATGGAAGAAAAAAAGCCAAGTTTAGAGAAGTTTTTAAATGACTCACTAAGTTACGTAGTTAACTATTGTCATTGCCAGGATCTGAACTTACACTACCTAATTGCAAGCATTTACACTGAATTATGACAAATGCTATTATTTTTTCATGTGAATTACTGAACCATACATTTTAGAGGTATCTACTTTTGAACAGAGTGTTTCTACAGACACAACATATTCACCTAAGGGCCGGTCCATTGCTGATTTCTATTCAATTCTGGGGTTCACATTTTTTAGATATTTCTTGATTTAAGTTAAAAAATAAAATTTTAAGAACACAAGTAATAACTTTCACACTTATCTTACACAGAAGCAAATTTCAATTGTTCTAGCATAAATTAGTCCACAAAATAACATAAGTGGAAGTTTGCCATATGAGTGTGGCTTATATATCAAGGTTACCATTCATTTTCATTGAGGGTCTACTGTGTAGAAGATACTGCGAGTAAAAATAGTCAGGAGGATTTTACAGTCTGGTTGGAGAGACAGACTAATCAAGTGGTTGCATTAAAAAATGTGAAAGTAAAATAGTGTTAAACAAGAGAGGTACTTTACTGAGAGTGCTATGATGTATTATCTAGAGCTGAGATCTGAGAGATGAGTAACAACTAAAAATATGAGGAAGTGGAGAGGGAACTGGGGGAAGAGCATTCCAGGCAAGATAAAGAGCATGTGCAAATGCCTTGTGGTGAGAGGGAGTCTGTTACCCATGAGTAGGAAGTGTGGGGGTCACTGAGCCAGGGGAGCATGCTGTGATATGGGGACCATGCAGGGACTTGTAGGCCACTCTAAGAGTTTGTTTGGTTTTGCTTTAGTTTGCTATTAAAGAAGCCACTGACTTAACAACAACAACAAAATAAATAAAAGAAAAAAAGAAGCTACTGAAATATTTTAAGCAGGAGAACGACATGACCACATTTGTATTTCAGAAAGATCCTCTCTGGCTGCAGTGAGGAAAATGGCTGGGGCTGGGAAAAATGAGGGGACACAGGCAGGCCTAACCCAGTGAGAAATGATGGTCACTTGGACTTAGATGGTGGCAGTGAGGATGGTGGGAGGCAATAGAGATAGAAAATAAAGTCGACAGCATTCCTAAGTGTCTAGGTCCGCCACTTTCTGGCTGTGTAACCTTCAGAAAATACTTAACGTGTCTGAGACATTGTTTCCTCCTACCTTTTACAAAGGACACTCCTTACTCATTTTCTTTGATGGTAGTGAGGTCTCCTCTTAACCTCTGTGGGATTCGCCATTTTGAGCCTAGCAGAATTGCAAAACTGACCAATCCCCTTGGTAGATCACAGGCACCTTATTTGCATAGTTGCTGTCCAATGGCGGAAAGAGTTTTACATACCTTATTTGCATAGTCCCAGCCAATCGTTTTGTAGGAGTTAAGAGACCATGGCTAAAAAGCAATTCACTGCAGCACAGGCCATCCCCTGGCTCTTCATTAGCTATGAGTTGGAACCAGCTCAACTGCAATGGGTCAGGAGACTGAACAGAGTCACTGGGTGGTTCAAACAGTTAATGTGCTTGGCTGTTAACCAAAAGTTGGAGCTTCAAGTCCACCATGAGGTGCTCTGGAAGAAAGACCTGGGAACATACTTCAAAAAAATCAGTCATTGAAAATCCTATGAGAGCACAGTTTTACTCTGACACCCACAGGATTGCCACAAATTGGAATTTACTCCATCGCAATTGGAGTTTTTTTTTGGTGGCCATCCAGAACTGCTGCTGGAAAGGGCATTATACATCAGACAAGGATGAACTAGTTTCTCACTACCCAAAGTGTTCGCCATGGGCCAGAGGCATGGATGTCATGTGGGAGATTGTCTGAAATGCAGAATCTTGGGCCTACCCAGAGCTTCCAAAACAGAGTGTGCATTTCAACGGGATCCCTGGGAGATTTGTTTGTATGCTAAAATGTGATAAGTTCTATGGTTCTTTCTGAATCTAGGCATGATCTCACATAAAGGGAACTTGGGGAATGGTATAAGGATGATAGAGAAGATCCTGTTGAGCTGGTGAGGCTTTTAGAGTTTTTCAAACTATTCCAGTCATTCTTCCATCAAGTTCTCAGCAGCACCTGTGGCAGTACTAGAATAAGCAGGTGTTGTTTCCTACAAAATCAGTTTTAAGTTGTTGACTCTCAGAGCTGGAAGAAATCTAGAGAATCGTGGTTTACAGTTTTATTTTATGCAAGAGGAGAGTGAACGTCAGAGGGGGTGGTGACTTGCCCCAGGTTAAACCGAAAATTGGTGACTTCTTCATACTTTATTTTCTAACTAGCTTGTTCTCTTCCCTCAGTACCATGTTCATGTTCTCACCCT
Organism: Trichechus manatus latirostris; assembly: GCF_000243295.1. Lineage (NCBI taxonomy): Eukaryota > Metazoa > Chordata > Mammalia > Sirenia > Trichechidae > Trichechus > Trichechus manatus. The sequence continues at coordinate 31,046,669 of NW_004443947.1, read as the reverse complement.
CTGTAGATAGTGATGGCAAGAGTCTATTTCATCTTTCCCTTCCTCCTTCTTTCCATCCTCTACTTCTTAAGTTTAACAACCTGCTTTTTTGTGACTTTTTGTTTTTCTCGAGCCGCTCTCAGGATTCTTTGTTTGTCTTTGGTTTTAGCGAGTGTGATTATGATATGCCTTGGTGATTTTCTTTTGGGGTCTATCCTATATGGGGTTCGCTGAGCTTCTTGGATGGTCAGCTTTTCATCTTTCATAATATTGGGGAAGTTTTCTGTCAGCAATTCTTCAATTATCCTCTCTGTGTTTTCTATTTTCTCCCCCTGTTCTGGAACTCTGAACACTTGTCGATTTTTCCTTTTGATTGTATCCCACGTAATTCTCAGGATGTCTTCATTTTTCTTTGTTCTTTTTTCTGATTTTTCCTCAGAGTTGTATCCAAGTGTTTGTCTTCAATTTCACTGATCCTATCTTCCATGATTTCAAACCTGTTCCTCAGCCCTTCTCTGACACTGTCCATTTCTGAAATCTTGTTGTTTATCTTTTGGCTTTCTAATTGTTGTTTTTGAATGATTTCTAGTTGCGAATTTATTTTAACGTTTTGTTCGTGTATTATTTTCTTGAATTCTTTCATTTTTTTTGGTCTGTATTTTCCATGAATTTGTCTATTTTTTCCTCATTTTTGTCTGTTTTTTTGTTTAAACTTTTGGATAATTCTGAATATTAGGGATTTGAATTCACTATCGGTTAGGTCTAGTGCCTTTTCTTCTACTGGAAGGTCATCTGGTGTTTTATTTTTGACACTTACTGGAACCATCCTGGCCTGTTTTTGTAAATGTTTTGATATTGTCTGCTGTCTTCAGGGCATTCAGTAGTTATTTTTCTCGTTTATTGATTGTAGATTTGTTTGTTTCATCCTGCTTTTTTGTTTTATTTGGTTATGTTTGAGCAGGTGAGCTGTGCATTCTTTGTTGTTGCTCTTCTGTGGGCACGATAGTTTTCACCTCCTTCTACAATGGGCAGTGTCAGTCACTCAGGTATGGTACAGTACGGCAGGTCCAGCAAAAGGGGAGTTGCTGGGATGGGTTGTTTGTGGCATGTACCAGGGCTGACAGTGCGGACCAGGAATCAGTGCAGGGTAGGTTCCAGTAGGCTGTGCCTGTGCTGCTTGAGAGTGTGATGTTCAGTGCACGGTGCAGGTAGGCAGGAAGGAGGGGGTAGATTGTGATGTGTGGAGCTAAGATAGGTATGGAAAAGAGGAGAGGAGAGAAGAACAGGACCAAAAACATACACACAAACAAAAAAGAGTGCTAAGGGAGCTTGCTAATGGAGTGGAGAGATGAGAGACTGAGAAATGAGGAAAAATAAAAATAAAAAAAGAAAAAGGTAAAAGAAAAAAATGAATAAATCAAGAAACTGGAAATGAAGAAAGACAGAAAAGGAATAAGAAAGAGAGAAAACAAAACAAAGAAACAAAGAAACAAACAAAAAACAAAAAGAAAAAAGAACAAGAAAAAAGAAATGCCCCCAGGGATGTCCCTATACATCTGTGCAGAGTAAGGGAGTAGCTTCCAAGCTGCACAGTACTGCCTGGCTAGAAGGGGCTCCTAAGCCGAGAAAAGAAAAAGAAAACAAACAAATCAGAACAGAACAAATCAGAACAAACAAACAAAAAAGCCCTGGGGGTCCTACCAGCATGGAGGCATGGACCAGGAAGCAGTTTCACCGTCAATCGGTGTTTCACAGCTTTTCAGGAAGAAGCAAAGATGGCGCACAGAGCCAGGTATTTGAGAGAAAGGAGGGGGAGGTGGTGAGAGGTAAGCAAGAAATCTAAAGAAGCAGAAAAAAGCAACACCAGCAGCCAACAAAGGCACTCAGGGAGCTGGCCAGTGTGGGCGAGTGGAATCCAAATGACACTGGGGTGATTCCTGTCCAAAAAACTGTGGCTGCAGGAAGCAGAGGAGGCTAAGTGGGGGTGAAGAAGGTTAGGGAGTGGGAAAGCCTATATTGCTGGTTACCAGTTGTTCTGTCTCCTGCTAGAAGCTCCGTGAAGCTGCTGTCTCATACCCCCTGTTCACTGATCTCTGATAGAAGTCCAAGATGGCGGATCTGTGCTGCGGTAACTGATAGGGGACCTCTGCATGTATCTCTCCTCGCTCTCTGTTCTCAGTCAGTTTCTTATTCAGTTCGGTGCTTGGCTAAGTTCTTTATCTCTTCATTTGATGCTTAGGGTTTCAGGATTGACGCGTGACTCTTTTTGACTTAGTTGTTCTGATCTTTGCTGTGGAGGGACAGAGTGGTGCTTCTGACTATAGCATTATGTTGCCTGGAAGTCACAACCTGCTTTTTAAATTGATCTGGTGGCTGTCCTCAAGGTGAAAGGGCAAAAGCAAGAAGATGGGGAGATGTAATACCTCAGAGGGAATTTTTTCAAGTAGAGAAAAGTAGGCTGTGAGGAGCAACATAAACATGATTTGAAGTCAAAAGGCATATAAGCTAAGGATAAGGGCCTTTCCAGAGTGGTATATGCTCTTCACACATGGGATCACCATGGGTCGGAAAGGCAACTGTTTTTTTATTTTTTATATGCTTTTCATTAGTTCTTCCTCAGACTCTCCATCTGAGGTTTTGCATAGATTATTTAATAAGGAGTCTAGGGTGATGATTTAGGCCAGAAAAGAAAATAGAAAGAGAGGAGTAGCAGTGAGTGGAAGTCCTAATCTCAACAGCTAGAAAACATGTATATAAATCACAATTTCACTGTCTAAGGCTCTGGGTGATTGCATATTTGATACTTTTCTACAATTTTGTCAGAATGAGAAGTATAAGGAAGCTGGTTGGTTGGCCCTACCTTCTCTAGACAAAGTGATGAAAGAAAGAGATGAGCTTAAGGTTTCAGAATCACTGTGGCCCACCAGTCAGAGTGGGGGCATATTATTAATGGAGGTCAGATTATTAATGGCATCTTAGCTCATGCCCATCTCACAGTGGGTCCAGTGGGTCTCTGAACCCACCCTGTAGTGATTTCCCCAGTTCCAGAATGCATAATGGGAATAGCCATACTCAGCAACTGGCAGAACCCCCACATTGAATACTTACATGTGGAGTAAGGGCTTTTATGATAAGAAATGCTAAGTGGATGCCATTGGAACTGCTCCTACCTAGAAAAATAATAAACCAAAAAGAATACTGCATTCCTGGAGGGATTCAGAGAATACTTTCACCATCAAGGATTTGAAGGATGCAGAGGTGGTGATTTCCACCATATCTCCATTCAAGTAGCCTATTTGGCCTGTTAAAAAACATATGTATCTTGGAGAATGAGAGTAGATTATCTAAAACTTAACCAGGTGGTGACTACAATTGCAGCTGATATTCCAGATATAATTTCATTGCTTGAGCAAAGTAATACAACTCCTGGTACCTGGTATGCAGCTATTGATATGGCTACTGCATTTTTCTCTATCCTTGTTTCAAAGGACCACCAGAAGCAGTTTGCCTTCAACTGGCAAGGCCAGCAAAACACCTTCACTATCTTACTTCAAGTTTATCAATTTTTCAGCTGTATGTCAAAATTCAGTCCACAGCAACCTTGATCACGTTTCCCTTCCTCAAGATGTCACACTGGTCCATTATATTGATGACATTATGCGGACTGGACCTAGTGAGGAAGAAGCGTCAGTGACTCTGGACTAATTGGTAAAAACATTTGTGTGCTAAAACCAAACCAAAACCAAACCCATCGCTGTAGAGTCATTTCCAACACATAGCAACCCTATAGAACAGAGTATAACTGCCCCATAGGGTTTCTAAGGAGTGGCTTGTGGATTTGAACTGCTGTCCTTTTGGTTAGTAGCTGAGCTCTTAAGCACTGAGCAACCAGGGATTGATTTGTGCTAGAGGGTGGGAAATTGATCTGACAAAGATTCAGGCACCTTCCATCTCAGTGAAATTTCTATGGGTCCAGTGGTGTGCAGCATGTCCAGATACTCCTTCTAAAGTAAAAGATAAGTTATTGCATCTGGCCCCTCTCACAACTAAAAAGGAGGCATACTGCCCGGTGGGCCTCTTTGGATTTTGGAAGCAACATATCACTCATTTGGCTGTGCTACTCCAGCCTGTTTATCAAGTAACTCAAAGAGCTGATAGTTTTGAGTGGAGCCCAGAACAAGAGAGGCTCTGCAACAGGTTCAGGCTGCCATGTCTGAAGGTAGTTCCAAATATCAGCTATGACCGTGTGTCCAGTTGCAGAAATGAGGACTGTATTTCTTTCTTTATGTGTGCATCAAATATTTTTGTCTTCTTCACTTATGGTATATAAGATGTAAACAGGGTTAGTGTGTTTTTGATTGTATGCATGTTAGTTGTATCATGTTAGATGCAAGTATGACTTCATAATTGTTTTTATTTAGAGATTATGAAAGATTTGAGGTGATGTATATGGGTGAAAGATGACAAGGGATGGATTGTGATTGTGAAGGTTGTGTGTCACCTTCGCCAGGCCATGATCCTTAGTGCTTTGTCAATTATGATGCAGTTTGGCAGTTATGTAATAATGTAATTATCTCCATGATGAGATCTGCTATGAGCAGCCAATCAGTTAAAAAGGATTTTCTTTGGGGGTGCCATCTGCATCCAATCTATATGGACTTTCTGGTAAAGCCCACTGGTGTTTGCTCTGTCTGGATCCTGCATCTGGCTCATTATCATCTATCCTCTGGTTCTTGGGACTTGAGTCAGCATCCTATCATCTTACCTGCCTATCTTAAATTCGTCAGCCTCCACAGCCCATGAGCCAGCTAATCTTGGATGTTTCAGCCCCTGCAGCTACATGAGTGAGGAGAGGCCTCCAGCCTGATGCCTGACCTACAAACTTGGGACTTGCCAGCCTCTACAACCGCATGAGCCATTTCCTTGATCTCTCTCTCTCTCTCTGTATATATATGTATTCAATGGTTTTGCTTCTCTATGGAATCTACCCTAAGACAGGCATGTTACTATATCTAAGCTTCAATTTTTCTCATCAGTAAAATGGGAATAACACTTCCTAATTCATTGGGATCATTGTTAAGATAAAATAGTAAAATACATATAAATAGCTTAGCCTAGTGTTTGGTATACAGTAAGTAATCAGTAAATGCTCTTTCCCTTCACAGAGAGTTGAAGAAGGATGATCTACTAATAAAAAGATTTGATCAATGGCTCATACACTGGCACATAGGAGGCACTCAATAAATAGTTTGAAGTAGAATGCATAAATATATTGATCTTTGTCTTTAATAACATTTTAGATGAGGATGATTTATAAGTCTGTCATTATTTTTATACATGATTAAATTTTATTTCTTTATTTTAAAATATTGACTGTAAAAATTCTGCCTTTTAAAATTGTTGACATTTTCTCTTCATTCTGATCTGTGATCATTTTTATTCAGTGTTATATCAAAACTTTAAGAGAAGGCATATTTTTGCTATGAGATAAACTCTTACTTATATCTATTAATTCCATCTTATGGACTGTGTGATCAATAAGGTTGTTTGTCATATTGGCTGCACCATGATTCTCAGTGGTTTGGCAGTTATAATGTAGTTTGGCAGTCATATAATGATGTGATCACCTCCATGATGAGATTTGATATAATGTGATCACCTTCATGATGGGATCTGCTGTGAGTAGCCAATCAATTGAAAGGGAGTTTCCTTGGAGATGTGGTCTTCATCTTATACTGATGGACATTTTGACAAGGCTCATGGTCTTTTGCTCATTCTGGATCCTGCAGTTGGCTCCTGTTCATCTGACTTCCAGTTCTTGGGACTTGAGCTAGCAGCTTACTTGCCGTCTTGCCTGCTGATCTTGGGATTTATCAGTCTTAGCAGTCTGTGAGCCAGAGCCCTGCTGTCTGACTTGCCAGTCTTGGGTTCACCAGCCCCTGTGGCTGCGTCAAGCAGGGGAAGCCTCCAGCTGACCCACGGACTTGGGACGTTCCAGCCTTTACAACTGCATAAGCCATTTCCTTAATATAAATCTCTCTATATATTTAGATGCTTTACTGGTTTTGCTTCTCTAGAGAACCTAGCCTAAGACAGACTAAGTCAGTTAATCTTCTCTGATTGAAAGCAATAATAATGCTGCAAAAACAAACAAATAAGGAAACCCAACTTGTTTAATTGTAGCATATTGAGTAATTTGCAGAATTATAGGATGAGGTAAACAACCTGGCCTCAGGCAGGAAAGGGATCAGCATAGCTCTGGAGAGCCAACTATATTCTCATGGAAATTTTGGATTTCTGCTTAAGAGTCACATTCTCCAAAGAAAGAATGAGATCTGCTTAGGTTAGGGTCCTTGCTTAAGGTGATTATCAAAGTTGTTAAGTGGAGTAGGGTCCTGTGATTGCTAGGGAGGGTCAGTTCCCTACTAGAAAAAAGGGGAAAGGAACCTGGCAGGTAATAACAACAGAGGTCCACTATATGACCTATAATGTTCACATATTTTATATCCTCATCTAGATGTTTCTCTTTGAACTGCCAGACTAAGCCCATGGTTCAATTAGAACTCAGGAAAATGGGGAACATGGTTAGCTATGTAAGAGAATATGACTGGGCTTGAGCTCAAGGTACTCTCTTTCTCTAGATTTGCTTGTCTACAGAGAAACAGTGTTAGAAGTCTACCACTGCAATTACTATTACTGCCAGTACAACCAACATTAACTAAGTGTCTTTTTCATTAACTTATTCATTATCACTTTAAACTATTAGTCAGACATTGTATGTGATGATTAAGGTTGTATGTCAACTTGATGGGGCCATGGTTCTCAGTGTTTGGCAGTTATGATGTAGTATGGCAGTCATATGATAATGTGATCATTTCCATGATGAGATTTGATATAATGTGATCAACTCCATGATGGGATGTTCTGTGAGTAGCCAGCCTGTTGAAAGGGAGTTTCCTTGGGGGTGTGGACTGCATCAAATATAAGTGGCCTCTCTGTCAAGGCTCGCTTGCTTTTGCTTGCTCTGGATCCTGCAGTTGGCTCCTGTTTGTCTGACATCTGGTTCTTGGGACTTGAGCTAGCAGCTTACCTGAGATCTTGCCTGTTGATCTTGGGATTCGTCAGTCTTCGCAGCTCTCTGACCTGATGATCTTGGGTTCACCAGCCTCTGTGGCTATGTCAATCAGGAGAAGCCTCCAGCCTAACCCTGGATTTGGGATGTTCCAGCCCCTGCAATAGTGTGAGCCATTTCCTTCATATAAATCTCTCTATATATATTTATATGTTTTACTGGTTTTGCTTCTCTAGAGAGCCAAGCCTAAGACATTTTGGTACTGAGAGTGGTTCTAGAGAAACCAAATTGTAAGGATGAGTTTTCTAAATTTGTTCTCAAGTCTGGCTAGTCTTAAAGATGTTGATGATTCTGCTTCCAGAAGTAAAGAGTGAGCTGCTAATCCATGGCATGAGGTGGCAATACAAATACACAAACTATCACCACCAATAGATCAGCTATTGGTGAAAGGTGAGGCTATGAGTGATTGCATGTGTGATACCTTTCTACAGTCTTGTTATAATGAGGAGTATAAGGAAGCTTGTTGGTTGGTCCTACTTTCACTGGACAAAGTGTTGAAAGAAATAGATGAGCTCAGGGCTTCAAAGTCAAAGCTCGAGCTCCACATAAAAGACCTCAAAGTTCCCACATGTGCCTTGAAAGACTTATTTCTTGTAGTAACAGAGCTGATATTGCTGAAAACCAAACCCAGAGTCTTATCGTAAGAGTTTCTGAATTATAATGTCAACTCAATTCCCAACCTTGAGTGGTGTCTGACATTAAAGTAGGCATTGTTGGGGAAAAAAATGGGATCTTGAGACTTGGGATGAGGACATATGGGTAGATAATTAGGAAGCTGGGAACAATGAGCTTCTAAATTCCATTGAATCACTCCTGCCAACAGAACCAGCCCTCTCACTCCCATATAAAGAGATTCTCCACCTTTATCTGCTAAGTTACTCTCCGCAGTAAAACCATTAGCCCCTCCATCTCCATCTAATGAGATTAGTCCAGCTGTGTCTAAAGGGCTTTTGTTTGAGTCATTGCCTGGGGCATCGCCTGAGGCAGATGCCCTACAAGACAATGCTGAATGTTCTCAAAACACATTCCCACCACCAATTTTGACTTCTAGACCTAAAAGTAGACTTAAGTCCCAGCGAACCCCAAAAGGTGAAGTACAAAGTGTGACCTAGGAGGAGGCACACTACACTCCAAAAGAACTGCTTGACTTTTCTAATAAGTAGAAACAGAAACCTGGGGAATATGTGTGGGAATGGCTATTAAGTGTATGGGATAATGGTGCAAGGAAGATAAAGATGGATCAGTCTGAGTTTATTGATATGGGCCCACTAAGCACAGATTCTTCATTCAGTGTTCCAGCTCAAGAAGTTAGGAAAGTATCTAATATTTTATTTGATTGGGTTGCTAAAGCATGGATTACACAGTGGCCTACACTAAATCAAACTGAAGTACCAGACCTGCCTTGGTATACTGTAGAAGAAAGTATCCAAAGGCTTAGCGAAATTGGCCTGCTAGAACGGATTTATCACATTAGACCCACAGACTCACACATGGAGTGCCCAGAAGACACACGTTTCACCACAATGGTGTGGATCAAATTTGTGAAGGGAACCCCAGCAGATTTGTCCAATGCAATACATTGTTTGACTTCTTTATTACTGCTTCCATAGGCATTGATTGTGGATCAAATTAAAATGAAACTCTTGACAGTGTCAGTATTTTCTCCATTTATCATAATGTTGCTTATTGATCCAGTTGTGAGGATTTTTGTTTTCTTGATGTTGAGCTGTAATCCATACTGAAGGCTGTAGTCTTTGATCTTCATTGGTAAACGCTTCAAGTCCTCTTCACTTTCAGCAAGCAAGATTGTCATCTGCATATCACAGGTTGTTAATGAGTCTTCCTCCAATCCTGATTCCATTATATAGTCCAGTTTTTCATTATGTAGTCCAGTTTCTCGGATTATTTGCTCAGCATACAGATTGAATACATATGGTGAAAGGATACAGCCCTGACACACACCCTTCCTGATTTTAAACCATGCAGTATTCCATTGTTCTGTTTGAATGATTACCTCTTGATCTGTGTACAGGTTCCACATGAGCACAAGTAAGTGTTCTGTAATTCCCATTCTTCACAATGTTTTCTATAATTTGTTATGATTCGCATAGTCAAATACTTTTGCATAGTCAATAAAACACAGGTAAACATCTTTCTGGTATTCTCTGCTTTCAGCCAAGATCCATCTGACATAGCAATGATTTCCCTCATTCCACATCTTCTTCTGAATCTGGCTTGAATTTCTAGCAATTACCTGTTGATGTACTGCTGCAACCGTTTTTGAATTATCTTCAGCAAAATTTTATTTGCATATGATATTAATGATATTCTTTGATGATTTCTGAATTCAAAGTTCAAGAGCAAGTTTCAGAATCTCTTCTGACATCCATTTGGGTCTTTTCTTTCTTTTTAATGACCTTTTGCCTTCTTCATGTATGATGTCCTTGATGTTATCCCACAACTCATCCGATCTTTGGTGATTAATGTTCAACGCATCAAATCTATTCTTGACACAGTCTCTATATTCAGGTGGGATATACTCAAGGTCATACTTTGACTGTCGTGGACTTGTTTTGATTTTCTTCAGCTTCAGCTTGAACTTGCGTATGCGCAAGTGACAGTCTCTTCTGTAGTCAGCCCCTGGACTTTTTTTGACTGATGATATTGAGCTTCTGCGTAGTCTCCTTTCACAGATGTAGATAATCTGATTCCTTCGTATTCTTCTGGCAAGGAATATGCCGTTTGTGTTGTTGAAAAAAGATATTTCCAATAAATGGGTCATTGTTCTTGCAAAATTCTATCAAGCAATCTCCAGCGTCATCTCTTTCACCAAAGCCATATTTTCCAACTACTGATCCTTGTTTCCAACTTTTGCATTCCAATCAGCAGTAATTATCAATGCATCCCGATTGTATGTTCAATCAATTTCAGACTGCATAAGTTGGTAAAAATCTTCAATTTCTTCACCTTTGGCCTTAGTGTTTCATGCATAAATTTTAATAATAGTCGTATTAACTGACCTTCCATATAGGCATATGGATATTATCCAATCACTGACAGCGTTGTACTTCAGGATAGATCTTGAAATGTTCTTTTTGATGATGAATGCAACACCATTCCTCTTCAATTTGTCATTCCCAGCATATTTGACCATATGATTGACCAATTCTAAATGGCCAATATCAGTTCATTTCAGCTCACTAATGCCTAGGATATTGATGTTTATGCATTCCATTTCATTTTTTATAACTTCCAATTTTCCTGGATTCATACTTCGCTCATTTAACGTCCCAATTATGAATGAATTTTGCAGCTATTTCTTCTCATTTTGAGTTGTGCTACATCAACAAATGAAGGTTCCAAAATCTTGACCCCATCTACATCATTAAGGTTGACTCTACTTTGAGGAGACAGCTCTTCCCAAGTTGTCTTTTTGGTGACTTCCAACCTCAGGGGGCTCATCTTCCAGGGCTGTGTCAGAGAATGTTCAGCTACTATATTTAAGATTTTAACAGATCAATTTTTGTAGAAGTAGATCACCAGGTTCTTCTTCCTAGTCTGTATTAGTCTGGAAGCTCCACTGAAACCCGTCTTGCTGGTATTTGAAATACTGGTGGCATAGCTTCCAGCACCACAACAATGCACAAGCTACTACAGTATGACTAGTTGACAAAAGAGTGATGGAGTCAGAGGTCTACACACAATAAAATATGTTCTCAGACATGGTCACATGTAAAATATGAATGGGAAAGATACATGTGGATGATCATGATGCAAAGTATAGTAGACCACAGGGGCCAATGTCACATGTGAATGTCACAAGTCAGCAACAAAAATGTCTGTAACATTCAACTTCATGTTTTGACATAAGAACTACATATAATCTCTTTACATCTCTCTGGAAAACCTTTCTGATAAGGCCCAGGATGCAAGTACTTGTTCTTTCCCCATACCCTTTAGAAGCTCCACCCTTGTTTATGCCTAGGCTTATTATACAGCAGTTGTCTTCATTATCATCTCATTTTTTACTGACGGGAAAATGTTGCCATGGTGATGCTGAAATATAGGCCTGAGCACAGACCCACATGAACTTATCCCAAGTTTGGGGCAGTGGAGTAGTAAGGAGCCAGCAACAGAGGCCATAAATCCTCCCGCTGTCTTCCTCATGTATGTGCTTCCTTAACGAAGAAGTGTTGGAGTTAATGGAGATGGGCTCTTAGCAGCATGTGAGGTGGATGCAGGTCCTAACCTTGCTATTTCATTTTATTGTAATCAGCCTGCTTCTCATGAACACATTCATGAAGGTTCCCAAGTCAGCAATGGTGCAGTCAATTCCTTAAAGAGCTGACAATCTTCTTTGCTCTTTTCTGTTGCAGAATCATAGACTGTTCTACAAGCCTCACAAATATGTGCTACTAATATCAGATGGAAATGGGAGGTATGTGGGTGCCTTAATACAAACGTTTTACCACCCCTGGAAAAATCATGATATACTGTGGGTAGTTAATTTTATTGCTTACATGCAGAATCATAAACTATTATTGCTGAAGAATCCTTTTAAATAATTAGACTGCTTTCCTTACTCATACATGAGGAAACAAGGTATACACAGAGGAAGAGCTTTCTTAAGGGACTCAATGCCAAGAGGCAGAGTTGGAATGAGAAACATTTTTTTAAAAAATTATTTATTTGTTGTTTTTGGAAATATACACAGCAGAACATACACCAATTCAACAAATTCTACATGTACAATTCAGTGACATTGATTACATTCTTCAAGTTGCACAACCATTCTCACCCAAGAAGACATTTTTTCTTCTATCTCTTTGTCTGACATGCTTTTCCATAAATTCTTCCTCTTTAGCCAAAGACTTTCAGAGAACCAATCCTTTCTTCTTTTGCAGGAAGGAAATTAATAGAGATGCAGATAAATCAGAGATCCCCCACTCAATGTACCCAAAATGTTAAATTTGATTCAGTCATTTGAAGCCACGGATCTGAACCCGTTAATAAAGCCTGGAACCCACTAGAAGGTATTACTGATGGACTTGAAACCTTAGGAGATAAAAAGCATCAGTGCTTGGAGCTGGCTTCCCAGCACGAATCCCACTGAAGCTAACAGCAGGACCTTTTACATCTTTACCTCTGTTTTCTTTGTCTCCCAAACCCATCATCATGAGGCATCATTTGATATATTTATGTCTTTCCCTTTTAGAGTCCAACTACTATTTCCAGTGAGTCTTCACATCAATAAGATGTTATCAGAGTGTTATTGTGACACTGAGTTACTTATAATTTAAGCTAAGTCATGAAGATCCCTTGGAGACATTGACCAATCTTGGCAGAAATGCATATCTATTTTCTTAGTAGAAAGGATAGTTTGAGGCTCTGTCTGTACTGCTTTTTTTTTACCCATTGTCAAAAGTTGTCAATCTTAAGAGCTTTCTGCCTGAGAAGAGGCTTAGCAAGAATTATAATTGATTAAGATTTGGGATAGAAACCAAGGGTTTTAGAAACCAGTGCTAACTCACTGTTGGTGGAAAAGTCATTTTGTCCTCTCTCAGCTTCAGTTTCCTTATGTATAAACCAGGCTTAAAATTACATACCCTGTTGGGATTGCGGTGAGGAAGACCTGAGATACTACAAAAGAACTGCATAAAGGGTTGTCACTTTTACCAGTCTTCTCAGATTATCTCCTGTGTGTTGTGTTGGGGAAGTTTAGAGAATAATGTGGGGCTCTATTGCTTTTTCAAAGGAATTTTCCATCCATCAGTTCAATTGGCCTTCCCATTGATGATGCAAGGAAATGTGGGAGAGAAAATTGACTTGTACAAGATCATTGTGCATGGAGTTGGTATTCCTGAGTTTTAGGTCTATCTGGGTTTCAGTCTGGCCTATTTGATCTTGAAGAAGTGATCTTTGTAAAATGAGAAAGGGATCATGTCATCCCCCAGCTTAAAATACCAGTAGTTCTTCCCTTTGTCCTTAGAATAAATTCCAGTATTTTCAACATGTTCTATAAGGTCCCTGCTCACTTCTCCTAACTCATCTTTCTCCACTTTCCCTCTTACCACTGGATTCCAGCCACAGAGGACTTCATTCAGGTGCTCCAATATGACTTTTTTCCTGTTTCAGAGCCTTTGCATATGCGGTTCCTTCATCCTATAATGTGTTCAGCGTAAACGTCACTGTTCGGAGACTTTCCCTGAACACCCTACCTTAAAGCAAGTCCACTTTATTGTTTTCTGTCATACCCTTTGGTTTTTTACCTTGGTCTGTCTACCCTTTTAGAAAGGAGCCATGGTGGTGCAACAGTTAAGCCCTGACTGCTAACAGAAAGGTTGGCAATTCAAACCCACCCAGTTGCTCTGCAGAAGAAAGACTTGGCGATCTGCTACCATAAAGATTACCGTGGGGCCGTTCTACTTTGCACACGTAGGGTCGTTATAAGTCAGAACTGACCTGTTGGCACCTAACAACAACAACAACCCTTTTAGAATGTGTGCTTTATTTATTTCATTACAGAGAAAGCTTTGCCAATTATTTGCTGTAGGGACGTAAAGCAAGCCATGTCACTTCTCTGGAGCTCTATTTCTCCACCAAATAAAATGGAAAGGTTAGAGTTAGAAAATTTTTTGAATCTGTGATATAATCTCTAAACGTGAGACGAGATGCATTTTTGGTCAGTGGTTGAAGCCAGGAGCAGTAATGTGTGAAGATTAAAAATTTGCCATATCAGTGGTGGAGGAAGCGGCACAGTAATTCTCTGATCTGTATAATAGGAAACAAAGTAGCTGTCACTAATCTGGCATCATATTCAACAGGCCCTGGAAAACATGGCCCTGTAAGCTTCGTGAAAGTAAGTGCTATATGTCTTTTCCCAAATCTCCAGAACCTAGGACAGTGCCTGGAACCTGGGAGGAGCTCAATAGTTGCTGAATGGATAAATCAATGAGTAGATAAGTCACTTTCTCTCTGAGCCTTAGGTTCATGGTGGATGAAAATGTGCTGTAATAATGCCTGCTCTACCCAACCTTTTATTTCCAAATGTGGAAGATATGGGATACTTACCTCCTGTGGTAATCACTTCCTGGTCTCCATGAGGCATCTTTCTTTTTCTTTCTCTTTTCCTTTTCATCTTCCTTCTGTCTGCTTGAACTTTATGTTATGTTTGGTATCTAGACTTAACTAAAATAAAAGTTATCATGATGGGAACACTAGATTGGAAGTCAAGAGATTTGAGTTCTAGACTTAGATATCCCTCTAGCTCACTATGTTGTCCTGGACAAGCTAGATACCTTTTTATGGACCAGAGTTTCTCCTATATTTAAAATGAGAGAGTTGGAATAGATGAGCCGAAAATATCCTTTACACCTGGAATATTATCTGACTTACATTGTTCTATTTCCCCCCATCAACTAACCTGGTAAACCTCATAAGGTAACTACTTTTAAAAGGCAATAATCATCTGGATTCATGTTTGTTAAAAGTAGAAGTCTCTGCAAGAATAAAGGACAACTATGGTAAATGCTATAACATATACAATCCTGCAACAACAATAATAACAAACAATAATTTGTGAGTAAATACACAGGCTAATCTGTAGGCTAAATAGGTGAGAGAGGTCATACAGGAGTTGTCATGGATTGAATTGTGTCCCCCCAAAAATGTGGGTAGCAACTTTGCTGGATCATGATTCCCGTTATTGTATGATTGTGTTATCTGATGTGATTTCCTTATGTGTTGTAAACTCTACCACTATGATGAGATTATATGTGATCTCCTTATGTGTTATAAATTCTATCACTGAGGTTATACTGATGAGGTTGACAAGATTAGTGTCTTAATGCAATCTTTTTTAAGATATAAAAGAAAGAAGCGAGCAGAGACACCTGGGAACCTCATACCACCAAGAAAGCAGTGCTGGGAGCAGAGCGCATCCTTTGGACCCAAGGTTCCTGTGCAGAGAAGCTCCCAGACCAAAGAAAGACTGATGACATGGACTTTCCTCTAGAGCCGATGGAGAAAGTGTTCCCCTGGAGCTGATGCCCTGAATTTGGACTTGTAGCCTACTGGACTGTGAGAGAATAAATTTCTCTTTGTTAAAACCATCCACTTGTGGTATTTCTGTTGGAGCAGCACTAGATGACTAAGACAGGAGTACACCCACATACATATATAGATATGGTTGTGGATATTTCTACATACATATTTGTAAATGCTGCATGTGGAAACCAAACCAAACCCATTGCTGTTGAGTCGATTCTGACTCAGAGGAACCCTATAGAACAGAGTAGAACTCCCCCATAGGGTTTCCAAGGAGCTCCTCGTGGATTCAAATTACCAACCTTTTGGTTAGCATCCAAGCTGTTAACCACTGCACCACAAGGGCTTTGCTGCATGTATACTCATATATATATATAATAAAGCACATAGGGGGCACAGTTATAGAAACTTAGACATCGGGACTGAACTACTGGATGTGAAGGCTAAGGACCATAGTTTCAGGATACATCTAAATCAATGGCAAAACACAGGTCATAAAGATAACTTTCTACATCCTACTCTGGTGAGTAGCATCTGGGGTCTTAAAAGCTTGCGAGCAGTCATTTAAGAAGGAACTATTGGTCTCTTCCCACCTGAATCAAAGGAGAACATGGAAAACCAAAGACTAAAGGAAACAATCTCAAGGACTAATGGCCCAAATGAACCACAGTCTCCTCTAACCTGAGACCAGAAGAACTAGATTTTGCACAGCTACCACTACCTACCACTCTGACTGGGATCACAATAGAAGTTCTTGGTTAGAATGGGTAAAAAATATAGAGCAAAATTAAAATAAATTTTAAAAAAAGACCAGACTTTCTGGTCTGAAAGAGACTGGAGGAACCCCTGAGACTGTTGCCCTAAGACAACCTTCTAATTTGAAACTGAAGACACTCCTGGAACCCACCTTTCAGCCAAATAGTACTTGGGGAAGAATGTAAACTAGTCAGCCTCACCAAGACATCCTTCTGCAACAAAGACCTGAAAAGCCAAGTAGAACAGATACAGATGTCAATCTTGGAACCCTAAACTTTAAACGACGGGATAAAGTATTAGATAGGAAGCCACTGAAAAGAAGAAACTGATAGAAAACAGTGAACGAATAGAGATATTGAGTGGAGGTTCTCTGCCAACCAGCACAGTGCAGCACGACCATCTTGAGATAAAGCCAACAACCCCGCACAAAGCTCACAGAAGGCACCTTCATGGAACTCCCAACAGGAGATAAAGGAACAGTGCAGACACACCCAGAATGAAGTAAAGTCCCATTTGCTGGCTGCAGCTCAGTAAAGTGCCCAGATACTCTCACACGGTAACCAGAGGAGCACGCTCCTACAACCCCTACCCTTCTGGCAAGTAGTAGCATGAACCACCTTATCCTGGCAGCCCTGACTTCTGGGGACTGTAGTTTGAATCCCTTGTTTTCCCACCCCATCTAGTCCTGTCCACTCCTCTCTTCGCCCTCCCACCTCTCTCCTTCTGCCAGCAACTCCCTGCCAAGCTGCAGCCAAGCGACCTACTTCTGCAGTCGTCCGTCCCTGCTGGCCAGTCCAGCTGCATCACAGTGGGGTGACAGGTCTCTGGGGCCCTCCCTTTCTGCTGGCCAGTCTGGCTGAGCCACAGAGGAGTGACCTGACCCTGTGCCACCTCCCTGCCCACAAGCTCTGTGCTGCTGAGCTGCAGAGGAGCAAACCAGCCCCATGCCACCTCCCTCCCTGCTGGCTCCACCAAGCTGTGCCACAGCTGAGCAACACAGCCCCATGCCCCTCCCTCCTGTGGGCTCTGCCTTGCTGCGCCACAGCTGAACAACCTGCCCTGCTCCCCGAGACAAGGAGGTGAGAGCTATCATGCCCACAGATGAGCAAACAACAAAGCAAGCCCGGCCCATCCACCCAGACATATCAAAACAAAACAAAAAAGCAGGCTGAAACAAGCAAACACACAATCAATAAATCAAGAAAATAATACCTGACTATCTCAGAGACAGCAGATAATATCAAAATATAAACAAGCAGGAAAAGATGGCTCCAGCAAGGGACCAAAATAAAGCACCAGATAACCTTCTAGTAGAAGAAAAGTCACTGGAACTACCTGATAGTAAATTCAAAGTTCAAATATTCGGGGCTTTCCAAGAGATTAAGAAAGAGATCAAGATAAACATAGACAAAACTAAGAAAAAATATAGATGAAGTAATGGAGAACACTGACAAAACTTACGAAAATATGGCCCAAATCAAGGAAAACACAGACAAAGCAATAGAAGAATTCAGGAGACTAATACAAGAACAAAACATCAAAATAAATAAACAATTAGAAATTATACAAAAATAATAATTAGAAGTCCAAAAGATAAACAACAAAATTTCAGAAATAGACAACTCAATAGGAGGTTTCAGGAGCAAATTTTAAACAACGGAAGATAGAATCAGCGAGATTGAATATAAATCCATGGGTGCTATTTTGTTTGAGGAAAAATCAGAGAAAAGAGTGAAGAAAACCTAAGAATTACGTGGAACACAATCATCAGTAAAAATATGTGCACGATTGGAGTTCCAGAACAGGGGAAGAAAATGGAAAACACAGAGAAAGTTGTTAAAGATTTGCTGGAAGAAAACTTCCCAAATATCATTAAAGATGAAAAGCTAACCATCCAAGAAGCCCTACAAACTCCGTGTGGGATAGAACCCAAAAGAAAATCACAAAGACATAGCATAATTACACTTGCCAAAACCAAAGGGAAAGAAAGAATACTGAGAGCAGCTTGAGGAAAACGAAAAGTCATTTATTTACAAAAGGGAAACAATTAGGCTAAAGCTCTGATCACTCCGCAGAAACTATGCAGGCAAGAAACCTTTGGGATGACATATATAAAACCTTGAAAGAAAAAACAAAAAACAAACAAACAAAAAAACCCGCCAACCTAGAATAATAGATCCTGCAAAACTCTCTCTCTCAAATACTATGGCAAAATTAGCACATTTCCAGATAAACAGAAATTAAGGGAATTTGTAAAAACCAAACCAAACTTACAAGAAATATTAAAAGCAGTCTTTTGGATAGAGAATCAACAACATCAGACAACAACCTGAGTCTAGGACACAGGACAGCATCAGCCAAATACCAACCTAAGCAATGAGCTCTCAGTAATAAAACAAAATGAAATACTGTTTTATTTACAGCTAACTGAGACATCAATCTTGAAATGACAATGTCAAAACGTAAAAGGAAGAATAAATGGCATAAGTATAGAACTTTCAAATGAAAGAGGAAGTCCAGGTGGTATCAAGGAATAAATGATTGATGTAAGTCTAAATTTCAAGGTAACCACAAAGATAGTTAACAAACCTACTCATCAATATAAAAAAGAAGAAAAACATGAAGTCCCAATAAACACAAAATCTATAATAATGAAATAAATGAAAAAGAATTCGAGACAAAAGGAACTGAGCACAGGAAAGTAAGAAAAAGAAAGAAAATTAGCACCACAAACACACACACACACACACACACACAACAAAATGACAGCAATAAACTCAAACAGCTATCAGTAATTGCACTGAATGTAAATGGCTTAAATGCACCTATAAAGAGGCAGAGAATGACTGAATGTATAAAAAAAAAACCCATCAATATGCAGTCTAAAAGAGACACACCTTAGACACAGAGACATAAATATATTAAAAATCAAAGGATGGAAAAAATATATCAAGCAAACATCAACCAAAAAAACAGTAGTGACAATACTAATCTCAGATAAAATAGACTTCAAGGCAAAATCCACCATAAAAGACAAACTGAACTCAATGCCATTGAGTTGATTCCAACTAATAGCGACCCTATAGGACAGAGTAGAACTGGCCCCATAGGGTTTCCACAGAGTGGCTGGTGGATTCGAACTGACTTACTTTTGGTTAGCAGCCAACCTCTCAACCACTGCCCCACCAGGGCTCCATAAAAGACAAGGAAGGACATTATATAATGACTAAAGGGAGAAACTATCAAGAAAACATAACCCTAATAAATGTCTATGCACCCAATGACAGGGCTCTAAAATACATGAAACAAACTCTAACTGCACTGAAAAGAGAAACAGACAGTTAGTTACACAATGATAATAAGAGACTTGACCATACTATTCTTGGTAAAGGACAGAACATCTAGAAAGAAACTCAGCAAAGATACAGGAGATCTTAAGGCAACAACCAACCAACTTGACCTCATAGAAGTATATAGAACACTCCTCCCAACAGCAACAAAGTATACATTCCTTTCTAATGCACATGGAACATTTTCCAGAATAGACCACATTTTACCACAAATCAACCATCGATAAAATCCAAAACATGGAAATAATACAAATCGTCTTCTGTGATCAAAACACCATAAAAATAGAAATTAATAATAGGAAGAGAAAGGAAAAAAACAAAACAAAACATGACACTGAGTGACACCTTGCTTAAAAACCAAGGATAATAGAAGCAAACAAATATGGAATAAAAATTTTCCTAGAATCAAATGAGAATGAAAACATACAATACCAAAATCTTTTCTTGTTGTTGTTACGTGCTGTCAAGTAGGTTCCAACTCATAGTGACCCTATGTACAGCAGAACAAAACACTGCCAGGTCCTGTGCCATCCTCACATTTGTTATGCTTGAGCTCATTGTTGCAGCCACTGTATCAATCCATCTCCTTGAGGAACTTCCTCTTTTTCACTGACTCTCTAATTTACCAAGAATGATGTCTTTCTCCAGTGACTGATCCCTCCTGATAACATGTCCAAAGTATGTGAGATTAAGTCTCTCCATCCTTGCGTCTAAGGATCATTCTGGTTGTACTTCTTCCAAGACGGATTTGTTTGTTCTTTTGGCGGTCCATGGTATATTCAATATTCTTTACCAAAATCCAATCAATGTAATCCACCACATAAACAGAACAAAAGAAAAAATCACATGATCATCTCAATTGACTCAGAAAAGGCATTTGATAAAGTCCAACGCCAATTCCTGATAAAAACTCTCAGTAAAATAGGAATAGAGGGAAATTCCTCAACATAATAAAGGGCATTTATACAAAACCAACAGCCAACATCATTCTCAACAGAGAAAGGCTGAAAGCATTCCCTATGAGAGTGGGAACAAGACAAGAATGCCCTTTATCACCACTCCTATTTAACATTGTGCTGGAAGTCCTAGCTAGAGCAATAAGGCAAGAAAAAGAAATAAAGGGCATCCAAATTGGAAAGGAACAAGTAAAACTATCCCTATTTGCAGATGGTATGATACTCTATATAGAGAATTGTGACAATTCCACAAGAAAACTACTGGAACTAATAGATTCAGCAGAGTAGCCGGATACAAGATCAACATACAAAAATCAGTTGGATTCCTATACACCAAAAAAGAGAACTTTGAAAAGGAAATCAGGAAAACAATACCATTTATAATAGCCCCTAAAAAATAAAATACTTAGGAATAAATCTAACCAGGGATGTAAAAGACCTATACAAAGAAAACTACAAAACACTACTGCATGAAACCCAAAGAGACCTACATAAATGGAAGAACATAAAATGCTTATGTATAGGAAGATTCAATATTGTGAAAATGTCAATTCTACCCGAAGTGTTCTACAGATATAATATAATCCTGATCCAAATACCAACAGCATTCTTTAACAAGATGGGAAAACTAATCATTAGCCTTATATGGAAAGAAAAGAGGCCTTGGAAGCATTGTGGAAGAAGAACAAAGTAGGAGGCCTCACACTACCTGATCTCAGAGCCTAGTATACAGCTATGGTAGTCAAGACAGCCTGGTACTGGTACAACAACAGACACAGAGACCAATGGAAGAGAATTGAGAAGCTAGATGTAAATCCATCCACCTATGGTCAGGCGATCTTTATCAAAGGCCCAAAATCCATTAAATGGGGAAAAGGCAGTCTCTTTAATAAATGGTGCAGGCAAAACTGGATGTCCATCTGTAAAAAAATGAAACAGGACCCATACCTCACACCATACATAAAAACTAATTCAAAATGGGTCAAAGACCTGAATATAATACTTAAAACTATAAAGATCATGGTAGAAAAAAATAGGGACAATGCTAGGAGACCTAACACATGGCAAAAATAAGATACAAACTGTAACTAACAATGTACAAACGTCAAAAGATAAACTAGATAACTGAGATCTCCTAAAAATTAAACACTATGCTCATCAAAAGACTTCAGCAAAAGAGTAGAAAGAGAACCTACACGTTGGGAAAAAAATTTCGGCTACAACATATTCGAGAAGAATCTAATCTCTAAAATCTATGAGATACTGTAACACCTATCAACAAAACAAAACAAATAATCCAATTAAAAAATGGGCAAGGGATATGAACAGACACTTCACCAAAGAAGACATTCAAGCAGCTAACAGACACATAAGGAAATGTTCACAATCATTAGCCGTTAGAGAAATACAAATCAAAACTACAATGAGATACTATCTCACCCCAACTTTACTGACACAAACCAAAAAAACAGAAAAAAACAAATGTTGGAGAGGTTGCGAGAAACTGGAACACTGCTGGTGGGAATGTAAAATGATACAACCACTATGGAAAATGATATAGTGCTTCCTTAAAAAGTTAGAAATAGAAATACCATACGATCCAGCGATCCCGCTTCTGGGAATATATCTTAGAGAAATAAGAGCAGTCACATGAATAGACTTATGCATACCCATGTTCACTGCTGCATTATTCACAATATCAAAAAAAAATGGAAACAAGTAAATGTCCATCAACGTCTGAATGGATACACAAATTATGATGTATACACACAATGGAATACTATGCAATGATAAAGAACAATGATGAATCTGCGAAACACCTCACAACATGGATGAATCTGGAGGGCATTATGCTGAGTGAAATCAGCTGATCACAAAAGGACAAAAACTGTATGAGACCACCATAATAAAAAGTTAAGAAAAGGCTTACATACAGAAAGAAATAATCTTTGAGGTTTATGAGGGAGTGGAGGGATGAAGAGCGGAAATTACTAACTAGATCATAGATAAGAGGTAACTTAGATGAAGGGAAATACAGTACACAATATAGAAGTTGGCACAACTTGACCAAGGCAAAGTCATAGAAGCTTACTAGAAACATCCAGACTTCCTGAGGGACCAAGTTACTGGACTAAGGGCCGGGGAGCATAGTCTCGGGGAACATCTAGCTCAATTGGCATAATATAGTTCATAAAGAAAACGTTCTACATCCAGTTTTGGTGAGTACAGTCCGGGGTCTTAAAAGCTTCTGAGCAGCCATCTAACATATATCTACTGGTCCCTACTGTCTGGAGCAAAGGAGAATGAAGAAAACCAAAGACATAAGGGGAATATTAGTCCAAAGGACTAATAGACTACAAGTACCGCAGCCTCCACCAGCCTGAGCCAGGAAGAACTAGATGGTTCCCAGCTACCACCACTGACTGCTCTGATAGGGGTCAAAATAGAGGGTCCTAGACAGAGCAGGAGAAAAATGTAGAACAAAATTCAAATTCACAATAAAACACCAGACTTACTGGTCTGACAGAGACTGGAGGAACCCAAAGACTATGGCCCCCATACACCCTTTTAACTCAGAACTGAAGTCACTCCCTAAGTTCACCGTTCAGCCAAAGATTAGACAGGCCGTAAAACATACAACACAGGTGAGGAACGTGCTTCTTAGTTCAATCATGTACACGAGACCAAAAGGGCACACCTGCCTAAAAGCAAAGAGGAGAAGACAGGAAGGGACAGGAAAGTGGGGTGAACGGAAATAGGGATCCCAGGGTGGAGAAGAGGAGAGTATTGACACATTGCAGGGATTGTAACCAGTGTCACAAAACAATTTCTGTATTAATTGCTGAATGAGAAATTAATCTGCTCTGTAAACTTTCACCTAAAGCACAATAAAAAGAAAAAAATGGGGCTTCTGGTAACATGGCGCTCTAGGCAGAAGCAGCACACTGTCCCTCCACAGCAAACATCCGAAAAACTAAGCCAAACAGAGAAAACAGCAATCCTGAAATCTTAAACTTCAAATGAAGAGACAAAGAACTCAGCCAAGCACCAAATGGAATAAGAAACTAACAGAGAACAGAGAGCGAAGAGATGTACATGGAGAGGTTCCCTATCAGCTAACGCAGCACAGATCTGCCATCTTGGACTCCTATCAGAGACCAGCAGATAGGGGGTATGAGAAAGCAGCTTCACGGAGCTTCCAGCAGGAGACAGAACAACAGGTAAACAGTGATATATGCTTTCCCACCCCCCACCCTTCTTCACCCCCACTCAGCCTCCTCTGCTTCCCGCAGCCACAGTCTCTTGGCCGGGAAGCACCGACTGCCTGGATTCCACCCGCCCACACTGGCCAATTCCCTGAGTGCCATTTGTTGGCTGCTGGTGTTGTTTTTTTCTGCTTCTTTTGATTTCTTCCTTACCTCTCACCACCTGCCCCTCCGTTTGCTCAAATACCTGGCTCTGTGCGCCATCTTTGCTTCTTCCTGAGGGGCTGTGGAGCTCCATTTGAGTGTGGAACTGTTTCCTGGTCTGTGCTGCCACGCTGGTGGGATCCCAGGGCTTTTGTTTGTTTGTTTTCAGTTGTTTGTTTGTTTTCTTTTTATTTTCTCGAGTTGGGAGCCCGTTCTGGCCAGGCTGTGCTTTGTGGCTTGGGACCTACCCCCTCAGCTTGCACGGACATGCGGAGGGACCCCTGAGCGCATTTCTTTTTTCATGTTTTTTTCCTGTTTTTTTGTGGGGGGTTTCTTGTTCTTTTTTTAAAAATTTGTTTTGTTTACTTTTCCCTCTTTTTCCCTTTTTGTCTTTCTTCATTACTCAGTTTCTCGTCTCTCTATACCTTCCTTCTCTTCCTGTCCCCTGCATTCCTGGTGCTGAATACCTCTACGCCTCCTAGCCAGGCTGTACTTCAACATCTGCGAACAACTTCCCCAGACCTCGTAGCCATACCAGTGGGATCCCTGGGAACTTTGCTGTTCTTTTTTCTCTCTAATTTTTATTTATTCATTCTTTTCTTTTTTTTCTTCTTCTTCCCCTTTTTGTTTTTCTCCATTTCATAGTCTCTCATCTCTCCACTTCAACAGCAATCTCCCCTAGCACTCTTTTTTGTTTGTTTTTATGTTTTTGGCCCCTGTTCCTCTCTCCTCTCTCCCATACACATCTTAGCTCCACACATCTCCCCCCTCCATCCTCCCTACCTGCACTGTGCACTTAACATCACACCACCCAGCAGCACAGGTGCGGCCTACTGGAACCTGCCCTGCACTGGTTACCGACCTGCCCTGGTGGCTGTAGTAAGTGCCACAAACAACCCATCCCAGCAACTCGTCTTCAGCTAGACCTGCCCTGCTGTACCATATCTGAGCAACTGACCCTGTCAATTGGAGAAGGAGGTGAAAAGTATCATGCCCACAGACGAGCAAACAACAAAGAACACACAGCCAGCCTGCTCAGAAATAGCCAAATTTAAAAAAAAAAAAGGACGAAACAAACAAGTCTACAATCAATAAATGAGAAAAATAAATACTGAATGCCCCGAAGACAGCAGACAATATCAAAACGCTTACAAAAACAGGACAGGATGGTTCCAGGAAGCATCCAAAATAAAACACCAGATGACTTTCCAGTAGAAGAAAAGGCACTAGAACTACCTAATAGAGAATTCAAATCTCTAATACTCAGAATTATCCAAGAGCTGAAGCAAAAATCAACCAAAAATGAGGAAAAAATAGACAAATTCATGGAAAAGGCAGACAAATTCATGGAAAATACAAACAAGAAAATGGAAGAATTCAGGAAAATAATGCAGGACCAAAATGCCAAAATAAATTCCCAACTAGATATTATACAGAAGCAACAATTAGAAATCCAAAAGATAAACAACAAGAGTTCAGAAATGACAGTGTCATAGGGCTGAGGAGCAGATTTGAAACAGTGGAAGACAGGATAAGCAGAATTGAAGACAAATACTTGGATACAACTCTTTTTGAGGAAAAATCAGAAAAAAAGAATGAACAAAAATGAAGAGACCCTGAGAATTATGTGCGATACAATCAAAAGCAAAAATCTGTGAGTGATTGGAGTTCCAGAACAGGCGGAGAAAACAGAAGACACAGAGAGGATCACTGAAGAACTTCTGACAGAAAACTTTCCCAATATCATGAAAGATGAAAAGCTGACCATCCAAGAAGCTCAATGAACCCCATATTGGATAGATCCCAAACGAAAATCACCAAGGAATATCATAATCACATTTGCTAAAACCAAAGACAAAGAATCCTGAGAGCAGCTCAAGAAAAACAAAAAGTCACATACAGAGGAGAAACAATAAGACTAAGCTCATATTATTCAGCAGAAACCATGCTGGCAAGAAGGCAATGGGATGACACATATAAAACCTTGAAAGAAAAAAATTGCCAGCCAAGAATAACATAAGCTGCAAAACTCTCGTTCAGACATGATGGTGAAATTAGGTCATTTCCAGATAAACCGAAATTAAGGGACTATGTAAAAACCAAACCAAACTTACGAGACTTATTAAAGGAAGTCCTTCAATCTGAGAACAAAAAATATCAGACCACTGGCTAAATATAGGACACAGGATTGTACTAGCCAGATACCTACCTAGGAAATGAACTCTTAAGGACTATGCGAAACCAAAAGAATTGCAAAAGGGAACCAGAGAGGTGAATCTGTAAATGACAACAGCATCAGAACAATAAAAGAGGGAATAAACGGTATAGATATAGAACCTTCTGATGGAGAGGAAGTCAAGCGATACCAAGTAACAATAGACTGGTTCAAATATAGGAAGATAATGGTAAATTTCAAGGTAACCACAAAGAAAGTTAACAAACCTACTCATCAAATTAAGAAGCAAAACATAAAGTCTCAGTAAAAACAAAATCTACAAAAACAAAAGAAATGAAAAAAAATTCACAGAGAAAAGGATCTCAGCACATAGAGTAAGAGGAACAAAACTGGAGGACATTATGCTGAGCAAAATAAGTCAATCACAAAAGGACAAATGTTGTATGAGACTTCTACTGTATAACTCGTGTAAAAGTTTACACACAAAAAGAAACAATCTTTGTTGGTTACGAGGGGTGGGAGGAGTGAAGGGGAACTAAATAGATAAGTGGTAACTTTGGTGAAGGGTAACACAGTACACATTACTGGGGAAGCCAGCACAACTTGTACAAGGAAAGGTCATGGAAGCTCCATAGACACTTCCAAACTCCCTGAGGGACTAAATTGCTGGGTGGAGGGCTGTGGGGACCATGGTCTAGGGGAACATCTAGCTCAATTGGTATAACACAGTTCTACATTCTACCTTGGTGAGTAGCATGTGGGGTCTTAAAATCCTGTGAGCAGCCATCTAAAACACTCCACTGGTCTCACCCCTTCGGGAGCAAGGGAGAATGAAGAGAACAGGATACAAGGAAAAGATTAGTCCAAAGGACTAATGGACCACAACTACCACGGCCTCCACCAGACTGAGTCCACAGCTAGATGGCGCCCGGCTACCACCACTGACTGCTCTGACTGGGATCACTATAGAGGGTCCTAGACAGAGCTGGAAAAGGATGTAGAACAAAATAGTAAAGCACAGAAAAAAGATCATATTTACTGGCCTGACAGAAACTGGAGAAACTACGAGAGTATAGCCCCTGGACACCCTTTTAGCTCAGTGGTGAAGTCACTCCCGAGCTTCACCGTTCAGCAGGGGATTGGACAGCCTCATAAAACAAAAGAGGACTAATGAGACACAGCAGTCCAGGGACAAGGACTAGAAGGCAGGAGGGGACAGGAAAGCTGGTGATAGGGAATCCAAGGTTGAGAAGGGACAGTGTTGACATGTCATGGGGTTGTTAACCATTGTCATAGGGCAATATGTGTACTGTTTAATGAGAAACTATTTGTTCTGAAAACCTTCATCTAAGGTAAAAAAAAAAAAAAAAAAAGAAAAAGAATTATCTATGTGAGATCAAATTGACAACAGCAACTCAAAAGGTTCCATGGGAAGCGTAGGGGACAATGAGTTGAAGATAATGGTGATGGAATAATTTGGAAAAGGATAGTGAGAATAACAGCACAACTGAAAGAGCGTAATCGATGTCACTGAATTGTTCATGTAGAAACTGTCAAAATGGTGTAACTTTGGCTATGTATATTTTCACCAAAAGAAGTTCCTCAAGGTTGAGAAGGGAAAGTGTTGACATGTTGTTGGGTTGTTAACCAATGTCATAAAACAATATGTGTACTGACTGTTTAATGAGAACCTATTTGTTCTGTAAACCTTCATCTAAAGTACAATTAAAAAACACTTTAAAAAAAAAAAAGAAAGACCAGACTTACTGGCCTGACAGAGACTGGAGAAACCCCTAGAGTGTGAACCCTGGAAACACTTTTAGCCCAGTAATGAAATCACTCCCGAAATTCACCCTTCATCCAAAGATCAGACAGCCCTGTAAAACAAAATGAGACTAATGCGGCACAACAGTCCAGGGACAAGGACTAGAAGGCAGGAGAGGACAGGAAAGCTGGCAATAGGGAACCCAAGTTTGAGAAGGGACAGTGTTGACATGTCGTGGGGTTGTTAACTATTGTCATAAAACAATAAATGTACTAACTGTTTAATGAGAAACTATTTGTTCTGTAAACCTTCATCTAAAGTACAATAGAAAAATAAATACAAGAAAAAAAAAGAAAAAACTGGGTAGGGCTATCAAATAAATAATAACATCAGTGAAAAATGTGTTCCTTAGAACAATCAACTATAGGAGACCAAAAGGGCAACATTTGCCCAAAACTGAAGATGAGAAGACAGGAAGGACAGGGAAACTGGAGGAATGGAAATGGGGAACCCGAGGGAGGAAATGGGGAGAATGCTGGCACATTGCAGGAATTGCAATCAATGTCATGGAACAATTTGTGTAAGAATCATTGATTGGAAAACTAATTTGCTATATAAACTTTCACCCAAAGCACAATAAAATGTTAAAAAAAATAGAAGTCCGATTAATTTATATTCATGCTATAAATTTTACAATCCCCTGAGTAGAAACCAAGCTTCCAAAATGTCTAGCCAGTAATCAAAACATTCTGTGTCCTTGATGCATGTGCAGTACTTTCTAGACTAGACTGGGAGTCAAGAGTGCTTTCGAAAATAGAGGGAACAGTATTATGTCCTCATATTGTTTTCCATCTGCTATATTTTATAGGTTTGCCAGAACTTTCCCAGCATGACTCCTCCAAATTTCTCATTTCATCCCAGATTACACACGTCATCTTTGATAGAAAGGTCTGCATTTAGAGCCACTTTTGAAGATACTGGAAATGTTTGACACATACTCAGTTTTTAGTATTCATTACCCTGCATCCAGAGCCCTGGTGGCACAGTGGTTAAGAGCTACACCGAGCTACGGCTGCTAACCAAAAGGTTTGGAGTTCGAATCCAGTAGCCTCTCCTTGAAAACCCTATGTTGTTGTTGGGTGCTGTTAAGTAGGTTCCGACTCATAAAGACCCTATGTACAACAGAACAAAGCACTGCCCAGTCTTGTGCCATCCTCACTATCATTGTTATGCTTGAGCCCATTGTTGCAGCCCCCGTGTCAATCCAACTCATTGAGAATCTTCCTCTTTTTCGCTGACCGTCTGCTTTACCAAGCATGATGTTCCTCTCCAGGGACGGATTCCCCCTAGTAACATGTCCAAAGTATGTGAGATGTAGTCTCGCCATCCTTGCTTCTAAGGAGCATTCTGGCTGTACTTCTTCCAAGATAGATTTATTCATTCTTTTGGCAGTCCATGGTATATTCTATATTCTTCACCAATACCACAATTCAAAGGCATCAATTCTTCTTCAGTCTTCATTATTCATCATCCACCTGCCCCCTGTGGGGCAGTTCTATCCTGACCTATAGGGTTACTATGTGTCAGAATCGACTCAATGGCAACAGATTTTTTTTTTTTTTTTACCCTGCATCAAATGGCAAAACAGAGAGGGAGTATGTTCTTAGGTTAGGAGATTAGATTGTGGAATCAGCAGCCTGGACTTAAATCAGATGTCCCTCGGGATAATGATTTAAACATTCTAAAACTCATCTCCTCATCTATGAAAGAAGCATAACAATAGCAACTCGCTTATTAGTTGTTGACAGGGTAAAATGAAATAATACATATAAAATACTTAGGGTATGTCTAATATGTGGTAAAGGACTCTGATGGTGCAAACAGGTAAGCACTCAGCTGCTGATAAAATGGTTGGCAGTTCAAACTCACCCAGAGTCTCCACAGCAGAAAACCTTGATGATCTGCTTCTATAAAGATTACAGCCTAGAAAACCCTATGGGGAAGTTGTACTCTGTCACATGGGGTCACTGTGAGTCCAAATCAACTTAACAGCACCCAACAACAATAACAATCCATGATAAATATTCAATACAAGTTATTTTTTTTTTTTATTATTACTTGAGTGGAAACTGGAGAATTCCAGTCTATATTGAGAGGCTCTTTTTTACTTTGTTGTTGCTATTGTTAGGTGCTGTTGAGTTGATTTTCACTCATAGTGACCCAATGTGACGGAGAAGAACTACCTTATACGATTTTCTAGGCTGTAATCTTCATGGGAGCAGATCACCAGGTCTTTCTCACATAGAGCCACTGGGTGGCTTCAAACGGCCAAACTTTTGGTTAGCAGCTGAGTGCTTAACCATTGTACCGCCAAGGCTCCTTTCTTGTTTATTTTATCTATGTCTAATATATTGACCTTTGGAGAGTAACATCCTCTCTTTAGATATCTGTGTCATCTGTAAAGCTGGTGTTTGGAATGTGATCTTTAAGATCCTTTCCAGCTCTGCAATGCTAAAGTGAATAGAATAAAGCGTATCTGACATTTTAAGAGAATAAATAATAGAAAGCTTAGTTTTTTTAAACTGTCGAAAACCTCTTGAGCACTGATATGGACTATTCAGTTACAACACAGAAGCCAGAAAAGTGAGTGTGTGATAAACTTATAATATAGGGGATGTTTTGGGAAATCTAGGCTTTCCCAGCTGGACTATATGAAGAAGAACGTGACGTCAGGATTGGATGAAAATTAATTAACAAGCTAAAATATGCAGATAACACAACCTCGCTTACTGAAAGTGAAGAGGACTTGAAGCACTGACTGATGAAGATCAAAGACCACAGTCTTAAGTATGGATTACACCTCAACATAAAGAAAACAAAAATCTTCACAACCGGACCAATAAACAACATCATGATAAACGGAGATAAGATTAAAGTTGTCAAGAATTTCATTTTACTTGGATCCACAATCAATACCCATGGAAAGAGCAGTCAAGAAATCAAGTGACACTGCATTAGGCAGATCTGCTGCAAAAGAGTTCTTTAAAGTATTAAAAATCAAAGATGTCACTTTAAGGACTAAGGCGCACCTGACTCAGGCCATGGTATTTTCATTTGCCTCACACGCATGTGAAAGCTGGACAATGAATAAGGAAGACTAAAGAAGAATTGATGCTTTTGAATTATGGTGTTGGTGAAGAATATTCAATATACCATGGACTGCCAGAAGAACAAACAAATCTATCTTGGAAGACGTACAGCCAGAATGCTCATTAGAAACGAAGATGGAGAGACTTCATCTCACATACTTTGAATATGTTATCAGAACGGACCAATCCCTGGAGAAGGACATCGTGCTTGGTAGAGGATCAGCAAAAAAGAGGAAGACCCTCAACAAGATGGACTGACACAGTGGCTGCAACAATGGACTCAAGCATAGCAACGATAGTGAGGATGGCCCAGGACTGGGCAGTGTTTCGTTCTGTTGTACATAGGGTTGCTATGTGTCAGAACCAACTCAATGGCACCTAAGAACAACAACAGGCCTTCCCAGTCTTCACCTTTTCCCTTCCTAATATGTCTCTTCTATACAATGTAACATTTCTCTTGTGCTCTCCTTACTTTATTAAATCTCTGAATTATATGCCGTTTCTCTAACTGTAAAATGAAAGCTCTTGTTTCCTGTAACTTTCAAGCTCTGAGAAGGAGGGAGGAGCCATATTTCCATTAAAGAGTTTGCTCGCACCATGCTTTCTAGGGCCCTGATATTATGCCTTATTGGTGACTACTAGTCTCTCTCATATTTGACAGATCAGAGAATTATGGTGTGCCTTTTCCCACCAATGATATGGCCAGTTCTTTAATCTTGTCACGCTACTGATCCTGGCTTCAGCCACCGACCAGTAATTCATCCCATTCTCAAGGATACTTAGAGTTTATATTACAGATGCTGAAATAAATCATCTTAGAAGCTTTCTAATTCTAAACTTTTCACTTTAATGACAGAGAAATGGATGCCCAGAGAGATGACATGACTTGCTTTATGTCCATATAGCTAACAAATGACAAAGCTTTCTGTAATAATACCTGAAATATGGCTACACAATGCATTCCTTGGGGTCTCACTTTTTTTCTATTGTTTCTTCATTTGTTTTTGTTGTTAGTAAGAGTCTGTGATTAAACTTTCATTTCTCTAGGATGGAGAGCATGCTAAGTTGATAGTAATTAATTATTTATTCAGGTTAGTTGATAATCATTTGATAGCAAAACCAGAACTGCCCCAGAAAAATTCTTGTGGTTAAAGAGAGCAGGATGGAGTAGAGAACCAACACTATATATGGCAAGATGGAATTGGTGGTGGCCCTGAAAACAGTGGCTTTCATATAGAGGTGGGGAGAAAAACCTGTGAAGTGCATTAAAAATAGAATAGGATATGAGGAAGTGAAAAGATACCAATATTTCAGGGAGTTTTTGTCTGAATGTAAGTAAAGAAATGAGATAGTAGCTGGAGAGACATATGAGGCCAAGGGAGGGATTTTTTGAAAATATGGGTGAAATTATAGCATATTTCTATGTTGATGGGAATGATCCAATATTTAGGAAAAAAATGATGCAGGAGAAAATAACAAAGTCTTAGGCTGGTGAGAGGGGATGTTATCCAGTGCATAAATAGAGGACTTGGCTTCACATTGGAGAGAAAACAGTTTATGGGTTGAGAAGCAGGTAGCTTGAGAGATTTGGTGGTGGAAAGATGAGATAGTTGTATTTTGGTTGCTTTGATTTTTGCAGTGAAATGAAAAGTAAGTCAAGAGCTTAGAGTGAGGAGAGGAGAGAGCATTGGAGATTTCAGAGAAGATGAAAAAGTGTGAACATCCATCTCACAGAGTGGAAGAACAAATGGATTAAGGGGCTGTCTTAGTCATCTAGCGCTGCTCTAACAGAAATACCACAAGTGGATGGCTTTAACAAAGAGAAGTTTATTCTCTCATAGTCCAGTAGGCTGCAAGTCCAAATTCAGGGCATCAGCTCCAGGAGAAGGCTTTGTCTCTCTGTCTGCTCTGGAGGAAGGTTCTTGTGATGCATCAGTCTTGGTCTGGGAGCATCTCATTGCAGGAACCTCAGATCCAAAGGACACGATCTGCTCCCAGCACTGCTTTCTTAGTGGTGTGAGGTTCCCATGTGTCTGTGCTCACTTCTCTCTTTTTTTTTTTCCTCAAAAGAGACTGGATTAAGACACTATTTAATTTTGTAGATGTCATCAGTATAACCTCATCAGAGTGACAGAGTTTACAACACCTAAGGAAATCACATACAACCTCATCATAGTGATAGAATTTACAACACATAAAGAAATCACATCAGATTACACAATCATATACAATACTGGGAATCATGACCTAGTCAAGTTGACAGGGAGACACAATTCGATCCATGACAGGGGCTATAGTAAAGTTGCTGGGCAGTCCTAAAGGCCCACTTGCATTTGGTGGACATAGATTTAAATACAGACAAGTTAGAAGTGTAGTGACTGACTTTACTTCAGTCACCTTCCACTGCTTGAGTGTAGTTGCAGAATAGGTGGAGGGTTGGGTTAAACCAATGTTGGATGTTTGTCAAATTAGTTGAAAGAGAGAGCCATATGGGATTTGAGGGTATATAAAAGTAGTGATTACAGAGATTGACCATGGAATCTAAGAAGAATAAGGAAGGAAATGAGACCATAAGACAGGGGATGGACAGTGAAAAGTAGTGAGGTTAATAGGTTGGTGGTCCTGATGGGATCAAAGAATCTGTAGAGTAGAATAATGGAGATTCTAAAGTTAGTTGAGTTTCAAAATTAAGAGCTGGTAGTCAGAAACACATGTTTTAAAAAGATTTTGGAAGCAATGCAACAACAAGAAATAGTCTATGGCCATGGTAGTGGGTGGCGGGTGTGGGGGGTGGTTGGATGAGAGAGTTCAGTGAGAATGAAGTAGTCAAGGATTGAGAATCTCAGGGGTTGAATGGGGATGATGGCATTGATGTGTAAGTGGTCAGAAATGCTGACTTATCATAGGTGGAAGAGTAGAGATATGGTGGTGAGATAATGGTGAGGAATGAGTAAAGAGTAAGACAGTGAGTCTGGGACTAAGCCTTCAGTGACTGAGGAAGCTAATGAGGAGGAGGGCAGATGACTGCAATGGGGTTGGGTAATGGGTGGTAAAACTTGATGGTGTATGCTTCAAAAAAGGTAGGAATTTTGAAAGAAGAGGAGGAAAAATGGCTATAAATGATTAAGAGGAGCATGGAGAATACCTACCCTCACCTTCAAGTTGTACACAATGTTGGATATTAAAGAATAAAATAACCCTTGAGTGGATTAGAAGAGAAGCACAAAGGAGCAAGATTTCATAATGAACCCACAACTGAAAAAGAAACTAAAAAAAAAAAAAAGTTGAAGATATAGAGAATTTTGTTGGTGTATTGTTGTTAGGTGCCATCGAGTCAGTTCTGACTCATAGCGACCCTATATACAACAGAATGAAACACTGCCCAGTCCTGTGCCATCCTCACAATTGTTGTGCTCGAGCCCATGGTTGCAGCCACTGTGTCAATCCATCTTGTTGAGGGTCTTCCTCTCTTTTGCTGACCCTTTACTCTACCAAGCATGATGTCCTTCTCCAGGGACTGGTCCCTCCCAATAACATGTCCAAAGTATGTGAGACGAAGTCTCTCCATCCTTGCTTCTAATGAGCATTCTGGCTGTACTTCTTCCAAGATAGATTTGTTCATTCTTCTGACAGTATATGGTATATTCAATATTCTTCACCAACACCATGATTCAGAAGCATCAATTCTTCTGTTTTCCTTATTCATTGTCCAGTTTTCACATGTATATGAGGCAATTGAAAATACCATGGCATGGGTCAGGTGCACCTTAAAGACCTTAAAGTGACATCTTTCTTTTTCATACTTTAAAGAGGTCTTTTGCACCAGATTTGCTCAATGCAGTACGTCATTTGATTTTTTTCTTTTCTTTTTTGTGCTTTAGGTTAAAATTTACAGCTCAAGTTAATTTCTCATACAAAAATTCATACACGTATTGTTTTGTGACATTAGTTGCAGTCCCCACAATGTGACTCCCCTCTTTCCACCCTGGGCTCCCTGTGTCTATTTGACCAGTCTCTGCTCCTTCCTGCCTTCTCATCCTGCCTCCAGACGGGAGCCGCTTATTTGGTTTCGTGGGTCTGATTGAACTAAGAAGTATACTCCTCAAGTGTATTATTTTTTGTTTCATAGTCCTGTCTAATCTTTGTTTGAAGAGTGGACTTTGGG
This sequence comes from Trichechus manatus latirostris, assembly GCF_000243295.1. Taxonomy (NCBI): domain Eukaryota; kingdom Metazoa; phylum Chordata; class Mammalia; order Sirenia; family Trichechidae; genus Trichechus; species Trichechus manatus. The sequence continues at coordinate 31,011,785 of NW_004443947.1, read as the reverse complement.
AATGGTTTCAGTTCTGGGTCAACAGAGCATCCAGGGGCCATAATTTCAGGGGGTCCTCCAGTCTCCATCAGACCATTAAGTCTGGTCTTTTTATGTGAATTTAAATTCTGCTCCACACTTTTCTCCCGCTCCGTCCCGGACTTTCTGTTGTGTTCCCTGTCAGGGTAGTCTTTGGTGGTAGCTGGGTAACACCTAGTTCTTCTGGTCTCAGGCTGGTGGAGTCTCTGGTTTATGTGGTCCTTTGGTCTCTTGGGCTAATATTTTCCTTGTGTCTTTGGTGTTCTTTATTCTACTTTGCTCTAAGTGGGATGGGACCAATTGATGCATCTTAGATGGATGCTCACAAGTTTTTCTTTTTTTTGAAAGTGTCGGACTTTTTTTTTTATTGTATTTTAGATGAAGGTTTACAGAACAAATAGATTCTCATTAAACATTTAGTACACATATTGTTTTATAACAATGGTTAACAACCCCATGACATGTCAACACTCTCCCTTCTCAACCTTGGTTTCCCTATTAGGAGCTTTCCTGTCCCCTCCTGCCTTCTAGTCCTTGTCCCTGGACTGTTGTGCCCCATTAGTCTCATTTTGTTTTATGGGGCTGTCTAATCTATGGCTGAATTGTGAACCTCGGGAGTGGCTTCATTACTGAGCAAAAAGGGTGTCTGGTGGCCATTCTCTCTAGGTTTCTCCAGTCTGTCAGGCCAGTAAGTCTGGTCTTCTTTGTGAGTTAGAATTTTGTTCTACATTTTTCTCCAGCTCAGTCCAGGACCCTCTGTTGTGATCCTGGTTAGAGCAGTCAGTGGTGGTAGCCAGGCACCATCTAGTTGTACTGGAGTCAGTCTGGTGGAGGCTGTGGTAGTTGTGGTCCATTAGTCCTTTGAACTAATCTTTCTCTTGTATCTTGTTTTCTTCATTCTCCCTTGCTCCCGAAGGGGTGAGACCAGTGGAGTATCTTAGATGGCTGATCACAGGATTTTAAGACCCCAGACACTACTCACCAAGGTAGAATGTAGAACATTTTCTTTATAAACTATGTTATGCCAATTGAGCTAAATGTTGCCTGAGACCATGGTCCCCACAGCCCTCCTCCCAGCAGTTCAGTTCCTCAGGGAGTTTGGAGGTGTCTATGGAGCTTCTATGACCTTGCCTTGTACAGTTGTGCTGGATTCCCCAGTATGTTTACTGTCTTACCCGTCACCAAAGTAACCACCTACCTACTGTCTATTTAGTATTCCCCCCCACACCTCTCCTGTCCCTTGTAACCAACAAAGATTGTTTCTTTTTGTGTGTAAACTTTTTCATGAGTTTTTACAGTAGATATCTCATACAATATTTGTCCTTTTGTGATTGACTTATTTCACTCAGCGTAATGTACTCCAGTTTCATCCATGTTATGAGATGCTTCACAGATTCATCATTGTTCTTTATCGTTGCATAATACTCCATTGTGTGTATGTACCATAGTTTGTTTATCCATTCGTCTGTTGATGGGCATCTAGGTTGTTTCCATCTTTTTGGTATTGTGAACAATGCTGCAATGAACATGGGTGTGTGTATGTCTACTCATGTGACGGCTCTTATTTCTCTAGGATATAGTCCTAGGAGTGGGATTGCTTGATTGTATGGTATTTCTATTTCTAGCTTTCTAAGGAAGTGCTGTATCATTTTCCAAAATGGTTGTATCACTTTGCATTTCCACCAGCAGCGCATAAGAGTTCCAATCTCCCTGCAGCCTCTCCAGCATTTGTTATTTCCAGTTTTTTTGATTCATGCCATTAATGCCAGGGTGCTTACAAGTTTTTAAGACTCCAGACACCACTTACCAAAGTGAGATGCAGAATATTTTCTTAATAAACTTTCTTATGCCAATTGACCTAGATGTCCCCCAAAACTATGGTCCCCAGGTCCCTGCCCCACCTACTCTGTCTAAGTATTTGGACGTGTTCAGAAAACTTCTTAGCTTTTGCTTTGGTCCAGTTGTGCTGACTTTCACTGTATTGTGTGTTGTCCTTCCCTTCACTGAAGTTGATTCTTGTCTGCTCTCTAGTTAGTGAATTCCCCTCCCCCTCCCTCTCCACCTCATGACCATCAAAGAATGCTTTTTTTCTGTGTTTAAACCTTTTCTTGAGTTCTTATAATAGTGGTCTCATATAATACATGTCCTTTTGTGACTGACTAATTTCACTCAGCATAATGCCCTCCAAATTCATCCATGTTGTGAGATGTTTCCCAGATTCATCATTGCTATTTATTACTGCATAATATTCCATTGTGTGTATGTACCATAATTTGTTTATCCGTTGGTTTGTTAACGGGCACCTAGGTTGTTTCCATCTTTTTGCTTTTGTGAACAATGCTGCAGTGAACATAGGTGTGCATATATCTATTAATGTGATGGCTCTTATTTCTCTAGGATATATTCCTAGGCTTGGGATTGCTGAACCATATGGTATTTCTATTTCTAGCTTTTTAAGGAAGCACCAATCATTTTCCAAAGTGGTTGTACCATTTTACATTCCCGCAAGCAGTGCATAAGTGTTCCAATCTCTCCAAAACCTCTCCTACATTTATTATTTTGTGTTTTTTGGATTAGTACCAGCCTTGTTGGGGTGAGATGGTAGCTCATTGTAGTTTCAATTTGCATTTCTTTAATGGTTAATGATAGTGAGCATTTCCTCTTATATCTGTTAGCTGCCTGAATGTCTTCTTTGGTGAAGTGTCTGTTCGTATCCTTTACCCATTTTTTAATTGCATTACTTGTCTTTTTGTTGTTGAAGTATTGCAGTGTCTTATAGATTTTAGAGATTAGAGGCTGATCAGATTTGTCATAGCCAAAAGTTTTTTCCCAGTCTGTAGGTTGTCTTTTGACTCTTTTGGTGAAGTCTTTTGATGAGCATAAGTGTTTGGTTTTTAGGAGCTCCCAGTTATCTAGTTTCTTTTCTAGTATTTGTGCATTGTTATTTATGGTTTGTATACTACTTATGTCATGTATCAGGCCTCCTAGCATTGTCCCTATTTTTTCTTCCATGGTCTTTATCATTTTAGATTTTATATTTAGGTCCTTGATCCATTTTGAGTTAGTTTTTGCGTATGGTGTGAGGTATGGGTCCTGCTTCATTTTGCAGGTAGATACCCAGTTATGCCAGCACCATTTGTTAAAGAGACTGTCTTTTCCACATTTAACTGACTTTGGGCTTTTGTCAAATATCAATTGCACATAGGTTGATGGATTTATGTCTGGGTTCTCAATTCTGTTCCATTGGTCTATGTTTCTGTTGTACCAGTACCAGGCTGTGTTGACTACCATGGCAGTATAATAGTTTCTAAAATCAGGTAGTGTGAGGCCTCCTACTTTGTTCTTCTTCAGTAATGCTTTACTTTTCTGAGGGCTCTTCCCTTTCCATATGAAGTTAGTGATTTGTTTCTCCATCATGTTAAAAAATGCTGTTAGAATTTGGATCAGGATTGCATTGAATCTGTAGATTGCTTTGGGTAGAATAGATATTCTTCCTATCCATGTGCATGGTATGTTTTTCCACTTAAGTAGGTCTCTTTTGGTTTCTTGCAGTACAGTAGTGTTTTGTAGTTTTCTTTGTATATGTCTTTTACATCTCTGGTTAGATTTATTCCTAAGTACTTTAACTTCTTGGGGACTATTGAAAATGGTATTAATTTGGTGATTTCCTGTCAAAGTTCTCTTCATTGGTGTATAGAAATTCAACTGAATTTTGTATATTTATCTTTTATCCTGATACTTTACTGAAATCTTCTATTAGTTCCAGCAGTTTTCTTGTGAATTCTTTGGGATTTTCTGTGTATAAGATCATATCATCTGTGAATAGAGATACTTTTACTGCTTCCTTACCAATTTGGATGCTTTTTGTTTCTTTTTCTTGCCTTATTGCTCTGGCTAGGACCTTGAGCACAGTGTTGAATAAGAGTGATTATAAAGGGCATCCTTGTCTGTTCCCTTTCTCCAGGGGAATGCTTTCAGTTTCTCTCCGTTTAGAATGATGTTGGCTGTTGGCTTTGTATAAATGCCATTTCCCATCTATTACTATGTTGCAGAGAATTTTTATCAGGAATGGGTGCTGGATTTTGTCAGATGCTTTTTTGCATGAATTGATAACAGCATGCGTTCTTATATTTTATTTATGTAATGGATTACATTGATTGATTTTCTAATGTTGAACCGTCCCTGCATACCTGGAATGAATTCTGCTTGGTTATGGTGAATTATTTTTTTCATATGCTGTTGAATTCTATTAGCTAGAATTTTGTTGAGGATTTTTGCATCAATGTTCATGAGGGATATTCGTCTGTAATTTTTTTTCTTTTTTTCTTTTTTTTTTGTGGTGTCTTTTCCTGGCTTTGATATCAGAATTATGCTGGCTTCATAAAATGAGTTTGGGAGTATTCCTTCCTTTTCTGTGCTCTGAAATATCTTTATTAGTAGTGGTGTTAACTCTTTCCTGAAAGTTTGGTAGAATTCTCCAGTGAAGCCATCCGGGCTAGGGCTTTTTTTTTATTACCTTTTCAATCTCTTCTTTTGTTATGGGTTTGTTTAGTTTTTCTACCTCGGTTTGTGTTAGTTTAGTTAGGTGTTGTGTTTGTCCATTTCCTCCAGGTTTTCAAATTTGTTAGAGTACAGTTTTTCATAGTATTCTCTTATGATCCTTTCTATTTCAGTTGGATCTGTTGTGATAGCTCCCATCTCATTTCTTATTTGGGTTATTTGCTTCCTCTCTTGTTTTTCTTTGTCAGTTTGGCCAGTGGTTTGTCAATTTTGTTGATCTTTTCAAAGAACCAACTTTTGGTCTTGTTGAATCTTTCAGTTGTTTTTCTATTCTCTATTTCATTTATTTCTGCTCTAATCTTTATTATTTCCTTTCTTCTGTTGCCTGAGGGCTCCTTTTGCTGCTCTCCTTCTATTTGTTCAAGTTGTAGGGTTAATGTTTTGATTCTAGCCCTTTCTTCTTTTTGATGTGTGCATTTATTGCTATAAATTGACCTCTAAGCACAACAAAAGTCCTAGAGCATTTAATGAAAGAATTAGGATGAAGAGGAAGGTCATTGATGACTGTGACATTACATTAGATGATGAACAAATCTTACCTGGGTAATAAGTGATCCAGAGAAGTGCTTTTCAAACTTTAATGCACATACAAATCTCCTTGCTGTCTTGCGGAAATTCATGTTATGATTCAGTAGGCATTTGGGGCTGGGGGAGGTTGAAATTATGCATTTCTAACAAGCTCTCAGGTAATTCCAGTGCTGCTTGCCCCTTGAGGAGTAAGGCTCCATGGGCTTGGACTAGTATGAGTGGTATCAAGGTTGGGACCTGGGGAAGGGATGAAAGACAGGCATCTGATGAGGAGCATTTGAAACTCTGAAGCCTCCTTAATTCCAGCAATACTACTACCATTTTTGGAAGGTCAACTTTCACACCTTCGTACTTCCTCTTTTATTCTTTGAGTTTGAATCACCTGTGTTTAACACAATTTGCTCCAATACCGGTATTGTCTTTGTTTCATTGGTGTGTACACATTATTCTAAGAGGATTATTTGCTCCTTGGAGTCAGAGAAGATGGGGTGTACTGGAACATTATCAAATCATGAGTCATAAGACCTAGTTTCAATTCCCATTTCTACCACTAACTAGCTATGGAAACTGGGAAAGAAAATCACTTATCTTTCTGATCACTTTTATACAGGAAGTGGAGATAATCATTCCTAGCCTGCCTAGCTGCCACTGCTAGGAGGTTTGAATGAGATATTTGACGGAAAAAAATGTGTCATAAACTGCAAAACAATATAATAAAATGATAGTACTTTTTACAGAGCTGGTATTTCAGTGGCACACACCAGTGTGGCATACTGACTGGCTCCTCATCTGATGGATCAGTGCCCATGTGATACCAGTGGTTAAACATTTTTCATATAAACCCTGAATATTATGCTTTATAAATGTTATTGTTATTTATTCTGTGTCTTTATAAAGTGCCAGCAGAAAAAAATGGGTATGGAATAATTATTGAATTAAAGAGTTGGTGTAACAAGGTGGGTAGGATATATGAAGGAGTCCCCAGGTAGTGCAAACAGTTAAGTGCTTGGTTACTAATCAAAAGTTTGGGAGTCTGAACCCACCCAGAAGTTCCTTGGAAGACACGGATGGCGATCAGCTTCTGAAAGGTCACGGCCTCAGAAATCCTTTGGAGCAGTTCTACTCTGCACACATGGGATCACCATGAGTAGGAATCAACTCAATGACATCCAACAACAAGGGTATATGAACATCTACCCCAAGACACACTGAGTGAAAAGTAAAAGTGATTTCAAAAGTCTATGAAATAAGTTCTTTCTCATGATGATTCTGTCACCGTTATCAGGAAACATTAAAGTGTCAGGCCTTGTTCTGGGTAACACATTTTAAAGTGACCTCACCACAGTTTCTTACAATTGCTTCCTCTGGAGATTATACCTTTCACATTTCTGTTGATTGATGGCTGATTCATGTATGTGTTCCAGCCTAAGGAGGAGTGTTAAGCACAACAAAGCTATGATTAACCTTACCGATCTATTTTGTTCTGCAACAGAGCCTTCTGTTCCAAAATTTGTGAGGGGTACTGAGGTCAACACTTCTTCAAAAAGACTTCTCACATGGGTTACTATATGAGGAAATATTTTCATAAACACAGTCTGTTCTCTGACAGTAAGAAAATCTCTTTTTTTTTTTTTTTTGTGAAGAGTTTGCTTTAGTGAGGATTGATTTTCCCAGGTCACTGGAGATGAGATAAAAACCTGGTTTTTAGAGTTCAAGCTCTGGCTCTACTTCTTACTAGCTATGAGATCTTAACCAAGTTACTTAATCTCTATAAGCGTCATCTCTTTCACTTGCTAGTTTACTTTAACTGTCTTAGTGTTAGCATACTGGGCATAATAATAGTGCTTACTACATATGGGTGTTGTGAGGTTCTGTGAGATAATTCAAATAAAATTCTCTGCACAGTGACTGGCATAGGACAATTCTCAGTAGATGTTAGCCATTGCTATTATCCTGGCTTACTAACGTGGCTTGGTACATATATAATAACAATTCTAGTCATATGTGTTTGACTAATGCTTGTCTAGGACTGATCAGGAGACTTGGAGCTCACCAAAGAAAATGTCCTCATGCAGATTATATTGTTACAGACCAATAGAGACAGAAATTTAAAGGACTGAACAGATGAGACAAAAATACACATACTTGAAGGAGGCAGATCAGGAATTGAGGTAATCAGAACTCAACCAAAGTCAGGTGAGTAAAGCAAGTCAACAAAAAGCTTCCCTTTTAGGACTATTATCCCTGCTTATCTGGATTATGATTATGCAGATAGGAAAGCTACACCCAAGGTGATATCAACATGAATGTGAAAATGGCACTAATTCTAATATTAGTGTTGGCTCCTGTCTTAGTTATTGTCATGGATTGAATTGTGTCCCCCAAAAATATGTGTATCAATTTGGCTAGGCCATGATTCCCAGTATTGTGTGATTGTCTACCATTTTGACATCTGATGATTTTTCTATGTGTTGTAAATCCTGCCTCTATGATGTTAATGAGGGGGGGATAGGCAGAAGTTATGTTAATGAGGCAGGACTCAATCTACAAGACTGGATTGTGTTTTCAGCCAATTTCTTCTGGGATGTAAAAGAGAGAAATGAGCAGAGAGACAGGGGACTTCAAACACGTCAAGAAAGCAGTGCCAGGAGCAGAGCGCACCATTTGGACCAGGGGTTCCTGTGCAGAGAAGCTCCTAGCCCAGGGAAAGATGGATGAGAAGGACCTTCCTCCAGAGCCAAAAGAGAAAGCCATCCCCTGGAGCTGACGCCCTGAATTTGGTTTTCTAGTCTCCTAGACTATAAGAGAATAAATTTCTCTTTTTAAAGCCATCTACTTGTAGTACTTCTGTTATAGCAGCACTAGATAACTGTCTTAGTGCTGCTATAACAGAAATACAAGTTTGTCATCAATCTTCCCCTGGTCTAGGAGCTTCTCAGTGCAGGGACCCCAGGTCCAAAGGACACTCTGTTTCCAGCTCGTCTTGGTGGTAGGACGTCCCCCTCCTGTCTGCTCCCTTCTCTTCTATCCCAGAAAAGACTGACTCAAGATACAGCATAATCCTATAAATTGTATCCTGCTTCATTAACGTAACTGTCTCTAATCCTGCATCATTAACATCATAGAGGTCAGGATTTAGAATACATGGGATAAATACATCAGATCACAAAATGGAGAACAACCACACAATACTGGAAATCATGGCCTAGCCAAGTTGATACATATTTTTGGGGGACACCATTCAATCCATGACAGCCCCCCATTGAGGAAATCTTTATACCATCTTTGACTGGATAAAAGTGAATATTGTCAGACCCCAGTGGAAAATGGGAAAATGACTCCCATGGCAAAGAAGTTCATAAGAGTGTGGTGACTGATAGATAAAACACTCAGAAAACACAATGTTGGCACATTCATCTTTTTTCCTATTTCTTTGTTAGCTCATTCTCAGCTAAAAGCTTGTGATCCAATGGAAATTCAGATGTGAAAAAAGTGTCTGAGACAATATTGCTCATTCTCTGGAAACGTATTATCTTGGTTGGTCATTTAAAGACAATAAAATATGGAAGTGGACATTACCCATACTGCAGTGGTGACACTTTTAAAAAGTCATCACATAAAACATTTGAAGCTCAAGAAATTTAAGAATAGTGGAAAATGGCTTTCTTCTTAATAAGCAGAGAGCCAGAAAGGACACTCTGTTGTCATGCAAATTATCTTCTTGGCATGTGAACGTGACTGGCAGTGTTATCCCAGCATGCCTAATAGCACACTGGTCATCTGTGTGCACTGCCCTTTCAGAGTTTAAACGGCAGCAGTGGCAGTGATGTGAAGGAGGTGGAGGGCTTTACACAGCAGACTTTGATTGCATTATAGACCTTGCTGTTTGCCAGGTCCCAGCTAGTGCCCCAAGTCAGAATTTCCCAATCTTCTCCCAAGCTTCTGCCAGGAGGTTGTACAGGGGCAGAGAACAGATGAGAGTAGAAAAGAAACTGGTGGGGCCTGGAAGAGAATGCTATCAGAGATCATCGTTAATGCTGAGGTTAGAGAGTTCTGGAAGTTCAGTACCACAGGCATCGCTCAGGGTAGACCGTTGGATTCTCTGGACTACCCTGCTAGCTTCTTTTCCTGCTTTCAGTTCCTCATCATTTACTCTCTACATTCATCCTTTCCTTCATTCCCCCTCCCACATTTCCTAAGCACCCTAAAGGATTTGAGAGATCTCAAGATGGATGAGACTCAATTTCTGCCACCAAGGAACATTAGAACAGGAGTTAGAACAGCAACATCTAATGATCTAGATGATTTTGGGTAAGTCCATTTGCTTCTTGGGTCCCTGCTGTCACTGTTAGCTGCCTTCGAGTCGGACCCCGAACTCATGGTGACCCCAGAAAAAAATGGAACAAAATACTGTCTGATCCTACACCATCCCCATGATTGGTTGCAGATCAGACTGTTGTGATCCATAGGGTTTTCACTGGCTGATTTTTGAAAGTAGATTGCCAGGTCTTTTCTTTGAAATCTCCACTGAAACATGTTCATCATCACTGCGACCTGCAACATTGCATCACTGCAACTTACAAGCCTCTACTGACAGACAGGTGGTGACTGTGCATGAGTGCATTGGCCAGAAATGAGACCCAGGTCCCCTACATGGAAAGTGAGAACGCTACCCCTGAACCACCAATGCCCCAGCTTATCTCATGTTAAAAACTAGGTACTGGGGATGGTTTTAAGGCTTTCCTAGCTCTGAACGTTTAATAACTTTTAAATGTTATGACTTATTATGAGTTAGGCATTCTGCTAAGAACTTCGTTTGATTGTCATGAAACAGGTAAGTACTGTTATCGTCCCATTTTACAGATGAGGAAACCAAATCTTAAAGAGGTTAAATAAATTGCAGATGATAGCTCAGACAACTAGTAGAAGGGAGAATTAGAATTTGAATCATGCAGTCTGATTGGAGGGTCCAAACACAGCCACTATACTCTATTGCCTTTTTTTGAAGCCAGTGAGTTTGTTTTACAAGCTGGCTTCACTGGAACTAATAGAAATAGCATAAGTGCATGGGCTCTAGTGACAAAATGGCCTAAGTTCAAACTCTAGCTCCTTCACTTCCTAACTGCACATTGTTGGGCAAATTACTTAACCCTTCTGTGCCTTGATTTCAAATGATCAATGGGTTAATACAATTTTTTGAACTAGAAATCACTGCCATACTAATATTTGCTTTACAACTCAATAGCCATTGATTCTCTGAACCCAGAACATTGCCACCTTTCCTATTTCAGCACCACAGTACCTGAGATATCATCATTAAAATATAATTCCTTCAAGCAAAGCATTATCCTTTTATAGTAAGCTCCTCTTAATCATAATAAACAAATACTGGCTAGTTCTAAGTGATTATGCTATGCCAGAAAGGATATAAACACCTCATCTACCTTATCTGCATCATCTCACTCATTCCTGACAACAACCATATTAAATATATAATATAACGTGTGTATGATAATTATATCTATTTTACATATGGGAAAAGTGAGGCACAGAGTGATGGCCAAGGTCACATAACTTCTAACTGGTGGGACTGAGGTTTGACCCAGTTCTCTCTGATTCTAGAATTGTTCTAACCATTATGCCAATACACATGCCTGGAAGAGTGAGGATAGAGTCTTTGTTACATAGATATGGTTTCATTTGCTTCTCCTATCACTTGCCTGACAAGAGAAGGAATCAGTAAAGCATGAAGAGCGTAAGTATGCGGGAGGTGTGGTTAATTAAAAAGAGAGAAAAGACTCTGAAAACCAACTTCCCTGGGCTCCAGAGAGCTGGTTATGGAGATTTATTCACTCTTCCTTGACTGGCTTTGCTCTCATGCTCAGGTTGCTGCTGCAAGACATAGCAGCCCTGATTCCAGTTAGATTCAGGAACTCAGAGCTAGGACAGAATTCGGAGGCTGTGGTCTTTAACACTGACACTTGTCTGATGAAGGCACCTTCTCTATAACAAAATAAGCTTTTATCCCCGCTGTGTCTCCACTGTAACTTGAAAATCTGGACATCCTTGAACGTGAAATCCTGACATCCTTTAGGTGGTCTCTTTCACCAGGGGCAAATCTGTGTTTCAAAGCTTCTTTCTTGTCTCAAGCTTGCCTTTTCCTTGTTTTGCTCTTTCTTGTTGATCAACAAAAAACAAATGTGCTTGTATGTTCATATTATGGTTTTATATCTCCTTAGAAACAACAATTACATGCCATATATTCCTCTTCCCAGTCTTGCTGCCATTCCTTAACCAGGTTTCTCCTATTCACCCTTCGGGTTTTAGGTCAAATATCACTTTCCTTAAGAAACCTTCCTTCACACTATAGACAAAGTCAGGTCCCCCTGTTATATGCATCCACAGCACCCAGAATTCTCTTTTATAGTACTTTGTATACTAAAGATTATATAATAAGTTAAATGCTTGCATCTCCCACAAGGTATAAGCTCGGTTAAGGGCAGGGAATTGTCTGTTACGTTTACATCTGTATTCTAGGTAATGTGGTTATTCATTACATTCAAAAACTTTTATGGGACATTACCTGGGTACCAGCAACTGTATTTGTGAACCAGATAGAGTCATTCCCTCACCTCATGGAACTTACAGTCTATTGGAGTTTTTATCCCCCCCTCCATTTTTTTCTCATATATTATTTTTTCATAGTGATTGGTAATAAAAGAGTTTTTGCAATGCAGTCCCTCTCTACAGTATATTTCAAAGCATACATTGGTTTAGAGCAGTAGTTCTGATCTGTGCTCATGCCTTGATTTACTTTATGAATGGCACTTGCCCTCATTTTATAGATGAAAAATGTGAGGCTGGGCAGTTGGTCTAATATACCTAAAGCCATACATCAACAACAGCATCAGAGTGAATTGTAACAACTCATTTATTCATTCATGTTTTCAGTACCTGATTCCCTTTACAATTCTAGTGCCTCTATTCTCAGCACCTGGGATCTGGGATAATAAAACCTTTGGCCATAGGTAGGTGTGATGGTTAAGACAGTGTGTCAACTTGGCTGAGCGATGATTCTCAGTGTTTATATATGGTCACCCCCATGATGGGATCTGCTGTGAGTAGCCAGTCAGTGGAAAGGGAGTTTCCTTGGGCATGTGGCCTACATCTGAATATAAATGGAAGTTCTGGCTTTTACCCTCTCTGCATCCTGCAGCTGCCTCCTGTTCGTCTGACCTCCCATTCTTGGGACTTGAGCTAGCAGCTTATCTGCCAGTCTTGGGATTTGTTGATCTTCACAGCCTGTGAGAAAGAGCCCTGCTCTCTGGCCTGATGATCTTGGGTTTGCCAATCCCTGTAGCTACATAAATCAGGGGAAGACTTGCAGTCTTTCCTGCCAGTCTTGGGATTCATCGATTTTCACAGCCTGTGAACAAGAGCCCTGCTCACCGACCTGCTGATCTTGGGTTTGCCAGCCTGTCATGGATTGAATTGTGTACCCCCAATATGTGTCAATTTGGCTAAGCCATAATTCCCAGTATTGTGTGGTTGTCCTCCATTTTGTGATTGAGGTGATTTTCCTATGGGTTGTAAATCCTATCACTATGATGTAATAAAATGGATTAGTGGCAGTTATATCAATGAGATCTACAAGATTAGATAGTGTCTTAAGCCAATCTCTTTTGAGATATAAAAGAGAGAAGTTAGCAGAGAGACATGGGAACCTCATACCACCAAGAAAGCAGCACTGGGAGCAGAGCACGTCCTTTGGACCCAGGGTTCCCGAGCAGAGAAGCTCCTAGACCAGGGGAAGATTGACAACAAGGACCTCCCTCCAGAGCTGACAGAGAAAGCCTTCCCCTGGAGCTGATGCCCTGAATTTGGACTTGTAGCCTACTAGACTGTGAGAGAATATATTTCTCTTTGTTAAAGCCATCCACTTGTGGTATTTCTGTTATAGCAGCACTAGATGACTAAGACACAGACCCTGCAGCTACATAAATTAGGAGAAGCCTCTATCCTGATCCACAGACTTGGGATGTTATACCCTCTACAATCATGTGAGCAGTTTCCTTGATATAAATCTCTCTATATATATTTTTATATGCTTTACTGGTTTTGCTTCTCTAGAAAACCCAGCCTAAGACAATAAGCATTCACTCTGGGGTCAGAGGGATCTCAGTCGTATAATACCATGCCACTTTACTAGTTGTATGACTTTGCGCTAGTCAGTTAAACTCACCAATTATCAGTTGTCTGAGAAACATTAATTCTTATTTCATAGTTTTTTTTTTTTTAAAGTGGATTAAATGAGAAATGGTAGTAGTAGTAGTAGTAAGCAGTAACACCATCACCACTACCTTCTAACAATTATGTGACACTTATTATGAGCCAAAGAGGGCAGTGATGGTTCATCGGTAGAATTCTCTCCTTTCATGCGGGAGACCCAGGTTTGATTTCCTGGCCAGTGCACCTCATGTGTAGCCAGCACCCATCTGTCAGTGGAGGCTTGCATGTTGCTATGATGCCGAAAAGGTTTCAGTGGAGCTTCCGGTTTAAGATGGCTAGGAAGAAAGTCTTTGGGATCCACTTTTGAAAATCAGCCAGTGAAAATCCTGTGGATCACAACAGTCTGACCCTGTTGTATATGGGGTCACCATGAGTTGGGAGCCGGTTGGATGGCAGCTAACAGCAACAACATCCTGAGCCAAGAACTGTTCTAAGCACTTTACTTAAATTAACTCATTTAATCCTCATAACCGTATGAGATAGATGCTAGTATTGCCCCTATTTTACAAATGAAGTAAACGAGGCACAGAGAGGTTAATAAACATGCCCGATATCACCTAGCTAGTAAGTACAGACCTAGGGGAGAAACCATGGCTTCTGGGTTTGCAGTCCATGCCCTCAACAGTACGCTGTAACTGCCTCTGGATGTCTGCAGAACACTGAGCATGGTGCTCAATGAAAGGTGTCTTTATTTGGCTAATCCAGGTTTGTGACAACTCTGAATTGGTTTGCCTCACTTTTCCTAGGGGATTTCATCAGATAAGAGAAGCCTTGTGAATATGAAACATTACTTATCCATTCTCTTGCTCAAATGAGCCCTAAACTCAGGTTTGTACCAGCCCTAAGTGGTCAGATTGACATACTAAAGGGAATAAATAGGGAAAGGAAGGAGTCAGGCATGGAATGTAACGGAATGAAATGAGCTTCTGATGTGGAAAATACCTGCAAGATAATAGAGTTGATTTCTGGGTCTTCCACACAATCCCTTGGCTCCGAAAGCAGCAGAATTGTCCGGCATTGTTAGTTACTAAATTATGCAGTGCGCCTTGGTGTCCATCACACCAAGACCTCTGAGATTTAAAATTCTCTTGGAAGGAGGGTAAAATTCTGCTTTTTTTACAGGCTCCCATTCTGCAGTTCAGTTGTTTTTAAGAGTAGGACACAGCTTTTCTGGTGTATTCAGGCCTGGGCTGATGGTCTCTGCTTGTAGAGGGGATGACTCCCTTCCCTGTTTCCCTTTGCATTTCTGTGAATTTCCTCCCCTCCCATTCCATCCTTTCTTTCAGCTTGCTTTCTTTTCCTTTAAGGGCCAGCCTAGGTGCCCAGTTATATTTTTTACTTATCATTCATTTATTCATTGATTTAGTTATTTATTTCTTTGCTTATTTATTCAACAAATATTTAAGGATGTTCCTACCATTTCAGACACTGGGAGTACATACAAAAGAAAAGTAATGAAACTTGAGCCTTGCCTTTTAGTACCCATTTAAAAATTTGGATTTTAGGTTCAAGTAGAACAGAACAAAACAAAACAAACAAACAAAAAAAGGTTGTTGTCAAGCTGATTCCACCTCATAGCAACCCTATGAGTAGAACTATGCTCCATGGGGTTTCAGTGGCTGATTTTGGGGAAGTAAATTGTCAGACTTTTCTTCCAAAGTGCCTCTGGATAGGCTTGAACACCCAACCTTTCAATTAGCAGCTGAGTGCATTAACTGTTTATTCCACCCAAAAAAACAAAACCCACTGCCGTCAAGTAGATTCCAACTCATAACAACCCTATAGGGTAGAATAGAATTACCCAATATGGTTTCCAAGGCTATAAATCTTTACAGAAGCAAACTGCCACATCCTTCTCCCACAGAGTGGCTGGTGGGTTCGAGCTGCTGAGCTTTTGGTTAGCAGCTGAGCACTTAACCACTGCACCACCAGGGCTCCTTCTTATACCACCCAAGGACTCTAAATGGTTTTGTGTAGGGGAGGATTGTGATCAAATTTATATTTTGATAACATCACTCAGGCTGCAGTGTAGCAGATAGATTGGAAGGAACAAGAGTGGATGCTATTGTAGTAACAGGTAAGGGATGATAGAAATACCTTATGTTCCAGCTTCATATTCTCTATTTCTCTTGTGAACTCCCCTTTCACCTTAAGATTTATTCCTTGTAGTCCAGTAAATTCCATACCTATTGCATCCTACCTGGTAACCTGCTGAGCTCTTTGCTGAGGGCCCATTTCTTTTTTTAAAATTTTTTTTTATTGTACTTTAGATGAAGGTTTACTGAACTAATAGTTTCTCATTAAACAGTTAGTACACATATTGTTTTATGACATTGGTTAACAACTCTATGACATGTCAACACTCTCCTTTCTCGACCTTGGGTTCCCTGTTACCAGCTTTCCTGTCCCCTCCTGCCTTCGAGTCCTTGTCCCTGGGCTGCTGTGCCCTCTTAGTCTCATTTTGTTTTATGGGCCTGTCTAATCTTTGGCTGAAGGGTGAACCTTGGGAGTGACTTCATTACTGAGCTAAAAGAGTTTCCGGGGGCCATACTCTCGGGGTTTCTCCAGTCTCTGTCAGGCCAGTAAGTCTAGTCTTTTTTGTGAGTTAGAATTTTGTTCTAGAATTTTCTCCAGCTCTGTCTGGGACCCTCTGTTGTGATCCCGGTCAGAGCAGTCAGTGGTGGTAGCCAGGACCGTCTAGCTGTACTGGACTCAGTCTGGTGGAGGCTGTGGTAGTTGTGGTCCATTAATCCTTTGGATTAATCTTTCTCTTGTATCTTGTTTTCTTCATTCTCCCTTGTTCCTGAGGGAGTGAGACCAATGGAGTATCTTAGATGGCTGATCACAGGCTTTTAAGACCCCAGACACTGCTCACCAAGGTAGAATGCAGAACATTTTCTTTATAAACTGTGTTATGCCAATTGAGCTAGATGTTCCCCGAGACCATGGTCCCACCGTGCTGAGGGCCCATTTCTGATTGATTCTTATATCATCTGCAGGATCCAACAATGAGCCTTACACATATTCAGTGCTTATGATACAGAGTTCAAACCTCAGCATTTCAGAATTGGAAGGATTCTTAGAGGAAATCTATTCTGACCTCTTTGTTTTACAGAGCCTAGGGAGATCAAGCAACCAGCTCAAGATCACACTTTAAATTAGTAACAGAGATTGGATTATAATAGCAACATTCTGAATTCAAGTCCAACTATGCCTACGTGTTGACTGACTGAATAAATGATTCCTGAAATTGATGAATAAGGACTTTTTTTCCCTTTTGTTTACATTTGCAACCCTTTGTGAAATAGGAGAGGAGCCAGTGGTTTGAGAAAAGATAATAGAGAAGGTGTAGGTATGAAGGTATGCTCTTCACATGGAATTGGTCTCCTCTGATAGCAGTGAGGAGATGCAGTGTTTCTAGGTTAGCTAGGTCACAGTCAGCGGGTCTGGGAGCAGACAGTGTGACTCACTGAGGAAAGTGTGAGGAGGGACCTGCGGACATCTTAGTGTTAAGGAAAATATCTTTTTTTTTCGTTTTTTCTCACAAATGTTTTCTTGTTTCTCCCTCTTTCAGGCCTGACTGTATATACCGTTTCATTCTCTAATATGGCAAGATTTTCTTTCAGGCTAGTCTTTTTAGTCATTCACTATTAGCATGGAGATAGCAAAAAAAAAAAAAAAACCACTGGATTTAGGATTAAACACTCATTTTTGAGACTTAGCTTTCCCATTATTTTTGAAATATTGTGAGACCTTGGACAAATATCTTAGTCTCTCTGAGGTTTAGTTTCTTTGTCTCTGAAATGCAAGGGATGGTTAATAATAAACTGCTATGGTCATTGTGGAGCCCTGGTGGCACAGCGGTTAAGAGCTCAGCTGATAGATAACCAAAAGTTCAGCAGTTTGAATCCACCAGCTGCTCCTTGGAAACCCTATGGGGCAGTTCTACTCTGTCCTCTAGGGGTGCTACGAGTCAGAATCAACTTGATGGCAGTGGGTATGGTCATTGTCAGGCTTATATATTATAAGTCAGAATTTTTCTAAACTTGTCTGTAGAACACCTGCATCAGAGTCTCCTGTAGATGCTTGATAGAAATACAGATTCCTGGGTCCTTGAGGGCTATAGATTCAGAATGTCTGGTAGTGGGACCTCAGAATTGGGATTTTTCTATGTGATCCTGATGTGCATTTAAGTTTGAGAAGCACTACACAATTTAGAATAGTACTTTGTAAACTCTAAAGCATTATACAAATGCCATTTTAAGAAAATTTATTTTCCACTCAGATTGTCTGGTGTAAACTTTGTCTCTCCTTCCGCAAAAAATCTCTTAGGAAACCATCTCTACAGTGGTTCTTGGTAGCATCCAAATAGTCCAAGGCCACATGGATGAAGACAAAGAGCCACTGACTGGAAATTCTGTAGTCTGCTTTGGGCTTGACTCACCAGCCTTTTAAGAAAATTGTGTAATGTTGTTGAATGTGGTAATAACTGGATGGGAATTTGGGCAGGGAGATTGAGACACATTGATGAACAAAGAAAAAATCTCTGCAGCTGGAAAAAAGTAAAATGAATATAAGACCTGTACTATAACTTCTAAAACATCTAGTTTGTCCACATGCAGGAAGTGAATACTAAATCTATATATTTATCATTTCTTGACTAGATTTCTGTAATCCCTCAAATTACTATGAGTTTGAAATACCAGAGGCATAGCTTGCAGCATCATAGCAACACACAAGCCACCACAATATGACAAACTGACAGACAGGTGGTCACTGACAGACAGCAGGTTCACCCTTGGTGGACAGGTTTCAGCAGAGCTTCCAAACTAAGACAGAGTAGGAAGAAAGTCCTGGTGATCTACTTCTGAAAATTAGCCAGTGAAAACCCTATGGATCACAACAAAAGACTATCCAATAAAGTGCTGGAAGATGAGCCCCCTGGGTTGGAAGGCACTCAAAATTCATAGTAGCCCTGCAACCATCATGAAGATGGTGCAGGACTGGACAAATTTCATTGTGTTGTACATGGGTTCACCATGAGTCAGAACCAACTCGACAGCAACTAGCAACAACAACATTGTCTACCTGGGTGACCTCTCATGTTTCTCTTTGTACTCCTAAGTGGGGGAGGAGGACCCTCGCTAAGTCTGTTCATTTCCCCAGTGAGATGCTTCTGGCTTCGTTGGGGTGAGGGAATGCTTTATATGTTGATGGTGAGAAGATATCAGGGCTGAGGTCATAATACTCTGGCCCAGCACCACATCCCCCTTTCAGGCAGTAATGACCTCGAGACTTGCCTGAGTTTTGTGCTGCCTGAAAGCCTCGGGTACTCTCAGGCAGACAGACTAACCTAAGACTATCTGAAAGACTAAAGGGATCCAAATGCAGTTTAATAGCCTATGGATGGGGCTGTCCTGATGGAAACTCTGACTTTGAGGTCTACTTTTGCATTCTGTACTTTTTTTTTTTTTTGCTAAAGAAATTAGATTTTTTTTTTTGAACAAGCACAAGAATAGAACAGGGAAAGCTATAAAATAGCTGGGATTTATGGTCTAGCTCAGAAGCAATGTTTTTCAACTCATCTAGGCTGAAATTACTTCAGTCTTCCCCTTCGAGCTCCTTTGGAATTTATTTTCAATTTAGACTGCGTACCTGTAAAAATAGGATGCAGAATGATACTGCAGTTTTTCTAAGGAATAGTCTGGAAGACTAGACTCTGACATACTTATAAACAAATTCAGACATATGTATTGTAAAGTCTTACCCAGATTGAGATCCAATTTTCC
The DNA here is from genome assembly GCF_000243295.1 of Trichechus manatus latirostris. Classification (NCBI taxonomy): domain Eukaryota; kingdom Metazoa; phylum Chordata; class Mammalia; order Sirenia; family Trichechidae; genus Trichechus; species Trichechus manatus. Next base: position 30,992,601 of record NW_004443947.1, on the reverse strand, counting down.
AACCACTTTACCCCAGAGCTATATTACTAACTCTGTTAAGTGTGTCCCAACATCAGGTATATTAACAGAGCCCCATGCCTTTCTTTTTAAGCAATTTTTCCAGGGGACCAAAGATGGAGTCGAAAAGAAGGTTATGAGAAGACTTGAGTTTTAGTTCTGATTCTGCTTTTCTATATATTTCATCATCGTCAAATCATAAGGTCTTTGGGCCTCAACTTTCTCATCCATAAAATGGGAAGAGATCGAACCAGATCAGCATTTCTAGAACAAAAGATTTCAAGTAAAACATCTAAAATTAACTGCATGCATAAATTGACAGTTTAGATTTTTCAAATGTTTTGGCTATCCCCTAACCTGATCCCAGAATTAAATATTTAGGAAATCTGTAATATCCCAAATCAAGAAGAGAATATATTGAAAAGCTTGTTATTTGGTTGCTAATCAAAGACTAGGTAAGAATGAGGAGACCTAGGTTTGCAGAAAATAGATGTGTAATGCTGGACAAGTTGTTTCAATTCATTTTCCATCTGTTTTCTCATCTGTCATCTACTCCATCAACATCGTAGGGCTGTCATGAGAGTCAAATGAAATTTGTACACAGGTAGGCTCTCTTAACTTACATTAGTTCCATAACTACACACAAGCATATTACAAATAAATGGAACTTTTAAGTAGCTTTAACTTTCATTATGAAATATTCTCAGAGATGGTAAATGGAGTTTGAATCAATGTACAAAAAGGAGAAGTGGCAAGATTCACTTGACTGTCTCCTTGTCCTGGGAGGAGCCAGGTCTGGAGTGGCAGGTTGGTTTCATCTGTTGTTGTTAGGTGCTGTTGAGCCAGTTCCAACTTATACTGACCCTATGTACAACAGAATGAAGCACTGCCCAGTCCTGTGACATCTTCACGATCATTGCTATGCTTGAGCCCATTGGTGCAGCCACTGTGTCAATCCATCTTGTTGAGGGTCTTCCATTTTTTCGCTGACCCTCCACTCTACCAAACATGAGGTCTTTCTCCAAGGACTGGTCCCTCCTGTGGAATGGAGAAGAAATATAAGCGTCTGGGCTAATTGTAAGAGAAGACTGGAATCTCTTCGTCACGTCTGGCAGCTGCTTGGAGCAGGGGTGGCAGCATATGTGCCACATGTAGGATAACCTGAACCTAACATGTCCACTTTTCTGAGAGGACGCATGTACACAGATGAAGTTAGAACCAGAGATTGTGATCCCCTTTTTGTTGTCTTTGGAGCATTTGGAGGGTTCTCAGGCCAAAGTAGTGTAAAAGATCAGCCCAATGCAAAACTGATATCTGTGTGAAACCTATACGTCATGATAAAATCACATGTGGTTTGGATCTTCCTTTTCTTATCTTAGAGTCTCATGCCCTGTCTTTCTTGTGTTTAAAACTCTTTTCCTGATCTTTGTCTTTCACGGTCTAGTGCTTGCCCTGGGCTTTCCATGAAGCTCTTAGATGGCAGGATGTCATGGCTTACCCTTTTTTCACAGTCCTCATGTCATTTTACAGTGGAATATGCATACAATAAGTATTCATTTTAAAAAAATTGGATCAATCAGTAGATAATACTATGTTGTTGTTTTTGTTGTTGTGTGCTGTCGAGTTGATTCAGAATCATAGTGACCCAATAGGACAGAGTAGAACTGCCCTATAGGGTTTCCTAGGCTGTAAATCTTTACAGGAACAGATCACCAGGTCTTCTCTCCCACTGAGGGTGCTGGTGGGTTCGAATCACCCACCTTGCAGTTAGCAGCCAAGCACTTAACCACTGAGCCACCAGGGCTCCTTAGATGTGCTATAAAACCTGAAAACTAAATTCGATGCTGTTGAGTCAATTCTGACTCATAGAGACCCTATCGGACAGAGTAGAACTGCCCCATAGGATTTCCAAAGCTATAATATTTATGGAAGCAGACTGCCACATCTTTCTCCCTGGGAATGGCTGGTGGATTTGAAACACTGACCTTTCAGTTAGCAGCCAAGCACTTTAACCACTGCATCACCAGGGCTCCTTTAGATATATTATAGCTATGCTATAGTATACTACACTATAGGAACTATATATCATAAGTATCTTGTTGTTAGGTGCCGCTGAGTCTGTTTCAACTCAGGTAACCCCATGTGACAGAGTAGAACTGCCCCATATGGTTTTCTAGGCTATTATATATATATATATGTGTATATATAATATATATATGTGTGTATATATATATATATGTGTATATATATATATATATTTTATTGTGCTTTAAGTGAAAGTTTACAATTCAAGTTAATCTCTCATACAAAAATTTATACATACATTGTTATGTGACCCTAGTTACTCTTTCCCTGTACTGTGACAGCACACTCCTCCTTTCCACCTCGGATTTCCCGTGTCCATTCAACCAGCTCCTGACCCTTTCTGCCTTCTCTCCTCATCTAGGCTATAATCTTTATGGGAGCAGATCTCTAGGTCTTGTTCCCATGAAGCCTTTGGGTATATATATGTTATAAATGAACATCATAAAAAGTCTTACAATAGATGGTTACTATTTTTTTATTGTGGTAAGTACATATGTCACAAATTATTTGCCATTTCAACATATTTTACATGTACAATTCAGTGACGTTAACTATTTTCATTATGTTGTGCAACCATCACCTCTATACATTTCCAATCTTTTTAACACCCTTCACAGAAGCTCAATGCCTCCTAAGAAATGACTCCCCCTTTTCTCTCCTGACCCCAGTAACCACTAATAAACTTTAGTGTATATAGGTTTGCCTATTCTAGATATTTCATATAAGTAGGACAATATAATATTTGTCCTTTTGTGACTGACTTATTTCATTCAGCATACTGTTTTCAAGGCTCATCCTACAACTTAACAACTAAAGGACAAACAATCCAATTAAAAACTGGGCAAAGGACTTGAATAGATGGTTAGTATTGAGTATAGTTTTAACTGAATGTATTTCTGAAGAAAATTTAGAAAAACAGTGAGCAAACAAAAAGGTCAGATTTCTGTCAATGGAATTTTTTTTTTTTCCTGAATACTAACTAAAGTTTATAGACAGCAAAAGAGAAAAAATAACTTCACAAAGTAGTGCGAACTTTCCTTAGCCTCATTGGGAAATGCTGCTATCTGAAGTTTGCTAGCTGGCCAACAAAACCACTTAGAGATCAGGACAGGAGTCTTTAAGCACAGAGGCATAGATTCCCAGAAAATAAGAATTGTATTATGTTAGAAAACTGGAATCAGAAAAGAAAAAAAAAAAAGTAATTCAAATAGAAAATGGCTCAGAAAACAGATTTTGTTTTCAAACTCATTTTCTGATCTTACAAAGAATTGCCTGCACAGACTCTGGGTGGACCTCTGAGGGAATGATCAAACAATTCCACATGGACCATGTGTACTCAGTTTCTTCCCTGTTATTGAACAAATTAGTGTGGGTATCCTGAACTGCCCACTTGGCTTCTTTTTTGGCTTTCTTTGTGTGTATGTTCAATTTTCTCGTCTAGAATATGAAGATAATAACAAGCACCATGTAGGACTGTTGAAAGAATTAGATGAGAAAATATGTGGGCATGTACTGTGTAAATGATGCATATAAACCACTCTATAGCTATATTGTATTATATATTTTTTTCTCATTTGAGTGTAGATTAAAAAGAATATCTTTTCCTGGGGGAAATATAGACAGTATCAGGAATAAGTATAGTTACAATGGATAACCTACTAAGATGTGAATCAGAGAATGAGAAATCCTGTAGTTCAGGAGGTTTCTTTTCCAACCTATTTAAAGTTGATTAGTTTTACAGCAGAATCCCATCTATTAGAATGTACCGGTTTAGAGAAAAAAATGTAATAGTCCCCCCTATTCTCTTTCTCCTTGCTCCAGACCTAGAGATTCACTTAGTTGTTTTCGAGCACCTACTATGTTCCAGAAAGTGTTCTGAGTTCTAGGATACAGAGGTGAAGAGAACAGCTAAGACTCGGGCACTCCTTTCTGTGGTGATGAGAAGGGAGAGGAGCCAATAAACTAATTAATTAGTAAGATACAATCAAATATCAGTTAGTGCTATAAAGAAACAAACAAAGTGACATGGTGAGGTGTAGCTGCAATAGGGGCTGTGGTGACCATGAAAATGTGCCACTCAGATCTCCTACTGTGGAGAGCATAATTGACTGATGGCCCCAGCTGCTGTACTCTGAACCCAGCACCATGTTCATGATGAGACTACATTTCCCAAGGCTGGCCCATTACTGTGGAATGTGGGACTCCTCCAGTGGGTAACTTTGGCTCCAGGACTCCACATCAGCCTTGTTCAAACTTTCTCAGAACTGAACTACAGTCTAAGATGCTTCCTATCCAATCCTCCTTCCTTCCCTCTTTCCTTCTTAGAGGTCAGACCAGCATCATAGTGTGATGATTCTCCAAGCTCCCTCATAGGAATTTCCCCCCAAAAATGTTTTGCATGTCTAATATCTTTTGGCAGCTTATTCTCAGAGGACTCTAAATCAGGGGACAAATTGGTTATCTTGATTGTGTGATTAGAGAATATTTCTTGAAGAAAGACTGTGTCATGGATTAAATTATGTCCCCCCAAAAATGTGTGTATCAATTTGGCTAGGCCATGATTCCCAGTATTGTGTGGTTGTTCTCCATTTTGTGATTGTAATTTCATGTTAAAGAAGATTCGGGTGGGATTGTAACACCACCCTTAGCCAGGTCACATCCCTGATCCAATGTAAAGGGAGTTTCCCAGGGTGTGGCCTGTGCCACCTTTTATCTCTCAAGAGATAAAAGGAAAGGGAAGCAAGCAGAGAGTTGTGGACCTCATACCACCAGGAAAGCAGTGTTGAGAGCAGAGCGCATCCTTTGGACCCGGGGTCCCTGTGCAGAGAAGCTCCCAGACCAGGGGAAGGCTGACAGAGAAAGAAAGCCTTCTCCAGGAGCTGATGCCCTGAATTTGGACTTCTAGCCTACTAGACTGTGAGGAAATAAATTCCTCTTTGTTAAAGCCATCCACTTGTGATATTTCTGTTATAGCAGCACTAGATGACTAAGACAGACTCTAATCCATTACCACATGGATTATTTTAGCCACTGTCCTTTACTTATCTGTAAACTCCTATTCCAACTGTGAAAACATGGTTCCCCTCAATTGCCATCCATTTACTTAATTGTTCAATTTCAGTATACACGTATAGCAGTATCAGGATTGTTAACCCATGCATCTGTGGAAAACAACTTTTCGACTAGAGTACAGTGCTTATATACAATTTCTTCTTCCTTTAGTTTTACAGTCACCACTCATTTCCAAAGTTATTTAGGTCAGCATGCCTCTACCCCTTCAGTGATGTTGTTACATAAATTTGTAATACAGATTGTTTTGTCACATTCTGCATTCCATTTTGGGATTCCCCTGACCTCTTGTCATGGATTGAATTGTGTCCCCCAAAAATATCTGTCAGCTTGGCTGGGTCATGATTCCCAGTATTGTATGACTGTGTACCATTTTGTAATCTGATGTGATTTCCTTATGTGTTGTAAACTCTATCACTATGATGTAATACAATGGATTAGCAGCAATTATACTGATGAGGTCTACAAGATTAGGTAGTGACTTAAGCCAATCTCTTTTGAGATATAAAAGACTGAAGCAAACGGAGATACGTGGGATCTCATACCACCAAGAAAGCAGTGCCGGGAGCAGAACGTGTCCTTTGGACCTAAAGTTCCTGCGCTGAGATGTTCTCAGACCAAGAGAAGACTGATGCATCACACGGACCTTTCTCCAGAGCAGACAGAGCAGACGGAGATGATGCCCTGAATTTGGACTTGTAGCCTACTTGGCTGTGAGAGAGTAAACTTCTTTTTGCTAAAGCCATCCATTTACGGTATTTCTACTACAGCAGCACTAGATGACTAAGACACCTCCTAAAAGATTTTTTTTTTTAATTTTATGTGCATAGATGTTTTATTTTCATGCTGTAAAGTTCAATGTGTTTTAACAGATGCATAATCTCAGGTATCCACAATTACAATATCATGTACAATAGTTTCACCACCCTAAAAATTCGTTTGGGCTTTGTCTATGCAACCTCCCACCACTCCAAACCCCTGACAACCATTGATCTTTTTACTGTCTCCATAATTTTCCCTTTTCCAGAGTGTCCTATGAAGGGAATCATGCAGTATGTAGCCTTTTTGTCTGGCTTCTTTTACTTAGTGATATGCGTTTAAGATTCATCCATGTCTTTGTGTGGCTTGACACCTCTTTTTTTTAAATTGCTGAATAAAACTCCATTGTATGTATGTACCATAGGTTGTTTATCCATTCACCTTTAGAAGGACATCTTGGTTGTTTTCAGTTTTGGAGAATTATGGATAAAGCTCCTATAAGCATTTGCAGACAGGCTTATGGATGGCACCTTAGTTTTTGAGGCTTTTCTGAATTTATTTATTTTTTTGATTTTCAGAACATTTGAGGATAGAGTAAGGAAAGTAGCATTATACCCGTGTTCCACATTGGAAAGATATTCAAGAAACGACGAGGTCCTTGCCTGAGTCTGCACAGCTGGTAAAGGGCAGAGCTGAAACTTGAAGGTATGTCTTCTGAACCCAAATCTCATGTTATTCTCATATAATATTCTGGCTCATGTATTATTAATTATTTAAGAAAAAAATTAAAACTCTGATATGCTATTCAAATGTTAGTTATTTTATTAAACCAGAACTCCTTATTTTTCTTCATTGCATATATCACTATACTTATCTCCACACACAAAGCAAAGAAAATGAAAGCTTAACTTACTATAATGTAAATGAAAATCGAAATAAAGAAACCACCCCAACTCATTGCTACTTCTCCTTTTATTACATGTTTGCTTAGACAATGCTGCTAAGGAGTACCTCTTCTTCATGTCCTATGATTACCCCTTGACTTTGCTTTGAGCCATTTGGGATGATATATTAAACATATTTAAAATTAATAATCATAATAATAGGTGACCCTTGAATACCCACTGGGTACTGGACACGGGGCTAAGATTTCATTTGCATCATTTCATTCATTTCTCACAACAACAATTAGAGGTAGCTTCTATTGTCATTCCCATGTTATGGTTGAAGAGAAATTATGTAACTTGCCCAAGAACTTGCAGCTACTAAGACGCATGAAAGGGGCTCAGGATCTGTTACCCACTACCCACTGCCATCAAGTTGATTCCGACTCATAGTGACCCCATAGGGTTTCCAAGGCTGTAAATCTCTATGGAAGAAGACTGCCACATCTTTCTCCCACGGAGCTGCTGGTAGTTTCGAACCACTAACCTTTCAGTTAGCAGTCGATCTGCTTTAACAGTGCCACTAAGGTTCCTTTCAGGATCTATTAAAGTATGCTTTTTTCTAACCTTATTGATGATGGCCAGAGATACATTATCTTTAAAAGTAGAGTATCATTTTTAGTGACACAAACTTGCTATTGAGAGTTTGGGAGAAGAAAAGCTAAAGTGAAGGTGTAACTAAGCCACCATGTGGGTCAGGGAAAACCAGACAAGTGTGTCCTGTAAACACAGTTACTAAACACAAGAAGTTGAACCTAAGGAAAGAGGAAATAGTATTTCCTCCTGATGACACTATCTAATAAGAACACTAGCTGCTCTGGGGCACTAGCCCATTATGTTGAAGTAATAATAGTACAATTAGCTCTTTCTTCATTTTCCCATGTTAACCTAGGGGTAAAATGGCACACTGAGCAAATATACTAAATTACATTAAACTTAGTGTTCACTTTGAAAATCTTAGCTGCTAGCTACAGAGAGATTAGAAGGCCCTAGCAAATTCTTTGCTGATATTCCACCCTACCCCAATGAAAAACCTCAGCCACAGCACTGATTGCTTTTATCAGATGCAACATAACTTTCCACAGGCAACTCTGAGTTGGCTCTGTGGGGTTTCCAGAGAGACCTCTAATTGGCATGAGTTAATGGAGTGAATTGTATGCTGTAACCAACATATATATCTCGTGAAGAATATTTGCACCCTGCTGGGAATAAGGTTAATTTGCCTCTGATCCTGATCTAGTCAACACTGCTGGTGATATGGAGCCAGTGCTAGCCAGGAATACAGAGAGGGAGCATAGCACAGTTGTTCCCCACTACCTGCAAAACTCAGCTAGCTTTCAGCTGAATGGTGATCAGAGAACCCTAGAATTTATAAAGTATTTTTAACATGTGGCTCTGTCGACAAAGCCAAATTAGGGAGACTGAGATCTTGGGACTATCAAGGCCAATTATACACTTGACAAATTTTTACTTACTACCTACTATGTGCCAGGTACTGTACTAGGTTCTGGGTAAGACACAATTACAGAGCAAACAGTTAAGCACTCAACTATTAGCCAAAAGTTTAGCAATTCAAACCTGCTCAGAGGTACCTGGTTCAAACCTACTCAGAGAGGCCTGAGGATCTGCTTCCAAAAGGTCACTACCATGAAAACCCTATGGTGCAGTTCTACTCTGTACACACGAGGTTGCCATGGCAATAACTAACAGAAAAAACAACAACAACATTAATCTCAAGGAAATCACAGTGTGGAGTGAGGTGAAACGGACAAGTATATAATGATATATGAAGCAGTATGATGGGTTAAAAGAAGTGTTGAGTTAATATATTAAAGTATTATTTTATTATGATCTCCCAGTTATAGCACACTAAACTTTAGAGAGAGTGAGACGGATAGACACAGGCCTTCCTGCATGCCTAGAAGCCTTTGTATTCTGATCCTGACTTCCTTTTGCCAAGGGTTTGATTAAAAACAACAACAAAAGCTTTTGTCTTTTTGTTTTTCTGAACTACAAACTAAAGTTGACAGTTTATGCAGGGTGAACTAGCCTGTCACAAAGACAAAAAAATAGAATGGTAGGGCAATGAGAGCAAGAGCATCTCAAATTGCCACCATGTCCTACCTCACAGCACTGGGAGAAGTGATGGGACCTCTGGGTGGGGGTGGGAAGGGGTTGTCTACTGAACCTTACAAGCTGCACTTACATCAGACACTGAGGGAGTGGAATGGCCACTTTCAGATAGATCAGATGGGTGTGGACAATGAGCAGTGTGATGGCAGCCATGAAGACTTGAGATCTTTCCTCTACTTTTCTGGTAGTATGTAAGTTTCCTCTCCCCTACCATTACCTCAATAAATATACGATGCAGTCAGCATTGGCAGGCGATGCCTCACCTTTGTATTTCAGTCCTGCTGTGCTGCACTGCATCGGCTGCAGTCTGCCTCACAGAGCCCTGGCAGGCAAAGTCAAGCAAATCCAACAGTTTCTGTCCTACTCCAGGAGTTTTCAATTGAGATGTTTCAACAAACAGATGCAATGCTGGAAGTGCTCATTTACCTATGCCAAGAAATTTGGAAGAAGCTACCTAGCCAACCTACTGGAAGAGATCCATACTTGTGCCCATTGCAAAGAAAGGTGATCCAACAGAATGGGGAAACTGTTGGAAAATATCATTAATATCACATGCAAATAAAATTTTGCTGAAAATAATTCAAAAATGGTTGCAGCAGTACATCAACAGGGAGCTACCAGAAATTCAAGTCAGATTCAGAAGAGGATGTGGAATGGGGGATATCACTGCTAATGTCAAATGGATCTTGGCTGAAGGCAGGGAGTACCAGAAAGATGTTTACTTCTGTTTTATTGACCTTCACATAAAGGCATTAGATTATGTGGATCATAATAAATTATGGATAACATTGCAAAGAATGGGAATTCCAGAACACTTAATTGTGTTCATGCAGAACCTGTATATAGACCAAGAGGCAGTCATTTGAAGAGAGCAAGGGGAGAGTGTGTGATTTAAAATCAGGAAAGGTGTGCATCAGGGTTATATCCTTTCACCATACTTATTCAATCTGTATGCTGAGCAAATAATCCAAGAAGCTGGCCTATATGAAGAAGAACATGGCATCAGGATTAGAGGAAGACTCATTAACAACCTGCAATATGCAGGTGACACAACTTTGCTTGCTAAAATCGAAGAGGACTTGAAGTACATACTGATGAAGATCAAAGACTATAACCTTCAGTATGGATTATACCTCAGCATAAAGAAAACAAGAATCCTCACAACTGGACCAATAATAACATCATGATAAATGGAGAAAAGATTGACATCAAGAATTTCATTGTACTTGGATCCACAATCAACACTCATGGAAACTGCAATCAAGAAATCAAACAATGTATTGTGTTGGGCAAATCTGCTGCAAAAAACCTCTTTAAAGTGTTGAAAGGCAAAGATGTCACTTTGAAGACTAAGGTGTGTCTGACCCAACCCATGGAATTTTCAATCACTTCATATGCATGCAAAAGATGGACAATGAATGAAGAAGACTGAAGAAGACTTGACACCTTTGAATTACGGTGTTAGCAAAGAATATTGAATATACCACTGGCTGCCAGAAAAATAAACAAATTTGTCTCGGAAGAAGTACAGCTAGAATGCTCCTTAGAAGCAAGGACGGCAAGACTTTGGACATGTTATGGCGGGGACCAGTCCCTGGAGAAGGATTTCATGCTTGGTAAAGTAGAAGGTCAGCAAAGAAGAGTAATACCATTAACTAGATGGATTGACACAGTGGTTGCAACAATGGGCTGAAAGATTCCAACAATTGTGAGGATAGCACAGGACTGGGCAGTGTTTTTGTTCTTTTCTTCGTAGGTCACTATGAGTCAGAACCTACTTGACGAAGCCTAACAGCAAGAGGTGGCCAGTAATACAATTCTGGTCCTTTGCTGATTTACACTCTATCTTTGCCTGGAATATGGACATGATGCCCCAAGATTCAGCAGTCATTTTGAAACCATGAATTCAAAACTGGACCAGGAAGATAGAAGAAGCCTTGTTCCCTTACGGCATTGTTGCACTGCTGTGCCAGCCCTGGACATCTTATCCCCAGATGTTTCTTGAGTGAGATAAATAATCTCCATGCATTTAAGCTACTGTTAGTCAAATTTTCTATTACAACCAAACACATTGTTAACTGATGAATACTACAGTAGCATTATGTACAAGGTTCTCTGGGAGGTTAGAGAAGTGAATGATGATGACTGGTTAATTCAGTGAAATTATTAATTATTTCAATTTAATTAACAATTTTTGAGTCCTCATTAATTGAAAAGCACCATGCCAAGCCTTCCTGTAGATATAAAGATGGTTTAGAAGTACTTTCTACCATGAAGTAGCCCATGATATATGGCAAACAATGCTGGATATACTCAAGAGAGCCCTGGGCTTGGAGTTGAGATCTGAGTTCAAAATATGGCTTTGGTTAGCTGTATACCAGTTGCTGTTGAGTCAATTTTGACTCATGGTGACCCTGTGTGTGTCAGAGTATAACTGTGCTCCACAGGGTTTTCAATGGCTGATTTTTTGGAAGTAGATCGGCAGGCATTTCTTTGAGGCACCCCTGGGTGGACTTGAACTGCCGACCTTATGAGCATGTTAGCCATTTTTACTACCCAGGAACCCTAACACACCTTTATTTATTCATTTATTGATACTCTTTATTAACTAATTATTCATTGTGTACCAGAATCTTTTTGCCAAGACCTTCACATAATTACATTTGATTTTCAGAACAATATGAAATAGAACTTGGCATTATCCTACATGTTGTAGGTAAGGAAACTGAGTCTCAGAACAATGTAATGAGTGTTCAAGATCACACATCTAGTAAACGACAGAGCCAGAGTTCAAATACAGGGCTGTGCAATGCCAACCTTTAAAAGTCTCAAGATATTTACACTGTATTGATATGTCAGTCCTTCCTGCCTCACAGGGTTTTTGTCAGGGTTGAAAAGGAAAAAAAAAAAAAAAAAAAATGGGACTAGAAGTCTTTTTTTTTAACCAAAAAGTACTGTAGAATTATAAGGTGTTATTCCCATACCTGGTGTCTTAGTTATCTAGTGTTGCTACAACAGAAATATCACAACTGGTTGGCTCTAAAAAAGAGAAATTTATTTCTTCACAGTAAAGTAGGCTAAAAGTCCAAATTCAGCTCCAGGGGAAGGCTTTCTCTCTGTCAGCCCTCTCATCAATGTTGCCCTGGACTAGGAGCTTCTCTGTGCAGGGACCCTGGTCCAAAGGACGCGCTCTTCTCCTGGCACTGCTTTCTTGATGGTACGAGGTCCCCCTGTCTCACTGCTCACTTCTTTTATATTTCAAGAGATTGCCTTAGGACACAATCCAATCTTGTAAATTGAGTCCTGCCTCACTAACACAACAGCCGCCCATCCTCCCTCATTAACATCACAGAGGCAGGATTTACAACATAAGGGAAAATCACACAATACTGGGAATCATGGCCCAGCTAAACTGATACACATTTTTGGGGGGACATAATTTAATCCATGACACCTGGCATATGGAAAACACTTAAGTATAAATTTAAATGAATAGTGAGGACAAACAGATATGCGTGTGACCAATTGGCTCTAAATCAAGGTACCATGCATGAAGTGGAACAAAGTGATTAGAGAATCAGAGGAAGGAGACATTAATACCAAATCTGGGAACATGGGAAGACTTTATAAAAGTGATGAAAATTCAATTCCATCTTCATAGTTGGGTAGGACTGAGCATTTGGGAGGACCACTAAGTGAGCATCAGTTATCTGTATGCATGTCCCCATCTCCAGCTAGACCAACAGAGCCATCAATGACAGGAAACGCTGTTCATTCCTCTTTTTATTGGTCACTGTACACAGTACAGGCCTTGGGCATAGTGTGTGCTGATAGTGTTTTAGCTGAGTTACTTTGATTAGGGATGCTTTTGTTTGGCAAGATTTCTTAATGATAAATCGGTATATAGCTTACTTTCTAACTCCTTAACTACCTCTCCGAGAATCTCAAAAAGCAAATTCCAATTCTCAGTCAGTGCAAACACCACAGGATTTAAGGGACATTATGCCAAGTGCTGTGTTTCCTTCAGAATAAAACGTGGAAAAATGTCATCAACAAAATGGAAAATAGAGGTCAAGTTTAGGCTCATTTATTATATCTATATATTTTTAGGTCTAGGACTTTTTCTAGAGGGCTTCCAAGAGAAGGGGGAAAATCCACAGGGTTGGATGGTTCAATTAATTAATGAATTCTGCAAAAACTGATTAAGTGCCTACTATGCGTCATGTGCTGTTATAGGCAACAGAGTTAGAGCAGTAAACAGAATAAAGACTTAGTGGTTAAGTAGGTTGTTACCAACTATCTGGATGGTTACCTCTTGCCCTTCCTCCCTCACTGCCACCTCGTAAAGTCATATGCAGATCACACTCAGTAACTCTGTTTAATTAGAGTTTTTATAATAAAGACCATGATTATCTATCTCTGTGTATCCCATCATGCCCAGCACAGAGTATTGCTTTGTGTGTAGATGGGTAGGGAAGGGGTGTGTGTGCAGAACCATGGAGAAGCCAAAGAAAATGGGCTTTGGAGTCAAATTGAAAGGAGTACTGGATGCAGACCTTCATTTAATGATATTCATTCAAAAAATAATTATTGAGTATCTAATATGTGCCAGTCTGCTGTGTGCTAGACATAGGAGTTACAATGGTGAACAATACTGACTTAGTCCTTCCTCTCCCATGTCTCATACTCTGTTGAGTAAAGACAGAGAATTAAATGAGTGTGTCTGGCTCAAGTCCTAAGAACCAGAGGTCAGATGATGTTGAGTTGGATGCAGGATCCGGAGTGAGAAAAAGCCAACGATCTTTGCTAGAAAGTCCATATGTATTGGATACAGGTCACACCCCTGCGGAAACTCCTCTTACAACTGATTGGCTGATCACATCAGATCACATCACGGAGGTGATTACTTATATCACAAAGTGGAGAATAACTGCATCATTACGTATCTACCATATTACATTTTTATATACCTACGAAAGCACCAAGAATCATGGTCCAACCAAGTTGACACACAATCTTAACCATCACAGTCCACCCCTTGTCAACTTGACACTTGTACACATCTCCTTAAACCATACACTATCTCTAAAGAGAATTACAAAGTCATATTTGTGTCTAACATGATACAACTAGCATGTGTACAACCAAAAACACATTAGCCCCATTTACATCTTATATTTTATAAGTGAAGTAAACAAAAATATTTGATGCACACATACGAGGAAGAAATAACTCATAACATTTACAGTCCTTGTTTCTGCAACTGTTCACATCGTAAGGACATATTTACAACTACCTTCTTCCACCACCCATTTCATTCTCCCTTTGCCCTCAGCAAGCACTTCAGCAGATTGTGATTCTTTCCCTGGTGGGGTGACCCAAACTTTCATTCCCAAAGTGTCTGGGCCATTAGTAGTCCTGTTGGAATTGGGTTGTTATAGTTTTCTATTGATTTTAATCACAGGGCATGGTAGTACTAAGAGACGTCCTAAGGGATCTCCTGTATTCCAGACATACTTTTCTTTACCTCCATTATGTAACATCAATCCAATCTCCCCTTGGTAATGAGGATCAATCACTCCAGCCAAAATAGTAACTCCATTCTTTGCCTGTTGATCCAGAAGCATGAGGAGCCCAAATTGCCCAAGTGGCATTCTTAACTTCCAGTTCAATGGAATCAGTGATGTGTCTTCTGGTGGGAGCATTCCTCCTTTGGGAACTAAGACCTCTAGATGCGTAGAGAATAGGGTTGTGGGGACAAGAAGCAAACAATTTGCAAGTGGGTCACTAGGGGTAATAGCACCATATATTGGATGCTGGTATATAGCATATACAGCCTCCTGGAGAACATTGTACAGTCCTGCAAGGTTGCTGCCTAGCTGGTTCCATAATTGTGTCTTTAGAAGGCCATTCCATTGTTCTCACAAGCCAGCTGCTTCAGGATGATGGGGAACATGGTAAGACCAGTGAATTCCATGAGCATTGCTGCACCTCATGTGCTGTGAAGTGAGTCCCTTGTTCCTGGGTGATGCTGTGTAATAATATGACAGTGGATAAGGCATTTTTTAAGTCCATAGGTGGTAGTTTTGGAGGAAGCATTTTGTGCAGGGAAGGTAAATCAGTATCCAGAGTAAGTGTCTATTCGAGTAAGAGCAAGATGTTGCCCCTTCCATGATTTAAGAGGTCCAATGTGATTAACTTGTCACCAGGTTGCTGGCTGATCACCTCAAGAAATGGTGCCACATCGGAGACTCAGTGTTGGTCTCTGCTGCTGGTAGATTGGGCACTCAGAAGTGGCTGTAGCTAAGTCAGCCTTGGTGAGTGGAAGTCCATGTTGATGAACCCATTCATAACCTCCATTCCTCCTGCTATGGCCACTTTGTTCATGAGCCCATTGGGCAATGATAGGAGTGGCTGGGGAAAGAGGATGACTGGTTTCCACAGAATACATCATCCTATCCACTAAATTGTTAAAATCCTCCTCTGCCGAGGTCATCTTTTGGTGAGCATTCATATGAGACACAAATATCTTCACTTCTTTGGCCATTCAGAGAAGATTATCCAAATAATTCTTCCTCATACCTCCTTTTCTCCAATTTTCCAGCCATGTTCTTCCAAGTTCCTGACCATCCAACCAAACCATTGGCCACAGCCCTTGAATCAAGATACAATCACACATTTGGCCGTTTCTCCTTTCAGGCAAAGTGAACAACCAGGCACGCTGCTCAAAGTTCTGCCCATTGGGAGGATTTCCCTTCACCACTATCCCTCAGGGAGGTCCCAGAAAGGTCTGTAGTGCTGCCACTGTCAACTTTTGAGTGGTGCCTGTATATCGCACAGAACCGTCTGTAAACCAGGCACAAATTTTTTCTTCCTCAATCAACTGATCATAAGTAATACCCCATGAAGCCATAGGTGCAGACTGGGAGATGGAAGGCAGTGTGACAGGAATGGAGACAACGGGCATTTGGGCACTTCCTCATGAACTTACTGGTGCTTTCAGGTCCTGCTTAGGCCTGATCTCATATATAGCACTTCCATTTAATGATGGAGTGCCGCTGTGCAGTCCAACTTTCTAACTCTGTGGGTCCCACAATGCTCAGTTCTTGATGAGCAGCTGAGGCCTCATGGTGACTTGGTGGCCCATGTTTAAGCATTCAGTTTCTACGAAGGCCCTGTAACAACCCAAAAGCTGTTTCTCAAAAGGAGAGTTATTATCTGCAGAGTATGGCAAGGCTTTGCTCCAAAATCCTAAGGGTCTCTGCTGTGATTCACCACAGCAGCCTGTCAAAGATCCCAAACAGCATTTCTATCTGCCACTGACACTTCAAGCACCATTGGATCAGCTGGATTATATGGCCCAAGTGGCAGAGCAGCGTGCACGACAACCTGAACCTGTTGCAGAGCCTTCTCTTGTTCTGGGCCACACTCAAAACTAGCATCTTTCGGAGTCATCCATAAATAGGCCAGAGTAGCTCACCCAAGTGAGGGATATGTTGCTTCCAAAATCCAAAGAGGCCCACTAGGCACTGTGCCTCTTTTTATTTGTGGGAGGGGCCAGATACAACAAACTATCCTTCACTTTATAAGGAATAACTTGAAGTGCCCTACAGAACCCCTAGAAATTTCACTGACCTGGTAGGTGCCTGAATTTTTGTTGGATTAATTTCCTACCCTCTAGCAGGCAAATGTTTTAGCAATAAGTCCAGAGTCATTGACACTTCTTCCTTACTAGGTCCAATCAGCATAACGTCATCAATCTAATGGACCAGTGTGATGTCTTATGGAAGGGAAAGGTGATCAAGGTCCTTGTGGACTAAATTATGACATAGGGCTAGGAAGTTGATATACCCCTGAGGTAAGACATGTGAAGATGTATTGTAGGCTTTCCCAGTTGAAGGCAAACTGCTTCTGGTGTACCTTTGAACCCTGAATCCAGAAAAAAGTCATTGGCTAGATCAGTAGCTGTGTAGCAGGTACCAGGTGATGTATTAATTTGCTCAAGCAATGAAACCACATCTGGAACAGCAGCTACAATTGGAGTCACAACCTGGTTAAGTTTATGATAATCCACTGTGATTCTCCAAGATCTGTCTTGTTTTTTGCAGAGACCAAATAGGCAAGTTGAATGGTGATATGGTGGAAATCACCACCTATGCATCCTTCAAGTCTTTGATGGTGACAGTAATCTCTGCAATCCCTCCAGGAATGTAGTATTGCTTTTGGTTTATTATTTTTCTGGGTAGGGGCTGTTCTAATAGCTTCCACTTGGCTTTTCCTATCATAATAATGCTTACTCCACTTGTCAAGGATCCAATGTGGGAGTTCTGCCAGTTGCTGAGTATATCTCTTCCAATTATGCATTCTGGAACTGAGAAATCACTACAGGATGGTTTCTGACACCCACTGGACCCACTGTGAGGTGAACCTGAGCTAAGACTGCATTAATAACCTGACCTCCATATGCTCCCACTCTGACTGGTGGACCACAGTGATGTTTGGGTCTCCTGGAATTAATGTCAGTTCAGCACCAGTGTCCAGTAATCCCCAAAAAGTCTAATTATTTCCTTTTCCCAAATGAACAGTCACTCTTGCTAAAGGCTGTAAATCCCTCTGGGGAAGGCTGGGAGAAAGGTTAACAGTATAAATTTTGAACAGTGTAGTTGGGTCCTTCTTCAAGGGGTCCCGGCCTCCCCTTCATTCAAAGGGCTGCGGGTCAGAAAACTAGCTTAAGTCTGGGAATTGATTGAAGGGCCATGACTCTCTATTCTACCAATTTGAGTTAGGCTGCTGTTCACTTGACCTGGAATTCATCTGCTTTTACAGAGAAAGAAAATATTTAGACTTCCCATCTATTTCACGCCTAAGAAAACCACAACTAAATAGCCAAAGCCATAAATCTATATGAGTTAGACTCTTCTGATTACTGCTTTGACTATGCTGTCTGTTACAGTAACAATGCCTGCCTTGTCTTTGTTGATTGAGAGCAGCTACTTGGCACCTATGACCACAGGGTCTAATCAGCCCCATGGTACTTAGGTGTCTTAATTCAGTTAGGGCATTTCCCATAAAATAGCAATCATAGCAGTCTTCAGTGATGCTGGGGCTCCCTTCACAAATTTGTTCCTCACTGTTGTGGTAAAAGGTGTGTCCTCTGGGCACTCCACGTGTGGGTCTGAGCGTCTAGAGTGGTAAATCCATTCTAACATGACAATTCCCCTAAGCTTTTGGATATCTTCTTGTACAGTATACCAAGGCAGGTGTGATACTTCAACTTAATTTAGCATAGGCCCCTTCATAATCCGTGCTTCATTGAACCAACCAAATAAACTATTAGATTCTTTCCTAATTTCTCAAGGTGAATCATTGAATGAAGAATCTGTGCTTAGTGGGTTCATATCAATAAACTCAGCCAGATTCAACTTTATGTTCCTTGCATTATCATCCCATACTCTTAATAGCCATTCCCACACATATTCCCCAGGTTTCTCTTTGTACATGTTAGAAAAGTCAAGCTATTCTTTTGGAGTGTAGAATACCTCCTTCTGGGTCACACTTGGTATTTCACCTTTTGGGGCTCACTGGGACTCAAGTCTACTTATAGGTCTAGAAGCAAAAATGGGTGGTAGGGATGTGTTCTGAGAATATTCAGCAATGTCTTGTAAGGTAGCTACCTCAGATGATTCTCCAGGCGATATCTCTCAAACAAAGGCTCTTCAGACACAGCTAGGTTAATCTCATTAGATGGGGGTGGAGGGAATAATGGTTTTACTAGGGAGGGTGGTTTAGGAGACAAAGATGTAATAATCTCTTCATATGGGAGTGAGAGGGCTGGTGCTGTTGGCAGGAGTGATTCAATGGAATTTAGGGTCTCAGTGTCCCGAGCTTCCTGATTGTCTGCCCATATGTCCCCATCCCAAGTTTCAGAATCCCATTTCTTCCCAATCAATGCCCTCACTTTAACTTCAGACACGATTTGATGTTGAGAGTTCAATTGGCATTGCAATTCAGCCACTCTTATGATAAGACTCTGGGTTTGGTTTTCGGCAATATCAGCTCTGTTACTACAAGAAATAAGGGTTTCTTTCAGGGCACAAGCAGCAAATTTGAGATCAGGCTGGAGGCCCTTCTCCTGATTCACATTGCTGTATGAGCTGATGAACCCAAGATCGGTAGGTCAGCTAGCAAGCTGCTAGCTCACAGGCTATGGAGGCCAATGAATCCCAAGTATGGCAGGCAATACAGCAGCCCACTGGCTCAAGTTTAAAGAACTGGAGGTCAGATGATGACAAGCCAGATGGAGGATCCAGAACAATTAAAAGCCAGTGAGCTTTGCCAGAACATCCATATATAACTGGTTGTAGGCCACAACCCCGAGGAAAGTCCCCTTGCAACAGATTGACTGATCATATCAGATCACAACATGGAGATGATTACAGTATATCACAAAATGGAGAATAACTACATCATTTATGTAATGCCAAACTACATCATTGTGTAACTGCCAAACCACTGAGACTCATGGCTCAGCCAAGCTGACACACAACCTTAGCCATCACATATACCATGCAATTACAATAAAGTTTTGGCAAAGCTGATAGAAAATCTTCTAGCCAAATTGTCAAACAGAAGAGTCCCTTAACTTCCAGGAAAATGGGACTTCTGGGAATAGCATTTCCTCTGGCTCAGTCATGGGCTCAGAGTAGCTGGTGGGAAGCATAACTTATCTGCTGGGGTCATTGTATTATACATTCCTAAGTCAGAGATCTGAGAGGTGAACTTTTATGGCCACCACAAAAAAAATGTGTTGAGTATCATGAAAGGGACTATACAGAGTGCTAGAGGAACATAAAGTGTGGGGTGCACAGGCTTCCCTGAGGAAGTGACATCTTGAAGCAACAAATCAAACTTATTCAGAAGAGAGAAGGGAGAGTGTTTCAGGTAGAGCAAACAATATGTGAGATAGAAAGTGGAATTTCTGAGGAAAAAAAGGAATTCAATCTGACTTGAATACAGTATGCAGAGCAGTGGGGATGAGGGAGAAGGGAAGGAAGAAGTGGGATTGATTAAGCTCTGGAAAAGTAGTTGGGGCCAGTTCTTAGCCGTGGAAAACAAATAACAGTTTAAATTTTACATCTGTGGAAATGGGAAGCTGTTAAACTTTTAAGAATGGAGTGGGGATAGGGAGAGGGGAAGGGAAAGGGAGAGTGGGAGTTGAATAACATAATCATAGTTTTACTTTCAAAATACCACTCTGGTGGCCACACGGAGAGCAGATTGGCTGAGAGAAAAACTGGAGGCCCAAAGACCAGTAAGGAATCTCTTAGAGTAATCCAGGTAAAACAAGATGGTAACCTGGTCTATGGCAGTGTCCCAATTGCTGTCAAGTCAACCCTGACTCATGGTGACCCCATGTGTGTCAGAGAACTGTGTTCCATAGGTTTTTCAATGGCTGATTTTTCAGAAGTAGATCACTAGGCCGTTCCTCTGAGGTGCCTCTGGATGGACTTGAACCTCCAACTTTTTGGTTAGCAGCCAAGTGCATACCCAAAGGCAGTGTTAATGGTAATTTAACCTATAAGTAGGGGTGGAATTAGCAGATTCCTAAATTACTAAATGCGATAGAGAAACCAAAAAAACCCCACTGCTGTCGAGTTGATTCTGATTCATGGCGACCCTATAGGACAGAGTAGAACTGCCCCATAGGGTTTCTAAGGCTGTAATCTTTATGGAAACAGACTGCCACATCTTTATCCCGCAGAGTGGCTGGGGAGTTAGAACCTCCCACCTTTTGGTTAGCAGCCAAGCGTTTTAACCATTGCACCACCAGGGCTTTTTGTGGTAGATAAAGTAGAGTGAAATCAAGGAGGATGCTCAGATGTTAGAGCTCGGCTCTTAACCAAAAGTTAGGCAGCTCGAATCCAACAGCTGCTCCTTGGAAACCCTATGGGGCAGTTCTACTCTGTCCTATAGAGTTGCTATGAGTCGGAATCAACTCTACAGCAATGGGTTTTCACAGGCCCGGATTTAGTCTTATTACCTATGTGACATAGAAGGATTACTTAAACTTATTGGGCTTTAGTTTCCTGATCTGAAAAATGAAAATAATAACACCTACTTCATAGGGTTGTTTTGAGGTTAGATTAGATAATGAAATAAAGTATCTAACACAGGGCCTCATTTATAAATGATAATTCCCCTTGGATTACCCATTTGTAGCAAGGATTTAAGGTGTATTCCTATTGGGGAACCAAGTTAACTGAAGAGAAAGTTAGGTTTTTCTCTGTCTCTCTGTGATTCCTCTCTGGTTGCCTGCCCCATCTCCATCAGATTTTTATCTTGCAATGTGAAAAACACAACTTTAACTCAAGTGTCTTAAAGCAATCCTTCTGATAGGAAATTCACACTCATAGAGTGAAAAATTATGAATAAATTACAACCAATTTATAATCAAAACCAAACTAGGCAAATCATTTTCTCTGGTTCATGTGTGTATATGTGTTCTTTTTGCTCAGTCTCTCTGTTTCTTTATTCTTGAGTTTTATGCTGCTGACTTGAGGAGAAAAGAAACACTGAGATTTATTCATTCTAGGAAATGTTTTCTGGCTGGCCTTTGGAGCTTCCCTTCCTTGTCTTTTTTTTAAACCTTGTTCTGCAACCTTCCTGAAGTTTTACCCTGAAGACAGTCTGTATCTGCCTGAGGTACCAAGTGGATTTCTCTTGCCTGCAATCATTGAACCCTGAGGTGTATCTGTTTCTTGGGCTTTCTCTCCACACAGCTCAGGATAAACAGCCTTGCTTTGTGGCATAGAGTCAATCACGCTCATCACTGCCGGTGTTGTCTTTTTGGGATGGTATCCCAGAGCTCAAAGAGGCTCTCAGAACATCTGAGACTCTGAGTGCTGGACCTGAGGCTACCAAAACAAGAGCAGGGTTGTCACATTTTATTGTGGCTAAGAAATATCCTAGGAGCTTGGTAAAATACAGATAGCTGAGCCCATCCCAGGATTTATTAATTAGCATCTTCTAAGTTGAGGCTGAGGAATCTACATTTTAAAGAAAACACTCTCATCTAGATTTTTGCTTTGAAAGCATTGTCCTCTGAGCAACAACATAGGTATCACCTGGGGGCTGTTAAAAATGCAGATTCTTAGGCTCCACCCCAGGCCAATGAATCAGTCTGAATTTTTAATGAGATCCCCAAGTGATTAAAACCAAACCAAACCAGTTGCCATCAAGTGGATTCCATGGTTGTTGTTGTTGTGTGTTGTCGAGTTGATTTTAAACTCATAGGTACCCCATATGACAGAGTACAACTACCCCATAGAATTTTCTCGGCTGTAATCTTTACAGAAGCAGATTGCCGGGTCTTTCTTCTGTGGAGTGATTGGGTAGGGGTTGAGTGGGTTTGAACTGCCAGCCTTTCAGTTGGCAGCCGAGCACTTACCTGCTGCGCCACCAGGGAACCTTGGACTCCATGATTAGTTACACATTAAAGGATTTAGAAGTATACTCTAGATTAGTGGTTCTCAAATTGGAGGAGATTTTGCTTCCCCTACCCCCTACCCGGAAGAAATTTGGCAATGTCTGGAGACATTTTTGGTTGTCATAACTGAGGGAGGGGGTGCTACTGACACCTAAGTATGTAGAGGCCGAGGGTACTGCTAAACATCCTGTGGGACTGCTCCCTACAACAGAGAAGTATTGTACCAACACATCAATAGTGCTGAGATTGAGAAACCCTGCTCCAAGTGGTTGTAATGAAGGTAGTAGACTACTCTAGAGAGCCAGCCATCTTCTAAGGGTTAGAAGAAGCAGTTATGTGTTTGGGAGTTAATCTGAAGGCTCTGAAGCAGACTCTACATTCTCAAACCAAAGTGAAGAGGATGGACTCTGCAGTCCAAATGCCTGGATTTGAACACAAGCTCTGTCACTTATATGCTATGTAATCTTAGGCAACTTTTAAGTTTTTCTGAACCTCAGTCTTTTCTCATCTAAAAATGGGAATGAAAAGAGTTGTTGTAAATATGAAATGAGTTAACTCATATGGAGATCTTAGAACCCCATCTAACAAGGAGTGAGGGTGCAGTAAATGTTCTCCACCATATAGACCATCTTCTGCATCAGTCTCTGGAGTCACTTTCTTGGTTTGTGATGCCATCAGGGACAGATTACCCAAAAAGCAAGGTATGCACAGGCTTACTTGTGCTTATGTACTAACCTGTAGTACTAATCTTTGATGAAGTGGTAAAACCCACGTGAAATTGTGCACTTTAGATTAGTAAGTAAACATAAGCACATGCATACATACATTGCTTACTGTAAACCTGTGCGAAACTTGCTTACTGGTTAATCCATCCCTGGATGCCATACATCTACACAAAGAGATCTGGACATCTCTAAGTGCACAGATCAACATAGAGCATAGGGGTAGCGGCTGCCAGCAATTGAGTGGTCATTCCACACTTCAGTATTTTCAGCAACACAGAAGGAACATCATTAGGATATGGGAGCCACTGTTATAATCAGAGACTTGAGTCAGACCAGTATGAGTTCATCCTGGTTTTAATTACTTATAGGTGTGTGGCCTCAGGCAAGTAACAGCCTTTCTATGCCTCTTTTATAAAATGGGGTTATTAGCCTCCATCAATGAAAATTAACTAAATAGTGCATACTGAAACCCTGCTGGTGTAGTGGTTAAGTACTATGGCTGCTAACCAAAAGGTAGGCAGTTCAAAGTTTGAGCACTGCATACAGCACCTGGCAGAGAGCAAGTACTCTGTAAAAGTTAATTTTATTATTGTTATTACCAACGAAGCAACCAGGAGCCAAGGCTAACGTCTCCCTGGAAACAGAAGCTTCTTGTGAAGTATAAGGTGTTGTCCTCTGGGGTCAACTGTAAATCTAGACCTGCTTCTTTAGTGTTCCGCAGATCACACACACTTGGAACACCCAGCGGGTTTGTCATTGACCAGAATCTTTGTGACTGCAGCCTGGAAATCTACATTTTACCTGCTCCCAGGTGAGCACACTAGGGTTTTGAATACCAGCCCCACAATCTAGCGTTGTTGCCCTCTCAGTGCACGATGTTTCTCTGACGCATATGCCTGGGCTTTCTTCACACCTGCTGTAAATTACCAGGAAACTTGCAACACACTTCTACTTCTTACAATCACAATGGAGAGGCTGTATTCCGAGATCCCAAGAACTCCAGAGCTGGAGGCTGGAATTTCCTCTCCTAATTTGTGGGTGAGCTACGACCAGTCTTGTTCTGGGCTCTCTGATATAAACGTTTTGCATGTAGCCCACCCACCTTTGGGCTGGTACATGAAGGAAATGCTGAAGGTCTCTGGGAACAGACTGAATCTACCCTGTTAAGTGAACAGAACTGAGGGCATTTTCATATATGTAGATTCTTCACATTTAGAGAACTAGTTACGTCTAGAGTAGAAGGTAAACTGCTATTAGTGGGGACAGAGGTAGCTGCAGGTAGTGGGCTGATTTGGACTTCATACTTACTGAGTGAAGCACAAAGGGATATGTCTGAGTCTGACCTCCCTCAAATCAGGAAGAACACATAAACTTTGCTATGGTGGCATGGGTGGACCTGAGTCAGGTTATGGAGCAGGTATCTGGAGTGTGGCATTAGCTGGTACCTGTTTCTATTGGTTTCTGATACCGCAGGGTCTTAGCAGGATCTGCTGAGTCATACATTCCTGTTTAGATAGTCAGGAGCCTTGAGAGAGTTGGAATTGTCTTGACTTGTGCTGGCACGCATTGAGGTTTTGATTGCTAAAGGGCATCCAATGTCAATTTGGGGAGGTCAGGAAGAGAAAGGCAAGCTTTGGTGATCCAAGGGTTTAACTTCTGTCTTTTCAATGGTGCTCTCCTTCACTTGAGGTAGATACCTGAAAACTTGTTAGCTGAATATCGCAAAACTCAGCTGTATCTCTAGGTCATTCAGGCAGAACATGGGATGTTGCTCCTAGGTCCCACTGGCAGGAGGGTTGTACATTTCACTGGAGCCTGGAATCAGCCTCAGGCTTACAGTCCCTAGGGAATTGAGGCTGAGGAAAGGATTAACTGGGGGCATCATGGATGCTGTAATTCGCATGGCTGCCTTTGAATTCCGAGTACAAACTAATGGGAAAAAGAAAATGAAAAAAGACTTGTGTTGGGTCCAATTCTGTTATTATTCTGATCTCTTTGTAATGGAGATGACTATTACCTGATTCCCCTATAAATTGTAAGCCCTTGACTTTATCAAATGTTCATTCATTTTGACCCTGATACAGGGCAGGGATTGCCAAGGAGCTGGATCTGGGATTTCTTTTTTTTTACACATATCATTTTATGACAATGGTTAACAACCCCACAACATGTCAACACTGTCCCTTCTCAACCTTCGGTTCCCTATTAGGAGCTTTTCTGTCCCCTCCTGCCTTCTAGTCCTTGCCCCAGACTGTTGTGCCCCATTAGTCTCATTTTGTTTTATGGGGCTGTCTAATCTTTGGCTAAAATGTGAACCTCGGAGTGACTTCATTACTGAGATAAAAGGGTGCCCAGGGGCCATACTCTCGGGGTTTCTCAATCTCTGTCAGGCCAGTAAGTCTGGTCTTTTTTGTGAGTTAGAATTTTGTTCTACATTTTTCTCCAGCTCTATCCGGGACCCTCTGTTGTGATCCCTGTGAGCAGTCTGTAGTGGTACCCGGGCACCATCTAGTTGTACTGGACTCAGTCTGGTGGAGGTCATGGTAGTTGTGGTTCCCATTAGTCCTTTGGACTAATCTTTCCCTTGTATCTTGTTTTCTTCATTCTCCCTTGCTCCCGAAGGAGTGAGACTAGTGGAGTATCTTAGCTGGCTGCTCACAGGCTTTTAAGACTCCAGACGCTACTCACCAAGGTAGAATGTGGAACATTTTCTTTATAAACTGTGTTAGGCCAACTGAGCTGGATGTTGCCCGAGACTATGGTCCCCACAGCTCTCCTCCCAGCAATTTGGTCCCTCAGGGAGTTTGGATGTGTCTATGGAGCTTCCATGACCTTTCCTTGTACAAGTTGTGCTGGCTTCCCCAGTATTGTGTACTGTCTTACACTTCACCAAAGTTACCACTTATCTATTGTCTATTTAGTATTTCCCCCCGTACCCCTCACATTCCTTGTAACCAACAAAGACTGTTCCTTTTTGTGTGTAAACTTTTTAATGAGCTTTTACAGTAGAGGTCTCATAGAATATTTGACCTTTCGTGATTGACTTATTTCACTCAGCATAATGGCCTCCAGTTTCATCCATGTTATGAGATACTTCACAGATTCATCATTGTTCTTTATTGTTGCATAATACTCGATTGTGTGTATGTACCATAGTTTGTTTATCCATTCATCTGTCGATGCGCATCTAGGTTGTTTCCATCTTTTTGCTATGTGAACACTGCTGCAATGAACATGGGTGTGCATATGTCTATTCGTGTGATAGCTCTTATTTCTCCAGGATATATTCCTAGGAGTGGGATTACCAGATTGTATAGTATTTCTATTTCTAGCTTTCTAAAGAAGTGCCATATTATTTTCCAAAATTGCCAAGGAGCTGGATCTGGGATTTCTTTTTTTTTACACATATCGTTTTATGACAATGGTTAACAACCCCACAACATGTCAACACTGTCCCTTCTCAACCTTCGGTTC
This sequence comes from Trichechus manatus latirostris, assembly GCF_000243295.1. Classification (NCBI taxonomy): domain Eukaryota; kingdom Metazoa; phylum Chordata; class Mammalia; order Sirenia; family Trichechidae; genus Trichechus; species Trichechus manatus. Next base: position 30,965,929 of record NW_004443947.1, on the reverse strand, counting down.
CCTATTAGGAGCTTTCCTGTTGTAACATTTTGCATTCCCAACAACAGTGCATAAGAGTTTGAATTTCCCCACAGCCTCTCCAATATTTGTTATTTCCAGTGTTTTTGATTAGTGCCAGTAATGCTGGGGTGAGATGGTATCTCATTGTGGTTTTGATCCGCATTTCTCTAATGCTAGTGATGGCGAGCATTTCCTCATGTGCCTGTTGGCCGCTTGAATGTCTTCTTTGGTGAAGTGTCTGTTCATTTCCTTTGCTCATTTTTTAATTGGATTATTTGTCTTTTTGTTGTAGAGATGTTGGATTTTCTTGTAGATTTTAGAGATTAGAACTTTGTCTGACTTGTCCAAAAATTTTTTCCCAGTCTGTATGCTCTCTTTTTACTCTTTTGGTGAAGTCTTTTGATGAGCACAAGCGTTTGATTTTTAGAAGATCCCAGTTTTCCAGTTTATCTTCTGGAGTTTGTGTGTCGTTGCTTGTGGTTTGTATATTGATCTGCGATTTCTGAGTGAAGGGCACCCTGAATTCAGGTCCAGACTTGAATGACTCCTCCAGCTTGTCCTTATGAAGGGAATTAGGTTCTTGCTGAGTTCATGGAAAATCATTTTCATTTTTGAACCAATTAGTATTTGAAGCAAATGGCTGCTTTTCTGTGTTGGCATAAGTCTTTGCCATCTGTGGCATAATCTGAGGGGGTTGGGAACTGAAGCTTTCAAGAATGGTTCAAGGATGCCTGGAGGGAGAGGACTGGAGAGAGGGGATTAGCATTGGACCTAGCAGTTTCTAAAATGGATAAAAAGGCTGAGGTGGCTAGATAAGAAATAGGCAGAGAAGAGTTAAGCAGAATGGCTGAGAAAGAAGGACAGGAACAAGTGAGGGGAATATTTTAAGGTGGATAATCAGGAGGTAACAATTCATACACTCACAGAGATTATTCTGAAAACTATAAATCAAGTTGATGGAGGGGAAGAACTTTGAACTGAACATATGATGAAATGTGTATTGGAAATATTCTTGCAAATCTGCGTGATCTTATGAATGCATAAAAGAAAAATTGGAGAGACAATACTGTTCTGTATTCCAAAAGATGGCATTATGGCTAGCAAATGGGCACAGGGGACTGGTGTGAATCATGGTTGTTTGTGGCTTGCTTCCATTTTCTCTCTTCTTGTGAGGGACAGGGAGAAAGCAGAAGACATTTTCCCCACTCCTTAGTTCTAGGAGAGGTAAGATGAGGTCTTTCCCTTGTACATTTGTGTGTGTGAGAGATCAGCCATTAATTAGGTACAATAAACTTCACCAGCTGCAAACCACTACCTTGAGCTGATGTATACATGGTGGGCTATTCAGCAGAAGATGTTTGGGAATGTGGGTGGAGAAAACAGGTTGATGATTACATTGCTGTGGGGAAACATTTAGGAACAGGGTTACCAGATATAATCTATACTACCGCCAATTTCTTCTGTGGGAATCACATCCATAGTAGCACACAGACCTCCTCAAGGAAATCTTGGGGAACCATTTGTTGTTGTTGTTTGCTGGTGTGAAGTCCACCCAACACATGGTGACCCCTTACACAACAGAATGAAATGCTACCCCGTCTTGCTCCATCCCCATGATCAGTTGTGGAACAGACCCTTATGATCAAGAGGGTTTCATTGGCTGATTTTTGGAATTAGATTGCCAAGCCTTTCTTCTTAGTCTATCTTAGTCTGGAAATTCCACTGGAACCTGTTTTCCCGTAAATTCCTTTACCCTGATGTGATGATGCATACTAAGGTAACTTTTCTATTTAGCTTTTGATGAGGGACCAAGGGATCACTTTGCTTAGGGAATTAAGTCATTGAGTCAATCCTTGTCTCTGGGGAGTGGGAATCAAGAGTTTGGCATGGTTTAGCAGAGGAGTCTGATTTTCTGTACTTGTTTACTGTACTGTTTGACGTTAATCTTTGCTCCTGTGTCACTAGATAAAAATAGTATTTTTATAAGTGTGCTATGTTCCCAAGATCAAAAAGACAAAGCCCCCTAAGAACCTAGATGCAGGTTTTGGGGAAGGTAACTGTGGAAAATTCTGTTCCCTAAGCCCTTGAAATATTTATTTAACTGAATGAATTGTCATTAAGGGAGCAAAGTCCAAAAGAAGCGAGGAGCTACTCCACATGAATAACTACTAAATTAATCCAGGAACATTTAACTCATGAGTGGGTCACCCCCTATGCCAAGTGGCTTTCTTCTTTTTCCTATGCTGCGGAAAAAAAAGAAGTAGCAAAATAAGACTATAAGGTCATTTACAAAGACCTTGTTGTAAAGTAAAAGGAGCTTTAATTTGAAACTCGGCTCCCTTTACAAGTGTGCTGGATAGAGCAAATTAACAATTTATTTTAGTGCTTGACAGGGGAAGATGACAGCAGAGGTCTTGATCTTTTCTGTCTTTGTGATGTACCAGAAACAAACAAGCAGTTTGCCTCTGAAAAATTGTGCCCAGGGATAAAACTAAAGCTAAAGAGAATACACTATAATCAAAGAGTTCAGACTCTGGCGTTAAAATTATGGTGGGTCTTTTTGGTCTAGGGAATAAATTTAAAGGTTAAGCAGATATTGAATAAAGTTGAAAGACTAGGGTTAATTTTTCTTCGGCTTTTTTGTTCTTTAAAACATACTTCAGAGAGACAAGGCTAAGATGGCTGAGTAGTCAGACTTTTCCTGTGGTCCCTCTTACAACAAAGACCCCCCAAAACAAGTGAATCAATAGTATATAACAATCTAGGAGCCCTGAACATCAAAGGCAAAGTCGAGGAATAAGACTGAGTGGTGGGGAGAGGGAGAGACGGTTCAGAAGCAGTGAGGAGTTGCCAGATTTGACCTGGTGGGAGCCTGGGCCTTCAGGCCAGATCAACTCCTGTGCACTGTGACGTGAGCAGTGGTGCTTGGGAGGTGTTATCCACATCAGGAGAGGCCCAGCAGCAGAGATTCTACTCAGCCATCCAGAACCAGTGAAAAGCAGCACTCAAGTGGCTAAAGATAAGTACTTGCATCTGGCCTACCATGGGAAAAAAAACAAAAACAAAACACCCCATTTGGGAAAAATCTCTCTCCCATTTACCTGCTCCCTCCCTGCTCTGCACTGGGTCCCAGCCTGGCTTCAGCGACTGCTGAGTCCCCTGGGCTGAAAGTACAACCTTTCATGCACCCTCAGCCATTCTCCCTGCCTTGAAGAGGGAACAAATTAACAAACAGGGAAAAAATAAGCTGCCATCTCCCCTAAGCCAGGACCTCAGGGTTGGAACAGCTCCATTGCATAGGCACAGGTATAAGGGATCCATGGACTCTGAATACCTTTCATCCCTGCATAGACTTGTGTGGGCCCATTTCAATAGCATAGGCCCTCATTACCATAGTACAATAGGGTATATACCTGAAGTCTAACACTGCTGTGAAGTGGTAGGTTTGTGACATTTGACACTGCTCTGCCCATTAAGCATGTTCCTCACCTGCCCACATCAGGGGCCTGGAGACTGGTGGCTCCACCCATGCCACCTAGCCTCCCGGGACAGGGGTTCAAGAATAAGTGCTGCCCGCTAGTCCTTACAGCCAACAGCATTGGGTGCTTATAGTCCAGCTGCAAAACCCACCTACCTACTCATTATAGGGAACACGGACATGCTTTCCTTTCAGACACTCAGGGACAGCTGTCAGCCCTGTGCCTTGCTCAGTACATGACCCCCTACTGCAGCCAGATACCTGTGCTTACACCAATCACCCATGCCTGTCTAGGACTGTAGGTGAGAACATATACCACACAGTTAGTGACCAACTACCTGGACACCTCAGCTGAATCCATACAAGAAAAGTTAACGTACTCCTGGGCTTACATACTTAGTAGCAGATCTAACCACTTGGTGACAGGACGTTAGAGCTTCAAAGGTGCCAATAATCAAACTAGCTCACACGAGCAGCCTATTTGGGCATATCAAAACAAAAAAAACAAGACGCTAGGACACAGTAAGCAAATATAAAATAAATAAATTATAATAACTTATTGATGGCTCAGAGACAACAGTCAATATCAAATCACATAAAGAGGCAGACCATGATGGCTTCAGCAAGCTCACAAAATAAAGAATCAAAAAATTTTCCAGAGGAAGAGAATTTCTTGGAATTACTGGAGGCAAAATACAAAAGATTAATATACAGAAGCCTTCAAGATATTACAAAGGAAATCCGTCAAAACGCAGGGAAATCCAAAGAATGCACAAACAAAGCAGTAGAGGAACTTCAGAAGGTTATTCAAGAGCATAATGACAAATGTGATAGGCTGCAAGAATTCATAGAGAGACAGCAATCAGAAATCCAGAAGATTAACAATAAAATTTCTGAATTAGGCAACTCAATAGGAAGTCATAGGAGCTGAATTGGGCCAGTAGAAGTCAGAATGAGTGAGATTGAAGATAAAGCACTTGACACCAACTTATCTGAGGAGTAATCAAATAAAAGAATTTAAAAAAAAGAAGAAACTCTAAGATTATGTGGGACTCCATCAACATAAATAACCTACGAGTGATTGGAGTACCAGAATGGGGAGGGGGAAGATAACAGAAAATACAGATAAAATTGTTGAAGATTTGTTGACAGAAAACTTCCCTGATATTATGAAAGATGAGAAGATATCAATCCAAGATGCTCATCGAACACCACATAAGGTAGATCCCAAAAGAAAGTCACCAAGACATATAATCAAACTTGCTAAAACCAAAGATAAAGAGAGAATTTTAAGAGCAGCTAGGGATAAACGACAAGTCATATACAAAGGAGAGTCAATAAGACTAAGCTCAGACTACTCCTCAGAAACCATGCAGGCAAGAAGGCAATGCAATGACATATATAAAGCACTGAACGAAAAAAATTGCCAGCCATGAATTATATACTCAGCAAAACTGTCTTTCAAATATGATGGTTAAATTAGGGCATTTCCAGATAAACAGAAGTTTAGGGAATTTGCAAAAACCAAAGCAAAATTACAAGAAATTCTAAAAGGAGTCCTCTGATTAGAAAATCAATAACATCAGATAACAACGCAAGACTAGAACACAGGACAGAGCAATCAGATATCAACTCAGGTAGGGAAGTCACAAAAATAAATCAAAGCTAAACCACTGAAAATAGGGAAACAGAGATGTCAATATGTAAAAGATGACATTAAAACAAAAAAGAGGGACTAAAAAAATGTAGACATAGTTTTTTCATATGGAGAGGAAGTCAAGGTAATATCTTTATATAATAAAACACTGGTTTAAACTTAGAAAAATAGGGGTAAATGTTAAGTTAACCACAAAGGAAACTAACAATCCTATGCATCAAAATAAAAAAAGAAAAATATAAAGTCTTAGCAAATACAAAATCAACAACAATGAAAAAGATGAAAAGAAAATACATAAAGAAAAACGACTTAGCACAGAAAATTAAATGGAACAAACTGTCAGTGACACACAAAACAAGATATCAAAATGACAACATTAAACTCATACTTATTAATAATTATGCTAAGTGTAAGTGGACTAAATACACCAATAAGAGGCAGAGAGTGACAGAATGGATAAAAAAACACGGTCTGTCTATATGCTGCCTACAAGAGACACACCTTAGACTTACAGACACAAATGAGCTAAAACTCAAAGGATGGAAAAAAATATATCAAGCAGACAACAATCAAAAAAAAGCAGGAATGGCAATATTAATCTCTGACAAAATAGACTTTAAAGTAAAATCCACCAGAAAGGATAAGGAAGGACACTATATAATGATTAAAGGATCAGTATACCGGGAAGACATATTTATAATAAATATTTACGCACCCAATGACAGGGCTCCAAAATACATAAAATAAACTCTAACAGCACTGGAAACAGAGATAGACAGCTCCACATTAATAGTAGGAGACTTCAACACACCACTTTTGGTGAAGGACAGAACATCCAGAAAGAAGCTAAATAAAGACACGGAAGATCTAAATGCTACAATCAAACAACTTGATCTCATAGACATATACCGAACACTCCACCCAGCAGCAACCAACTGTACTTTGTTTTCCAGTGGACATGGAACATTCTCCAGGATAGACCACATATTAGGCCATAAAGCAAGCCTTAACAGAATCCAAAGCATCAGAATATTACAAAGCATCTTTTCTGACCATAAAGCCATAAAAATGGAAAGTAATAACAGAAAAAGCAAGGAAAAAAAATAAATCAAACGCATGGAAACTGAACAACACCTTGCTTGAAAACTACTGGGTTATAGAAGAAATTAAGGATGGAATAAAGAAATTCACAGAATCAAACTAGAATGAAAACACATCCTACCAGAACCTTTGGGACACAGCAAAAGCAGTGCTCAGAGGTCCGTTTATAGCAATAAATGCACACATTCAAAAAGAAAAAAGGCCAAAATCAAAACATTAACCCTACAACTGGAACAAGTAGAAAGAGAGCAGCAAAGGAAGCCCTCAGGAGCCAGAAGAAAGGAAATAATAAGAATTAGAGCACAATTAAATGAAACAGAGAATAGAAAAACAATTGAAAGAGTTAACAAGGCCAAAAGCTAGTTCTTTGAAAAGATCAACAAAATCGATAAACGTTTGGCCAAACTGACAAAAGAAAAACAGGAGAGGAAGCAAATAACCCGTATAAGAAATGAGATGGGTGATAGCACAACAGGCCCAACTAAAATTAAAAGAATCATAACAGAATACTGTGAAAAATTGTGCTCTAACAAATTAGAAAACTTAGAGGAAATGGACAAATTTCTAGAAACTCACTACCTACCTAAACTAACACAAACAGAGGTAGAACAACTAAATAAACATATAACAAAAAAAGAGATTGAAAAGGTAGTTTAAAAACTCCCAACAAAAAATAGCCCTGGCCTGGATGGCTTCACTGGAGAATTCTACCAAACTTTCAGAGGAGAGTTAATACCACTACTGCTAAAGGTATTCCAGAGCATAGAAAAGGATGGAATACTCCCAAAGTCTTTCTATGAAGCCAGCATAATGCTGACACCAAAACCAGGTAAAGACATCACAAAAAAAGAAAATTACAGACCAATATCCCTCATGAACATTGGTGCAAAAATCCTCAACAAAATTCTAGCAAATAGAATTCAACAACATATTAAAAAAATAATTCACCATGGTCAAATGGGATTTATACAAAGTAGGCAGGGATGGTTCAACACTAGAAAAACAATCAATGTAATCCATCACATAAATAAAACAAAAGACAAGAACCACATGATCTTATCAATTGATGCAGAAAAGGCATTTGACAAAGTCCAACATCCATTCATGATAAAAATTCTCAGCAAAATACGAATAGAAGGGAAATTCCTCAACATAATGAAGGGAATTTATACAAAACCAACAGTCAACGTCATCCTAAATGGAGAGAGTTCGAAAGCACTCACCTTGAGAATAGGAGCCAGACAAGGATGCCCTCCATCACCATTTGTATTCAACATTGTGCTGGAGGTCCTAGCCAGAGTAATTAGGCTAGAAAAAGAAATAAAGAGCATCCAGATTGGTGAGGAAGAAGTAAATGTATCTCTATTTGGGGATGATATGATCTTAAACACAAAACCCTGAAGAATCCACAAGAAAACTACTGGAACTTATGGAAGATTTCAGCAAAGTATCAGGATACAAGATAAACATACAAAAATCAGTTGGATTCCTCTACACCAACAAAGAGAATCTCGAAGAGGAAATCACCAAATCAATAGCATTTACAATAGCCCCCAAGAAGATAAAATACTTAGGAATAAATCTAACCAGAGATGTAAAAGATCTGTACAATGAAAACAAAAAGACATTACTGCAAGAAACTAAACGAGACCTGCATAAGTGGAAAAGCATACCTTGCTCATGGATAGGTAGACTCAACATTGTGAAAATGTCAATTCTGCCCAAAGCGATCTACAGATACAATGCAATCCTGATCTAAATTCCACCAGCATTTTTTAAGGAGATGGAGATACAAATCACCAACTTCATATGGAAAGGGAAGAGGCCTCAGATAAGTTAAGCATTACTGAAGAAGAAAAACAAAGTGGTAAGGCTCACACTACCTGATTTTAGAACCTATTATACCGCCACAGTAGTCAAAACAGCCTGGTAGCAGTACAACAGGAGATACATAGACCAATGGAACAGAACAGAGAATCCAGACATAAATTCATCCACCTATGAGCAGCTGATATTTGACAAAGGCCCAAAGTCCATTAGTCTCTTTAGTAGATGGTGCTGGCAGAACTGGATATCCATCCACAAAAAACTGAAACAAGATCCATACCTCACACCAGGCACAAAAACTAATTCAAAATGAATCAAAGACCTAAATATAAAATCAAAAACAATAAAGTTCATGGCAGAAAAAATAAGGACAATGCTAGGAGTCCTAATACATGGCATGAACAGAATATGAACCATAAGTAACAATCCACAAACACCAGAAGAGAAACTATATAACTGGGAGCTCCTAAAAATCAAACACTTATGCTCATCAAAAGACCTCACCAAAAGAGTAAAAAGACAACCTACAGACTGGGAAAAAAATTTTGGCTACGACAAATCCGATTAACATCTATTCTCTAAAATTTACAAGATACTGCAAAACCTCAACAACAAAAAGACAAACAACCCAATTAAAAAATGGGCAAAGGATATGAACAGTCACTTTGCCAAAGAAGACATTCAGGTGGCAAACAGACACATAAGAAAATGCTCACGATCATTAGCCATTAGAGAAATGCAAATCAAAACTACAAAGAGATACCATCTCACCACAAGAAGGCTAGCATTAATCCAAAAAACACAAAATAATAAATGTTGGAGAGGTTGTAGAGAGACTGGAACAATTATACACTGTTGGTGGGAATGTAAAATGATACAACCGCTTCGGGAAATTGATTTGGCACTTCCTTAAAAAGCTAGAAATAGAAGTACCATAAGATCCAGCAATCCCCCTCCTTGAAATATATCCTAGAGAATTAAGAGCCGTCACACTAATAGATACATGCACTCCCATGTTCATTGCAGCATTGTTCCTGATAGCAAAAAGATGGAAACAACCTAGGTGTCCATCAACGGACAAATAAATAAACAAATTATGGTATATTCACACAATGGAATACTACACAATGATAAAGAACAATGATGAATCCATGAAACATCTTACAACATGGAGAAATCTGGAAGGTAACCATGCTTTCAGGGGACATCTAGGTCGATTGGCATAACAAAGTTTTTTAAGAAAATGTTCTGTATCCCACTTTGGTGAGTGGCACCTGGGGTCTTAAAAGCTAGCAAGCAGCCATCTAAGATGCATCAATTGATCCCAACCCACCTGGAGTAAAGTAGAATGAAGAACACGAAAGACACAAGGAACATATTAGCCCAAGAGATAGAAAGGGCCACATAAACCAGAGACTTCATCAGCCTGAGATCAGAAGAACTAGATGCTGCCCAGCTACCACAATGACTGCACTGAGAGGGAACACAACAGAGAGTCCCTGATGGAGCAGGAGAAAAGTGGGGTGCAGAACTCAGATTCTAGTAAAAAGACCAGACTTAGTGGTTTGATTGAGACCGGAGGGACCCTGGAAGACATGGCCCCCAGGCTCTCTGTTAGCTCAAAACTAAAACCATTCCCGAGGACTACTCTTCAAAGGTTAGACCAGACTATGGTACATAAAATGATTCTTGTGAAGAGTGTGCCTCTTAGCTCAAGTAGATACATGAGACTAAATGGGGAGCTCCTTTCCAGAGGCGAGAAAAGAAGGCAGAGAGAGAGGGTCAGGAGCTGGTTGAATGGACACGGGAAATCCGGCATGGAAAGGAAGAGTGTGCTGTCACAATATAGGGAGAGCAAGTAGGGTCACAAAACTATGTATAAATTTTTGTATGAGAGACTAACTTGAATTGTAAACTTTCACTTAAAGAAAACAATAAAAAAAAGGAAAGAAAAAAATGGGCTTCAGGTAGCAATTCCTGTTTTACCTAAAATGGGCCATGGTTTCATAGGACATCCCAGGTAATTGACCTAATAATCATTTTTAGTGCTTTTATTCTACCTCCTTGTTCACTGACTAGTGCCCAGGGTCTTAAAAGCTTGCAAGCAGCCATCCAAAGCACAACAATTGGTCTCTATTTACCTGGAGCAGCAGAGGAAGATGGAGAGTCAGGAAAGCAACCCACTGCCTTCAAGCCGATTCCAACTCATAGCGACCCCATAGGGTTTCCAAGGCTATAAATCTCCATGGAAGGAGACTGCCACATCTTTCTCTGGCAGAGCTGCTGGTGGTTTTTAACTACTGACCTTTCAGTTAGCAGTCAGTCACTTTAACCACTGCACCACCAGGACTCCTTGAGTCAGGAATAGGAGGAGGAAATGGAATGTATGACTAATTGCCTTCAGGAACAACTGCCTCCTTTGCCATGAGACCAGAACTGGGTGATGCCTGGTTACCATTACTGAACATTTTGATCAAATATTCCATAGAAGAACCCTGATCAATTAGTGGGAAATGTGGAACAGAATTGCACATTCTTATGAAATCCAGAGTTTCTGGAGTCACTGAGACTAGATGAACCCCCAAACTGTTGCCCTGAGATAATCTTGAAAGTTTAAACCAAAAATATCCCCGCAATCTTCTTTAAACCAAACAATAAGTTAGTTAATTTAGTAAAGAATGTTTGCCTTGGACATTGTGCTCTTTTGAAGAACTATCTATATGGTTATAACAATGATTGTGAGGACGGTGCAGGACTGGGCAGTGTTTCATTCTATTGTACATAGGGTCACTATGAGTCAGAACCAACTCGATGGCACCTAACAACAACAACATCTGTGTGTCATCAAATTGACAATAGCAACCAAAAAGTTTACAGGGCAGTGAATTCATGATAATAGAGAAGGAACAATTTGCAAAAGGAGGGCAAAAATGGTTGTACAACTTGAAGAATATAACCAATGTCACTGCATTGTGCATGTAGAAATTGTTGAATTGATGTATTGTTTGCTGTGTATAATTTCAACAACAATAAAGAAAATGCTGTAAAATAACATATGCACTTCTTAGCCAAAATTCTTACAAAAAACTTCGCCAAACCAAACCCATTGGCGTCCGGTTGATTCTGACTCATAGCAACCCTATTGGACAAGGTAGAACTGCCCCACAGGGTTTCCAACGATGAATTGGAATTGACTCGGCAGCAACTTTTTTTTTTTTTTAATTAAATCTTTATGGAAGCAGACTGACGCGTCTTTCTCCTACTCAGTGGTTGGTGGGTTTGAATCACGGGACTTTCGCTTAGCAGCCGAGTGCTTAAGCACTGCACCTCCAGGGCTCCTTTAAAACTCTTACAGAAAGGCTTAATTAGGTCACTTTTTTAAGCTTTTTACTCCAGTATCTGCCTGAAGAGGTAGAACATACAGAGGCTTCTTATTCATTGACTTGCATTGAGAGCTCTTCCAAATTTCAACTACAAGGTCTATGAGGAACAAATCAGCCCAGGGAGGGCATGGCTTATAAAATGATCTCTATTAAATGGTGGCCAAGAATACATCTGTCTTGTTTTGGAATTACTGGCTAAGCAGTGCAGAAGACCTATGATGAACATTCAACACTGCTTTCAGTATAGTGAAATGTTTCCTATTCCATGGATTTCATAGTATATTTACAAATGAAGAAAGTGGTAGAGACACCATGGAAAGAAGCAGCGTAGAAGTTAGAGCCTCTGGGTGTGTGCTCCTCGTCTGCCTTTTATTTACTGTTGTCCTTAGGAAAAATAGTTGTCTTTCAGTTTATGCTATAGGCCTAGGCTTTATGTTCGTCTTTGTTTCCACCGTATATAGCCATCCAAAGGTTTTGTGTCTTTAGTGAGTGCAGCTTCCAACTCATCCCTGCTCTGCTGTTGTAACATTCTTTGCTGCCCATCAGTACTGATTCTGAAAGTATGTTCTGAGAACCACTAACACTCAACCCACTTATTCCTGGGGTTTACCCTTCTCCTTCAGAAAAGAGAATTTCACACCTTGATTTTAGTCCAGTGAAGAGGGCAGGGGTATATGGAGGGTTCATGGAATTTATCTTTTGAATGAGGCACTATGTTAGTTCTCCCCTGCGATGGGGGCACGGTGTCCAGCTGCCACGTGGGGTCAGCCTCCTCCATGGCCACGGCCTCTGGGCAGATGTGCAGGCAGTACAGAGCCAGTGGGTGCCTGTTGTGGGTTGCCAGCTCCTATGCGGCTTGAAGCCCTGCAGCTCAAAATTGCTGTGGGGTAAGAAGGGAGGAAAGAAAGAGACGTCAGAGAGGGTGTTTGGAAGAAATATGTGCGAATTTAATGACGTCCCGAAGTGAGCTAAACGGGGCCTGCAGCCTCTGCCTCAGTGGGCCTCCGTGTGTGGCCAGGTTCCCAGTGCCCGCCCTCGCAGGAAACCCCAAGCCTTGGTGACTCTCCAGGCCCAGAGGGCAGAGCAGGCTCCTGGATCATGAACGCAGGGTTTGCAGGGGTGGGAGTGGAGCCCTGGAGGCAGCTCTATGAGGGAAGCTCTGACTCAGCAGGGAGGAAGGTGAAGTGGTTAAGCTGTGGGTCCTGCAGTCACAAAGCTTTATCCAGCTTTGTCTCCTCCAAGCCTCCTTCACTGCAGAAGAATAAACTATAAATGGACTCATCACAGTGATGACCACATCAGTAAACCTTAGCTGTTATTATTTCTATGGTCATATTTTCTAAGAAAAAAAAAAAAAAAAACTGTTCATTTTTGCATAACACCGATTTTCATACAATGACCTGGTCTTGGGAAAGTAACCATGTCTGTAAGTGAGGGGTCGGTGTATATATTTTTTAGAGTTTTCCAGGTGATTTCAAGGTATAACCCAAGTTGAGAACCACTGCCCTAAAGCATTAAATGACTAATAGGTTCTCAGTGTGTTTGTTAAATGAATGTCCTTTGCAATTTTCCAGAAATGTCATGAATGTACAATTTTATGGTGTTAAGCATAATCTCACATTCTCTAAACCTCCTGTGTTGCACTAGAAAGGAGAGTGGGCAGACATAAGTTTCTGTGATTGAAGAATATTCTACAAGCTTTGAGAGGAGGATGGCAAGAGGGTCAAAGAACCAGATATTTAAAGGAATGATGGCTGGGGGTGTTGAAGGTGCATGTCATTGCCCCTTCAATGTGGCCAAGGATTTTGTGTGGAGGGGATGTGCAGAGAGATGATTTCAGAGCCAAATGGAAGACTTTCTCCTCCTATTAGGCATTACTACACTCCTTGATTTAGGACTGCGACATTGCCTGGAGCAACTTACTAATGGAAAAGGGCTATTTGATGAACAGACTTGACATTTTTGCCCTGAGGAATTGAATGGCCAGCTTATTTTCAAAGAGGTTATGTGATACTACTCAATCATTTAAGGACATGTATTTTTTTGGCAATACAATTCACATTTCCCACAAAATCTACCTAAAATAAATGACAAGTGTTAGTATGTAACCTGAAAATTCTGATTTGCTGAATCCCTGTATCAAAATCCATATGGTATTTTTTTTTAAATTGTGGTGAAAATATATACACCAAAACATTTTCCAATCAATAATTTCTACATGTAAAATTCAGTGACATTGATTACATTCTTCATATTGTACCAACATTGTCACTCTTTTCTGAGTTATTCCATCACCATTAACAGAATCTCAGTGCCCCCTAAGAAAAACTCCTTCTTTTCCCCTCCCTCCCACCCCTGGTAACCACTAACAATCTTTGTTTCTAATATATTTGCTTATCTCATATAAGTGAGATATACAGTATTTGTCTTTTTGCGACTAACTTATTTCACTCAGCATAATGTTTCCAAGGTTCATCTATGTTATGGCATGCATCAAGACTTCGTTTCTCTTTATGGCTGAGTGCCCATATGGTAATTTTTCCTAGAGAAATACTCCCAACCTGTCTCTTTTGCTGTAGTTGTATATTCATGCAAGTAAAATATGTCCCTTACATATAAATTATAGAAGTATTCTATGAGAATATGCAAAAATGGTGCTGGTGAGGTCACTGTGTTAAGGGTTTAGAACCAGGGCTACCAAGAAGAGCATAGACTATCCTAGGCAGCCCATTGCTCACCAGGAACAAGAAAAAGGTGATAGGCTGTTATAAAAAATGGCTTAGGGGTGGTGTCTGACCTCCTCTAACTTCACAAGGGGGAAGGAGACTCAAGATCAACAGTCCATATCCTCCATCTGCCATCTTTACCAACTCTAACACCAACCGTCCCTCCAATGGCACTCTCTACTTCTCTGCTGGGTCTGATAATTCATTGCAATGGCCACACTGAACTCATAGACCATACTCATGATTATGGAGTTTATTAGGGAAGTAACAGACTACAATTCAGGCTCAAGAACACTCAAGGATATCGTTCTTCCATCAGGATAGCCTCTTCCCGCTATGCTCATAGACAGGCACACCTCACCCTGGCCCTAGGCTTCTGCTCAAACGCACTCAGCTTTCTCTCTCGGTGGGCTGCTGCTGGATCTCTGCTGCTGCTTCTGAAGCTCTCTTTCTCTTTCTTCTGCTTCCAGGAGCTTCTCAGCACAGGGCTCTCAGGTCCAAAGGACGCACTGGCTCCTGGCTGTTCTTCCTTGGTGGTAGTGGAATCTTCTCTTTCCCACCTCTGAGGTGGCACATTTCAAGCCCAGTGGGATGGTAAAACTGACAAAGCCCTTTAGTAGGACACAATGACCATAACTGTACAGTCCCGCCCAGTCACCTGGGTGGGAGTTATAAGACCATTAGGAGAAAGGCTACACAAAAGCAACCCATTATACCACAGCTGTTTTTCCTTAGGGGCCCAAAGTGTGAGCAGCCTTGTCATTCCCCCGAGTCAGCAGGCCATATTACTAGAGGGAAGGTCGAAAGGTCTCTGCAGTTGGATCAGGCTCTGGAGAAAAGTAGATTTATGTTTCTGAATATTGAGAGACTTCTCTGACAGTCTGCTCTTTGGCTGACTAGTCTGGGGCAGCTTTCATGCGTAAAGACCCTGCCGTAGTCTTTAGATACCCTAAGAAGGATGTCTGGAAACGCCAAGGATATTCCCTTCTCCCTGACTTTCTGGAGAGTGTTGTGAGAAGAAGCAAAAACCTGCTTAAAGTGCAAGCCTGGATTTTCTTCATCCTATGTTTTTCCCCCCCGCCCTGGGTTTAGGCAAGAGCATTACTAACCCACCCCTCAACCCCAACACAGACACACATACCACCAAGAGCTCATAAGATGCCATTCCTAAAATAGAGAAAGGGCATCTGTGATCAAAAGAACCCTTTATAAAATAGTTTCCTTCCCTCAAGTCTGCCCTCATCCTTATGGACTTCTTCATTTTTGTTGTTAGCTGCTGTTGGGTTGGCCCGAAACTCAAGGAGACCTCGTGTTATAGAGTAGAACGGCTCCATAGGGGTATTTTTTGTTTTTTTGCTATAATCTTTACAGAACAATTCACAGGGTGTTCTTCTGAGGAGCTGCTGGGTGAGTTTGAACTGCAAATCTTTAGGTTAGTAGCTGAGTGCAAACCACTTGTGCCACCCAGGCCCCTTATGGACTACTTTAAACCAAACCCACGGTTGTTGAGTCAATTCCAACTTACGGTGACCCTATAGGACAGAGTAGAGTTGCCCCATAGGGTTTCCAAGGCTGTAAATCTCATGGAAACAAATTGCCATATCTTTCTCTTGCAGAGCAGCTGCAAAGAACCACCCGACTTTCAGTGAGTAGTCTAGTACTTAACCATTGCGCCACCAGGGCTCCTCCCATGGACTTCTTAGGGATGTATGTTTCTGTGCTTGGGAATCATTGTCTTGACGAGTTGATGTTAATGAGTGTGTTGTATCCCTCAAGTGTGCGGAGAGGAAAACAAAAAACAGAAACACTGGCACTCACTGTTGTAGGCACAATAATGGCCTTCCAAAGATACCCACGTCATAATCTGGCAACCTGTGAGTGAATTATTTTACATGCAAAAGAGATTGTGCAGATGTGATTAAATTAAGGACCTTAAGATGAGATTACTTTGGTCCTTAAAAGTGGAGACCCTTTACCAGCTGTGGCCAGAGGGAGTTGTGACTATGGAAGAGAGAACCAAAGAGATGGCAACGTGAGAAGGACTCAGCCTGGTGCTGCTGGCTTTGAAGATGGAGAAAGGGGCCATAAGCCAAGAATATGGGAATCCCCTATAAGGTGAAAAAGGCAAGAAGACAGAATCTATCCTAAAGCCTCCAGAAGGAACACCATCCAACCAACACCTTGGTTTTAGTCCAGTGAGACCTGTAGAACTGTAAAATAATAAATTTGTGTTGTTTTAAGCCACTAAGTGTATGATAATTTGTTACAGCAGCAATAAGAAACTCATACACCAGTGTCCTGGGCTGCCAGTCAAGGGGCCTGAGCCCTGGTGTTCATCATCATGAAGAAAGCTTTTCAGCTTTTCATTCACTAAATTACCTTCTCTTCACCTGACAAATAAGTTAGTTCAGATCAGTGGTTTTCAAATATTTTTACGCACAGAACTTTTCTTCAAAAGAAATTTCACGCAGAAGATGGAGCTACTCCTGTTGAAGCAGAAGGAGACCTGGAGCCTGGTGGGAGGCAGCAGAGCCTGTTCAGCACAGCAGCTTTTGCTGGGGGAAGGAACTGGGACTTGTGAATCCACAGGCCTGTACTTATAGCCAGTAGGCTTCCTGAATAACATTTATAGAAGAATTTTTAGGGAGAGATATATCTGGCTCTGTTGAAATATCGAAGCAAGTATTCTAGAATCTATTTTGTCAGATAATTGAAAATAGTGGACTTTTATTTTAATAGGATATTTCAATTTGCGAGAAAGAAAAACTACCTGTAATACCATCACCCAGAGATACAAAGTTTTTGTGAATTTTCTGGCTTTCTTTTTGCTTTGCCCCCAAATTCTTCACATTTTCACTGTCATTCACCAAAAGAAAATTTGTTATGATCATCAAGATGCATGGTTTTTAAAGTCAGACAGCCCTGGGTAGAGTCTGGGCTCTTCTATGTTGCAGGAGGCACGCTACTTAATCTTTCTAAGATTTCCACATCTATGCCAGAAAGGTGTACAAATAGCCCTTTACTTATAGTGTTGTCCAGTGGATAAGAGAGAATCACCCATGATCTTACAAAAATTTCAGTGCATGACCCCCAGCTCTCCAGAAAGGCTGGCTTGAATGGTGGTTTATTTAATCATTCTCTAGATGATTGTCATGAAGCCAGGGCTGAGAACTCCTGCAATAATGTGGCTAAAGCTCTTGGTACTTCAAGCTCAGGGAAGACATTAGCATCATTACTGTAATACACTTTTTATAAAATGGATTAATAAAACACACTGTCTTAAACCTGTTTTCTGTATATGAGGTATAGCTTTAAGCAAATACTATAGCTATGTCATCATTTTTCATTGTATGTATTATGCATTACTATACCAAAAACAAAACAAAACAAAACAAAAAAAACAGACATACTGCCATCAAGTTGATTCTGACTCATAGCGACCCCGTAGGGTTTCCAAGGCTGTAAATCTTTACGGAAGCAGACTGCCACATCTTTCTCCCGAGGAGCAGCTTGTGGATTCGAACTGCCAACCTTTTGGTTAGCAGCTGAGCACTTTGACCACTTTGCCACTAGGGGTCTTATTTAGTATTATCCGTTAAATCCATTGCCGTCGAGTTGATGCTGACTCATAGCAACCCTATAGGACAGAGTGGAATTGCTCCATAGGGTTTCCAGGGAGCAGCTGGTGGATTCGAACTGCCAACCTTTTGGTTAGCAGCCTTAACACTGAACCACTGTGCCACTGTTATACTCAAATTTACTTGATTAGCTACACATTAGAAATGTAGATTATTGTCAGAATTTCACTATTCTAAATAAGATTGTGAATAGGTTTGTGCATATGAATACCTTTATAGCTGTTAAACTATTTCCTTAGGATAAATCCTAGAAGAAGAACTGCTGGCTCAGGGGGTACATATGTTTCTAAAGCTTTTGAACATTGCCAAACTGCCCTTCTTAATGGAATGATCAATATAATTTAGAATGTGTTAGGGCTACAAATAAGAAAAAAACTTACTTCAAATTGACTTCAATAGTAAAGGCGATTTATTGGCTCAGATAACTGGAAAGTCTAGAGACTGAGTTTCAGGACTAGTTTGATTCAACTTTCAAATTATATCGTCGAGGACCCGTCTACGTCACTTCATCTCTCCTCTTAGCCAGGTGTGGTCCCAGCTTTGTCTGTGGTAAAAACAGGGCTGCAGACAACTCCTGGGAGTTCCTGCGTGGTGTAAAATGGTTAACAGCTTGGCTGCTAAATGAAAGGATGGAGGCTCGATTCCATCCAGAAGCACCTCAGAAGACAGAGCTGGTGATCCACTTCTGAAAAATCAGCCATTGAAAACCCTATTGGAGCACAATTCTACTCTGACACACATGGGGTTGCCATGAGTCAGAATCAACTTGAAGGTAACTGGTAATAATTACTGGGGCAGCATGCTTCCTCATCCATATATAGGGGGAGAGAGGGTCTCTTTACAAAGCTCTCTGTAGAAGAATAAGGAAGATTCTTTCCAGGAGTTCCAGAAAACTATGTCTTAGTCAGGGATAGGAATATGCTGATTAGATAATGCCTGGAGTCACAAGCCTGACCCTTAGGGCGAAGGGTGGGGTTAGCTTCCTCTAGAGCTCTTCAGTTGTAGGGGAGAGCTTTGGTCACCCTCAATGATGGGGGCTTGAGGAGGGGAATGTGTGTTGAGGGGAGAACTACAATGCCCAAGGTAAGCAGAATCTGAAAGACAATCAGCCTGATTTGTCTATAAAGTTGAAAAGAAGGGGAGATAGTGAGTTCATGATAAATAAGCCTTTGCATTGTGTTGGGCAAAGTCCACCAGAGGCAGCTTAAATTCGTTTCCACAGCTGTAGGGGCAAACCAGCTCATGTGGTGCCCTCTGCCTAAGAAGACGACTCACCCAGGATGTGGTACGGTGTGTTACATCAGTAGGAGTCTGGTGAGTATTATAGATAGGTTAACCATCACAAGACTGTTGGGTAGTTTATAGCCAAAGTGAGCCAATTCCACTACCCAGCTCAAGTAAACAAAGGCACACATTCTTACAACAAATATATTTATCAAGCATACATAGGAAACCCTGGTGGTGTAGTGGTTAAGTGCTATGGCTGCTAACCAAAAGGTCAGCAGTTCAAATCCACCAGGTGCTTCTTGGAAACTCTATGGGGAAGTTCTACCCTGTCTTATAGGACAGATGAGCCGGAATCAACTTGATGGCAAAGAGTTTTTTTTTTTTTAATTTTTGGTTTATGCAGATAAATTATTGCATTTGCAAGTCTTATTTATTAGCTGCTAGTAAATATAGGGAGAGGGTCTTAGAACTAGGATAATGGGCATAGTTTAATCTAAAAATGTCTCTGTTCCACTTGGCTGTTTGTTGATAGGATTTTATATATTTCACAATGTGTGTTACTCAATATCATTGAAACATATATAGATAAGATCTATCAGGGAAATAATTTCTGTTTCTACAGGGATGCAGCATTTTTAGGAAAGAGATTTACTCTCAAACAGTGAGATAGTGTGAGTGTGGCAAAAAGGGGAAATCGTTCAGGAGAAAAAAAATTTATCCATATTAATATAATTAAGTGGAGCCCAATAGAGAGTAAGTCAGGTAGAGTGTGAGACAAAGCCTTTTATGAAATTTCCTTTTTTTGTATGGCCCTGAAAACCCTTTCTCTCTTGACAAACCAGAATGGAGTGCTTTTCAGATTTGAGCCTGCATGGGAATCACCTGAAGTTCTTGTTAAGCCGGATTTCTGGGCCCACCTCTAGAGTTTCTAATTCAGTAGGGCTGGGGTGGGAGCAGAATTTGCATTTCTAACAAACTTCCAGGTGAGACTGATGTTGCCTGTCCTGGGACTATCCTTTGCCACAGCGCAAGGAGGAGAAACACATGTTTGCATCATACAATGGATACAAGTGAGGGCTCTGGCATTGAAGGTCCTGGATTTGAGTGCAGCAACTTAATCAACTAAGAGAACTTAGATTCCTTAGCCGCTAAGACTCAGTTTCCACAATACTGAAATGAGGAATAACAATCATACCTATCTGTGATCTTTAAGGTTGTGTGTCAACTTGGCTGGGCCATGATTCTCGGTGGTTTGGCAGTTATGATATAGTTTGGCAGTCATATGATGATGTGATCACTTCCATGACGAGATTTGATGTAATCACCTCTGTGATGGGGTCTGCTACGAGTAGCCAACCAGTTGAAAGAGAGATTTCTTGGGGGTGTGGCCTGCATCAAATATAACTGGACTTTCTGGCAAGGCTTTCTGGCTTTTGCTCGCCCTAGATCCTGCAGCTGGCTTGTGTTCATCTGACTCTAGTTTTTGAGACAAGCTAGGATCTTATCTACTGTCTTGCCTGTCCATCTTGGGATTCGTTGGTCTTTGCAGCCTGTGAGCAAGAGTCCTGCTCTCTGACCTGTTGATATCGAGTTTGCCGGCCCCGGCGGCTATGTGAATCAGGATAAGACTCTATCTTGCCCCATGGACTTGGGACATTTCAATCTCTGCAATCATGTGGGCCATTTCCTTGATATAAATCTCTCTCTATGTTTATTTATATGGTTTACTGGTTTTGCTTCTCTAGAGATCCTAGCCTAAGACACTATTTCATCCTGTTGTTGTGAGGGGGGAATGAAACAGAATGGACGTGTTTATCCTTCCTGTCTCAGTTTAAGTGGCACTTTCTTGGAAAGTGCCTGACATCCTTCATTAGGTCAGTTTCCTCTATTACAAGCCGAAACACAAGCCATCCCTGTCTTTAAAGGCACTTGTCCCAGGTAACTGTACATTCATTGGTGGAATAATTTTTAATAATATGTGTCTTCCCCAACCAGACCGTGAGTTTCAGGAGAGCAGGGATCAGTCCTATTATTTTTTTTTTTAAGTTAATCATTGCACCGTCATGCCTTCCAGCATTTTACTGACCACTTGCTTTATATACATTTTTTGAATAAATAGAATATGTAAAACATTCAACATATTTCCTGGAATATAATATGCATATAGCTCATGTTGCTTTAAAATATAAAGTTGCAGTTCTGTATTTTCACTTAATTGTTTCAAGAACATTCATTATCTTCTGTTTCCCCACCCATAATCTCATTGCAAGTTTCTTGAAGAAATAATGCTTTGTGGGGTGTGTGAGTGTGTGTGTGTGTGTGTGTGCGTGAAAGAGAGAGAGAGTGAGAGAGAATGGGTAAGAGCCAAGAGAAATACTGATTTGTAAATTTAAAACCAGATCAGTAACCATCTAGTCAGTTCTGACTCATGTGACCCCATGTGTGTCAGAGTAGAGCTATACTCCATAGGGTTTTCAGTGGTTGATTTTTCTGAAGTAGATCATCAGGCCTTTCCTTGGCTGCTAAACAAAAGGTTGGACTTGAGCCACCATCATTTTGTTTAGCAGCCAAGCTTATTAACCGTTTGTATCACCAAGGACTCCTGTAAATTGAAGTGTCCTACAAATGCCATGTGCAGTTGAGTATGATAACCTTTTGGTGCATGTCACAGGTTTAAGCAGATCATTGGAGCCCAGTCAATACCTGTGGATGGACAGATTCCTTCATTAAGAGACAAACAATAGCTGAGGAGTTCCCTGTTTTTAGCAGCCCCTTCCTCTCTTTCTGTTATAGCTTGGGTACAAGCGTCAAGAAAGGTTGTGCACTGATTTACTTAAAGGTATTGCGTGTGAGGCTGGGTTCTAATTGAATTTGTTCTATCATGAAGGAGACCATGTGGTTTTTCCTCAGGGTGCTGTGAGTCTAACAGTTCTCTCTGATAACATTCTGGCTTGCTACAGTTCTTTCAGATCAAGACCCAGAGGAGTCTGGGATGTGGAAATAATAACATTAATTTCTCATGGCAATTGTGTTATTGGATTTCTCTCTCTTGTAACACACTTTAAACAGGTGTAACTATCACAGTCTCTGTGGACCTCTTAAATAGAAAGCATTGGTAGAATAATGTCTACTGAAAAGAATTGTATCAATTCAAAACCTACCCTTAGCCTTTAGCACAAAAACCTTACCGTGTTCAGCAGCACTGAAATCTGTTTATAAAGGTGTCAGTATTTATATTCCATGGACCTTTAAATATCATTTAGTCCCTCCAGATCTCTAAGTGGAACTATTGCTTGACCAGGTCATAAATGTAATTGTCATGATATATGTGAGAAAAATTCTGTTTATTTCTGCTTAAACCCTTTCTGTTGAAGTCAAATATGCATTTAATTGTTCAAATAAAACTCTTCTAAAGAGGTTGGAGAAAGTTAAGGATTTCTAGTTTAGTTATTAGTTGAGTTATTCTCTAAAATGCAGTTGAAACTCAATTATGTAAAATGGGTATGACTTTTGCTCCATATATCTCAGCGTAAGAAGTAACACATCATTTCATTTCTCTGCTTCAAACTGAATTCAATTCTGAGACTCACCTTTTCAGCCGCCAGGTTTTCCAGTTCCTTAGTTTTACCAAAGAATCAGGGTATCCTATAAATATTCATCATGGTCACTCATAAGAGACTCACTATCCAAGCTTGATGGCCCATTGGGGAAAGGGTGAATCTGCTGCTGTGTGCTGAGTTGGGCCTGGTGATTGTTTATGACAGCTCATGCCTTATTGGCTGAGTCACTAGGATGGGAACAAAATAAGAGTCTTCCTCTACCTCTCAAATTTTAAAGCGTTGTAACTTGAGCATGCAATGATGACCAGATGTTAGAGGAAGTACTGTAAGAGCAAGAATGTGGAAAAGGCAGTAAAATAGTGCCAAGTTTTTAAAATCCTTGATCATCCATCAAATCAACTGGGCAGGCCTTACTGCCCATTTGTTAGAATCTGTACCTCTATCTAACCCCTTCCCTTCATTGTTTCCTCTCACTGGGCTTCTACACCACATCTGAAGACCTTTTCATATCTGAAAATATAAGCCACTGTGCAAATACATAGGGTCATTTTGAGTTGGAATCGACTTGAGAGCAGTGGGTTTGGTTTTTGGTTTTTGCTGTAGATACAGGAACTTCCATTTACAGAACTGCAACACTCAAAAGAAAATTGCAAATATGTCTTCTTCTTCACTCAAGAATCAGACTACATTGGACCTTTTAGTTTCTACCCCCCAGGAAACATTCACACCATTGCCATCAGCTCCTTATTTCCTTTTGGACATTCATGTTATTCCAGGGAACCTGATTTATTCTCCAGCTTTAGGGACAGAGTCAGTAAATTAAGCTAAGGCAATCAGGGCACTTGATCTTGTTGATAGGAGAATTGGATAAGTGGTCACTTATGAATATCTGTTATTATCATTATTGAGGTGACGAGGCAAAGCCAGTCTCTCTTTCACTGGTGGGTAGGGTATGTGGATGTAAAGTAGTAATGGCTACAGCAATTTAATTACCATAGAGAAGCCCACTCAAGAAGGTGAGTTAAGAGAATGTCAGAGACGTAGAAGCAAAGCATGGGTCAAGATGTATTTCCTATCTCTAGACTTCATATTTATCTGAGCCAAAACACAAGACTTGTATTTTAAAGCTTATAAATTATTTCTATCATAAAATAGTTCAGAAATAGAGAAAAATATAGAAAATAGTATAACTTTTGTGAACCACCACCTAACTTGCTCAAATCTTAACACTTTGAGATATATAAAATAAAGCCTTTCTTTTAAATCAAATATTATAAGTTGAAGCCTTCATGTAACTTTCTTGGATCTCATTCTTCCTCATCTCTCTCCTCCTCAGAGTGAAAAACTAGGCAGTATTTGAGTTTGCTATTCCTGTGTAATTTTTTATACTTGGTCTACACATATGTTCCCATGAACAATATATAGTATTATTTTTAAACTTTATATATATGAAATCATTCTATTTACATTATACAGCAACTTGTTTTTCATTCACTCAGCACTTTTTCTGAAATGTATTCTTTTAACTGTAACATTTAATGCAGTTACTTTTGTTTTCAGCAGCTTGTCTATGATGTACCTAGATAGATTTTCCTTTATATTTACTCTTCAAAGATTTCTTTGAACTTCTGTTGTCTGCTATTTGTTTTCTTTATATATTTTGGAAAATCATTTGAATATCTCTTCAAATACTTTTAAATATATTTTACTTTATCTCTCTTCTCCTTTTGGAACTCTAATTATTGTTTTATTTTGTCCCACAGATCTTGCATGCTTTATTATTTTTTAGTTTTCACTGCTTTTATAATTTTCTATAATTTGTATTATCCTATATTCAAAATTTACTGATTTTATTGAAGTTTATTAATTCTTTCTCCCACTTGGTCTAGTCTGCTGACAAAACCACTGCGGGGATTCTTAATGTCTTAATACTTGATTTTTATTTCTCATAATTCACTTCAATTTTTATCTTAATAATTTTTTACTCATTTTTTATAGTTCCTATCTCTCTGTTGAAACCTCCACCAAGTAGATTATCCACCATTTCTACTAGGGCCTTTCGATTATTGTTGTAAGTTACTGTCAAGTTGGCTTCATCTATGGTGACCTTCTGCACCATCTTCATGATCGTTGACATGTTTGAGTCCATCATTGCAAATATTGTGTTAGTACATCTTCCTGAGGATTTTCCTCATTTTTGCTGACCCTCTACTTTACCAAAGGTGATGTCTTTTTCTAGAGATTGGTCTTTCCTCATGACATGTTCAAAGTAAACAAGTTGAAGTCTTCTCTTTTAAGGAACATTCTAGTTGTATTTCTTCTAAGACTGATTTGTTTGTTCTTCTGACAGTTGATGGTATATTCAATATTCTTCGCCAACACCAACACCACAGTTCAAATGCATTAATTCTTCTTCTGTCTTCTTTTTTCATTATCCAACTTCTGTAGGCATTTGAAGTAATTGAAAAGATCATGGCTTGGGTCAAATGCAACTTAATCATCAAAGTGGCATCTTTTTTTTTTTTTTTTTTAAAGAACAATTTACCTAATTCCAAAATCAAAAGAAAAGAAAAATATTTCAATAGAAAAGCATCATAGCAATATGCAAGCCATCACAGTACAACAAACTGACAGACTGATGGTGGCTTCACGATTAGTCATAGTGCATTTAAAATTTCTGCCTCATAGTTCTAACATCTGAATATCTGGGTCATTTCTGGATCTGGGTCTGTTAATTGCTTTTTTCTTTCTTTCTTTTTTTTATTTTTTCCCATACAAAAATTTATACATACATTGTTATGTGACTCTAATTGCTCTTCCCATACTGTGACAGCACACTCCTCCTTTCCACCCAACTCCACATGTGCATTTAACCAGCTCCTAACCCTCTCTGCCTTCCCATCTCACCTCAGGACAGAAACTGCCCATTTAGTCTCTTGTATCTACTTGAACTAAGAGGCACACTCCTCACGAGTATCACTTTATGTCCCACAGTCCAGCCCAATCCTGTCTGAAGAGTTGACCTCGGAAATTGTTTAGCCCTGGGCTGATAGAGAATCCAGGGGCCATGCTTTCCAGGGTACCTCCAGTCTCAGTCAGACCATTAAGACTGGTCTTCTTACTAAAATTTGAGTTCTGCACCCCACCTTTCTCCTGCTCCAACCAGGACTCTGTTGTGTTCCCTGTCAGGGCATTCACTGGTGGTAGCCGGGCACCATCTAGTTCTTCTGGTCTCAGGCTGATGAAGTCTCTGGTTTATGGGGCCCTTTCTGTCTCTTGGGCTAATACTTTCCTCATGTCTTTGGTGTTCTTCATTCTCCTTTACTCCAAGTGGTTGGGACCAGTTGATGCATCTTAGATGGACGCTTGCAAGCTTTTAAGACCCCAGATGCCACTCACCAAAGTAAGATGCAGAACATTTTCTTAATAAGCTTTGTTATGCCAGTTAAACTAGATGTCACCTGAAAGCATGGTCTCCAGATCACTCCCCTGATACTCTGTCCCTCAAAGTATGTATTCAAGAAACTTCTTAGATTTGGTTTAGTCTACTTGCGCTGACTTCCCATGTAGTGAGTGCTGTCCTTCCCTTCACCTAAGATAATTCTTATCTACTATCTAGTTAGTAAATAACCCTCCCCTCCCTCCCCCGTTTGTAACCATCAAATAATGTTTTCTACTGTGTTTAAACCTTTTCTTGAGTTCCTATTGTAGTGGTCTTATACAATATTTGTCCTTCTGTGACTGACTAAACTCACTCAGCATAATGAGCTTCAGCTTCCTCCATGTTATAAGATGTTTCACGCTTCCTCATTGTTCTTTATCATTGTGTAGTATTCCATTGTGTGGATATACCATAGTTTGTTTAGCCATTGGTCCGTTGATGGGCACCTAGGTTGTTTCCATCTTTTTGCTATTGTGAACAGTGCTGCAATGAACATGAGTGTGCATATATCTATTTGTATGGCAGCTCTTATTTCTCTAGGATCTATTCTAAGGAGTGGGATAGCTGGATTGTATGGTACTTCTATTTCTAGCTTTTCAAGGAAGCACCAAATCGATTTCCAAAGTGGTTGTACCATTTTACATTCCCACCAACAGCGTATAAGTGATCCAGTCTCTCCACAACCTCTCCAGTATTTATTGTTTTGTGTTGTTTGGATTAATGCTAGCTTTGGTGGGGTGAGATGATATCTCATTGTAGTTTTGATCTGCATTTCTCTAATGGCTGATGATCGTGAGCATTTCTTCATGTGTCTGTTAGCCACCTGAATATCTTCTTTGGTGAAGTGACTGTTCATATCCTTTGCCCATTTTTTAATTGGATAATTTGTCTTTTTGTTGTTGAGGTTTTGCAGTATATCTTGTAGATTTTAGAGATTAGACGCTGATCGGATTTGTCGTAGCCAAAAATTTTTCCCGGTCTGTAGGTTGTCTTTTTACTCTTTTGGTGAAGTTTTTTGATGAGCATAAGTATTTGATTTTTAGGAGCTCCCATTAATCTAGTCTCTCTTCTGGTGCTTGTGCATTGTTACTTATGGTTCATATTGTGTTTATGCCATGTATTAGGGCTCCTAGCATTGTCTCTATTTTTTTCTTCTATGATCTTTACTGTTTTTGATTTTATATTTAAGTCTTTGATTCATTTTGAGTTAGTTTTTGTGCATGGTGTGAGGTATAGGTCTTGTTTCAGTTTTTTGCAGATGGATATCCAGTTA
>NW_004443947.1:30894953-30928179 GCF_000243295.1 Trichechus manatus latirostris | reverse complement strand
GCTGAGTTCTTTATCTCTTCATTTGATGTTTTAGGGTTTCAGGATTGTTGTATTCTCTGTTTGGCTTAGTTTTTCGGATCTTTGCTGTGGAGGGACGGCGTGGTGCTTCTGCCTAGAGTGCCATTTTTCCAGAACCCCCCCCCCCATCATTTTTGAGAAACAGTTTTGCTGGATATATAATTCTTGGCTGGCAGATTTTTTCCTTCAAGGCTTGTATACATGTCATCCCATTGCCTTTTTGCCTGCATGGTTTCTGGTGAGTAGTGTGAGCTTATTATTATTGGCTCTCCTTTGTAGATGACTTTTCGTTTATCCCTGGCCACTCTTAAAATTCTCTCTTTATCTTTGGTTTTGGCAAGTTTGATTATAATATGCTTTGGTGACTTTCTTTTGGGATCTCCTTTATATGGGGTTTGATGACTATCTTGCATAGATATTTTGTTATCTTTCACGATATCAACAATTCTCTCTGTATTTTCTGTTATTCCCCCCGTTCTGGTACTCCAATCACTCGTAGGTTATTCCTCTTGATAGAGTCCCACATAATTCTTAGGGTTTCCTTATTTTTTTAAATCCTTTTATCTGATTTTTCCCCAAATAAGTTGGTGACAAGTGCTTTATCTTCAATTTCACTAATTCTGACTTCCATTGCTTCAGTTCTGCTCCTATGACTTTCTATTGAGTTGTCTAATTCTGACATTTTATTGTTAATTGTCTGGATTTCTGATTGCTGTCTCTCTATGGATTCTTGCAGCCTGTTAAATTTGTCATTATGCTCTTCTCTAATCTTTTTAATTTCCTCTATTGTGTGTTCTGCATTTTGCTTAATATCCTTCCTAATTTCTTGAAGAGTTCCGTATATTAATCTTTTGTGTTTTGCCTCTGGTAATTCCAAGAAATTTTCCTCCTCCGGAAAATCTAGATTGTTTATTTTTGGAGCTTGCTGAAGCCATCATGGATTGCCTTTTTACGTTGTTTGACATTGACTGTTGTCTCTGAGGCTTCAATAAGTTATTATATTTATTTATTTTGTTTGCTTACTGTGTCCTAGCTTCTTGTTTTGTTTTGATATGCCCAAATAGACTGCTCATATGAGCTAGTTTGATTACTGGCATCTTTGAAGCTCTAATGTCCTGCCACCAGGTGGTTAGATCTGTTACTTGGTATGTGAGCTCATTAGTCTGCCCACTCCTCCTGTATGGATTCATCTCAGGTGTCCAGGTAGATAGCCACCAAGTGTGTGGTGTAGGCTCTCACTTACTGCCCTAGACAGGCATGGGTGATTGGTGTAGGCACAGGCAGCTGGCTGCAACAGGGGGACACACTCTGAGCAAGGCAGGAGGCTGATAGCTGCTACCGAGTGTGCAGGAAGAAGGTGTGTCCCTGTTCTCTAGAGCCCATAGGTGGGTGGGTTTTGTAGCCAGACTATGAGCACCTAATGCTGTTGGCTGTAAGGACTGGGGGGCACCTCTTATTCATGGACCCCTGTCTCATGTGGCTAGATGGCGTGGGTGGAGCCACCAGTCCTCAGGCCCCTGATATGGGTAGGTGAAGACCCTACTTAATGGTAAGAGCAGTGTCAAATGTCAAGAAGCCGCCACTTCACGCCTGAAACAGTGGAAGTTAGATTTCAGGTATATACCATGTTGTACTGTGGTAATGAGGGCCTATGCTGTTGAGATGGGCCCTCACAAGTCTCTGCAAGGGAAAAGGCACTCAAAGTCTGTGGATCCCTTATGCCTGTGCCTAGGCAAAGGAGCTGTGCCTACCCTGGGTTCCTGGCTTAAGGGAGCCAGCAGTTTATTTTTTCCCCTTTTTGTTAATTTATTCCCTCTCCAAGGCCAGGAGAATGGCTCTGTGCTTGTGACGGATCCTATTTCCAGCCCAGGGGACTCAGCAATTGCTGAAGCTGGTCCAGGACCCAGTGCAGAGCAGGGGGCAGGAAGGTAAATGTGAGGGAGGTTTTTCCCTAAGGGGGGTGTTTTTGATCCGCACAGTAAGCTGTATGCAAGTATTTATCTTTCACTGATGAAGACTGCTTCTCACTTGTTCTGGGTGGCCATGTAGACTGTCTGGCACTGGGTCCCTCCCAGTGCAGAAAGCCTGCCTCCCGGGCACAGCTGCTTGCCTGCTTCACCGCTCAGCAACGAGCTGCTCAGGCCTGAAGGGCTCAGGCTCTCACCGGGTCAGTTCTCTCAACTCCTCACTGCTTCCAAACCACCTCTCCCTCCCCTGCCACTCGGTCCGGTTCCTCAACTCTGCCTTTGATGTTTAGGGCTCCCAGATTGCCATATATAATCGAATCACTTGTTTTTTTGGGTCTTTGTTGTAAGAGGATCCACTGGAAGCGTCTGACTACTTCTCCATCTTGGCCCCGCCTCTCCTCTTTCTTTTTTTAATGTACCTTATAATTTTTTATTGATTGTTTGGCATTGTGTTTAAAAGGAATGTGGAGACTGAGCTAAATAGTATGTGTAGCCAAAATAAGCGTGCTTCTCCTATCTGGCCATTAATGTGAAGGGTCAAATCAATCTAGTCAGTAGTTGAGCTAATGTTTAGGTTTTGTTGTTGCTTCATTATCTTCTGTGCACCCCAAGTTTCAAATTGCTCCAGCAGTAGGCTGCTGCTAACTTGTAATTGAATGCTGATACGCAAGACATTTTTTCTCAGTGTCTCAGCTCCCTCTCTCAGCTTCAGCAGTCCCTGAAGACCTGTACAGTCACCTACAGTGTACAGTGGTCTCTATGTCTTTGCCCCTCGCTCAGTGGTAGACTGATGTTGCTTGTTTCTCAGTGCAAGCCTTGTGCTGGGCACAGGATGTATTCTCATTTCTGCTGTTCTAGTCTCTATCTTCGGCAAGCTCTATGTGCTCAAACCTGAGGGGTGGGGCTTTCTCAGCACTCTTCTTGTTCTCTCTATGGCAGTTGAACTCTGCCTTATTTCAGAGGATATTGCGTGGGAACAAGTTTCCTGCCTCTCATCCAATGGTAAAAGACCTTTGTTTTGTGTGAGTGTGTGTGTGTGTGTGTGTGTGTGCGCGTGTGTGCGTGCATTCAGGCTAATAGGTCCAAATGGGTTTCCTGCCCCTCAGTCAGTGGCAGGTGGCTTTGATCTGAGACTGAGAGGTTAAAGGTTTCCCATCTCTCTCTAAAAGGAGATTACTTTCGCTTGTTTCCTTAAAAGTCCATTTTTTACTTACTAGATTTGGAAAAAAATATACACACTTAACAACATAGTTTTGTGTGTGTGTGTGTGAATTTATTCAGAAACAGACTGTCTCACATGGTGCTGGACAGAGCTCTAAAAATTTCAAACCACATGGAGGAGAACTTGATATTACTAAATAAAATTGCATATTAATTTTTCCTATGAACTGATAATCCAAATCCTAGGTATCTACACCCAAAGTATACTGCAACAAATATGAAACAATTTTTATGCAAGTTTTTTTTATTGTAGCATTGTTTGGAAAACAAAATAATCCAAACATTAATACAGAACTGGTTAAATAAATGATGTATCTATACAATGGAGGGCTATGCAGCCATTTAAATAAATGAAGGAAGGAAGCTATCTATGTACTAATAAGGAATCATCTCCAGGCTATATTGTGAAGTGTGAAAATAAGGTTTAGAAGGGTAGATAGGTAAGTCAATAGAACAACAGATATAGTATGCTACCTTTTGTGTACAAGATGAAACATCAGAAGGATAAATTAGAAACTGCCCCCAAAATGATCAGCTACAAAGGGCACTGGGATATAGAAGCAATAGTGCTCAAAATGAAATGTATTTAAGTAAACTTTATATAGTTATTGAAATATTGCTTTATGTTTACTCTTTATTTTGGAATTTGGTACATGTTTCATTTTGTGAATTTAAAATTCTTTTAATTAAAAGTTACTGCATAATTACTAATTTCTCTGCATTATTAGTTTTATACATTTTTGACTTTTATAACAATGAAACTATTCTTAAAATATTGTTTTGCAACTTGACTTTTTCCCCGAAAGTGACTGTTCATGAGATCTATCCATGTTGATATGTTTATTTTTTTTCAACTGTATAATATTGCATTGTGTGAATATACCACAATTTTTCCATTTCCATTGGTTGTACTACTACAAAAATTCTTGTGCAAATTTGTTATTGCATAGAGACAAGAGATTCTGTAGGGTATTTTCCAGGAGTAGAATCACTTGGGTAATAGAGTATATTCAATTTGCTAGGTAATGCCAATTTGTTTTGTAGGAATTTTACCAAATTACACTCAATCAATAGCATGAGTTCCCATCATTCCATGATGTAGCCAATACTTTTCATTGCCAACTTTTCTAATTTGTGTGAGGCTGGTGGTTATTAAACTTTATTGAATTTTAAACTTCAATGATTTTATTATTTGTCTCTAGGCATCCTTTTTTGATACTTTTAAAATATGTGCCTAATTTTCCCAAATCCTTGTTCTTTTATGTTTTTAAATGGTTTGTTTGTGTTTTAATTTTCTTCAAGCTCTTTTCATATTCTTTTTAGATTTTCTATTGTCTGAAGTTCTTGGAATTTAACTATCCAATTGTGTCTCCTAACGCTTAGTAATGGTAGAGTGTTTCCTTTTGTATTTTGTATTGTGCATTTATCTCAGTGGTACTTTATCGGATAGAATCCTCCACTGCTGAGGGTACAGTACTTTTCTCCAGGTTTTTTTCTGATGGACACTCCAAGAATGTCAGCAGTTATGGATCATTTTTGCATCACTTGAGTTGGGGGTTTCTGTTGTTAGGTGCCATCAAGTCAATTGGAACCCATAGAGACCCCATGTACAACAGAACAAAACACTGCTCAGTCCTGCGCCATCCTCACAATCATTGTTATGCTTGAGCCCATTGTTGCAGCCACTGTGTCAGTCCATCTTTTTGAGGGTCTTCCTCTTTTTTTGCTGATCCTGTACTTTACCAAGCATGATGTCCTTCTCCAGGGCCTGGTCTCTCCGATAATATTTCCAAAGTATGTGAGACGAAGTCTTGCCATCCTGGTTTCTGGACAAGTTGAATAGTATAAATTGCAACCTCAAATTTATAGGAAGCATAACTGTGTGGTTACAATTTCTCAGGGGAAATGTACAACTCAGAGTAAGAGATAAATTGTTATTGCTTCCCTGTGCTAATTTTGGATTTTAGTTTTTCAGTTCATCTTTTACTGATAATGCATTTTTCCTAGCATTATGCAGTCAGTGGTCTCAGTTCCAACTCCTTGACTCATATAGGTTCAGGACCCAATCTTATGTCCCTATTTGGGCATTACAATCCAAGCCCCTGATTACCAAGATGGGCAATTCCCATCTCACCCTTAAGGCAGCCACAGGTTAGTACACATGCTTCTATTTTCTCTTCCTCTTTATCCTATGACATGTCCCGATTTATTATGAGTATGCATATAAAAGGATATTAGTTATACATATTGTTAAATGTAGCATTTCTAGATGCTTATAGTAAGAAAGTTCTGAGTTTTCTAGCCTCTCATATTGCCCAGATTTGAAGTCTCTCTGTTGTGTGTCAGTTTGTTTTCAGGTGTTTTCTTGACATTGGAATATCCTACCTCAGCCAGTTTAGCTTACTCTCTAAGCTCCAGTTGTAGCCTATTCTTTAGGCTGTTTATCTGTTCATAAAACAAGCACTGTTAAAAGCCTAGACTTTATCTCACTAGAATTAAGTTACAATGAATCTGAAGTAGATTTTAAGTGAAGATGTATATAGTAAACCCTAGAGCAACAAGTAAAACAAACAAAAAAACTCTTCAAAGATAGTGGAAGAAATTGTTAAAAAATCAAAATGTTACTCTAGAAAATATTCACCTAATGTAAAAGAAAGCAATGAAGGAAGAATAGAGGAAGAAAAAAGGCATGAGATGAATAGAAAATAAAAAATGAAACAGCAGACATAAATCCAGCTTTATCAATAGTAACATTAAATGTGAATAGATTAAATAATCCAATCAAAAGACAGAGATTGTCACATTGGATTAAAAAAAAAAAGATCCAACTGTATGTGCTGTCTATGGGACATAGACTTTAGATCTAAAAATACAAATAGATTGAAAACAAAAGGATGGAAAAAGATATATCATGTAAACGCCAATCACAAGAAAAGCAGATATGCTATACTAATGTCAGATGAAATAGACTTTAAAACAAAAAAATATTACCAGAGATAAAAAAAGACTTTTTCTCTTTTTATTTTTTGCATGTAACAGTAGATACAGATAAAGCCTAAACTTTAAAAAACAAAAAGACTCATTATTCTGACTTGCAGGATCCTAGGTTCTCTGGGATTTAATGCCCTGCTTTGGAGAAGAAATTGGGAAGGGAGGGAGAAGCCACTCTCAGTCTTCTTTCTTCATTCTTTACAGCAGTGAGACAATCACAGATTAATATATCAATAAATCATCCCCTACAAGTTTATTGATGTTAATCTGAGGCAGATTTGTCCCAAATAATTTTATATACACACATGTACACACACGTGCACACACACATAGTTCCACCTTAGGTGGCAGAATTCATATACGGCTTTTCTTGTTTGTGTTAATCTAGACATTAACTAGGTTCATGATATTTCTAAAAAGGAATTATTACAGGACATACACAAGGGAATTTTTTCTTTCAAGAATAATAGTGTAAGTTTTGAATTTCCAATTTTTACATAAAATATCCCTTTCAATATCTGTGTCTAATTGCACTTATCTGTCTCTCCTATTGTTCAAAAACAAATAGTAACCCTTTATTTACCTGGAGGTCACATTAAAAACATCACAATTATCTAAAATATAGTAAAAACACCCCCTCCCTTTTTTTTAATAAAGTAAAACAAAGGTGGTTGAATAGCCAGGGAATGCATTCTCCTTAGAACTCTTTCTTTTGAATGCAGAATTCTAAGAAAATTGGTTATTTGAGTTCCTTTCCCACAGCAAATTAAATGCAACAAATTGTGACTACAGTCAGCACAGCACACTCAACATCCTCAAGAGACAGCTGGTGAGTGAAAATCAAGGAAACATGAGGAGAAATCTGACACAACTACAAGAATTTTGGATCATTTTAAGTAGGGGCAAACAGTTTTCCACATAAGTGTTAGCCCTTGGGTTTCAAGAGTAAACTCTGAAACTCCTGTATATCATTCAGTTCTCAGTTTATGTATTGTTTTTGCAGCGAGGCCATCCTCGAACTTCTTCCACTTCTCCCCACCTTTTGTTACCACCCAAAAGCCCCCTTATTATAGCATTTATCACACTCTATCATACTTTTTATTGGTTCCTTGCAGTCACTACTTCTAAATTGTAAGTAATCTATAATTTTGCATGTTTTCTTTATAATCTTGTTCACTATATTCTCAGCTTCTAACAGTGTCTGTTACAATAAATGTATTACAAAAATGTCAATATAATCACTGGTGTTCACCATATTGACTCCTGAGTCAATAATAAAAGATTCAATTAAAATAAATTTCAGAATGGAAGGATAACTCACAGAAGCATTGGTCTATCCATTCACATGTATGGGAGAGGAAATTGAAGTCCAAGGAAGGAAAGTGAGTCACCCAAAAAAGGTTGTTAATGACATACCTAAGTTAGAACAAATATCTCCTGAGTTTAATTTTCAGGCCATTTCCATGACCTTGTGTGGTCGTTGAAGATAACAATGAATTGAGTCTTTTCTATACACTAGGCACTATGCTAAATCCTTTACTTGTGGTTCTCATTTAGTTCTCAAAACAGCCTGAGGAGATAAATTCTAGTATTATCTACATTGTACAGATGAGAGAATGAAGCTCCTAGCAGTTGAGAAACTTGGCAAGAGATGAAAACCAGGTGTCTCTAATTCCAGAATCCTGACTCTTCATCCCCATCTCCAGTACCCCACTCCAACCCCAGACCCCTTCCCTTAATTTCAGTGGTCTGTGTATGAAGATGTATGAACGTAAGAACCCGGTGGGCTGGCTGTTTAAATGCTTATTGGTTCTTAAATCTACAAGCCAAAATTTGTAATTAATGGGGATCTATTTCAAAGTTGGAAGGAAAAAAGACAAAAAATTTGACAAAAGGAGAAGATTGCCTTGATGGTGGTAATCACCTGAAAAAATGGATGGATTTGATAGGATATTAAGTTCTTAAGATATAATCTATCTTATGAATATGAAAAAACATATAATCTACATTGGACAACTGAACTCTGTGGAGGAAAATTATTCATGAAGGATTGTTTATTTCACATATATGAAATTATTAATATTTGATGTACATCAAAGTATTAATGTTACATGGATAAAAGTTTGAATATGAGTCTATCTTGTTTAAACTTTTGTTAGCAGTTTGTGCAAAGAAAAAGCAACTCCCTAGGTAGGGTATGGAGGTGTAATGAATTGGGTGATTGTAGTAAGGTTGGTATGGCTCTCTGGCTCGGTGCCTGGTTACTGTCTGGCAGGCAGTTGAAGAGAAAAGACGGTGACCCTAACACTTGAGGACAAAAATCCTCAAACTCATAGACATGAAACCTATTGCTAGAACTCTGAAATAAGCATGGAAATGAGACTACCCTTAATTCCTTCCATGCATACTCCACAAATGGTATTAAGCCTGTATAGGATGCCATTTCTCTTTCAGTCTTTCTTTTGAAATAGCTTTTAAACAATTTATTTGTTTAGAAATTATGAGAATTGGGGAGGAAAAGAAAAGCAGCAAATAAATATGCGATTTGTTTACTACCCTATTTCCTCTAGGAATTCCACTGGGCTGAGTATACCAGAAGATAGTCAAAAAAGAGGGATCACCTCTTCTAAGTGAAGCTATTAATGTAACCATAATTAAACTGATAATAAGAGCTCATTCTTATTGAAGGCTTATTCCATGTGTATGACTTCATTTAATCCTCAGATTAGTGTATAAGGAAAATATCACAGTTACCCCATTTCACCAATAAGGAAACTGAGATTCAGCAAGGTTAAGTAAATGCCTAAGGTCACACAGCTGGTAATTTATTCTCTAGAATCTGAGTTTTAACTGTAATCCTTTGTAAATAAATTTTTATAGCTCATTAGAAACGTTTCCCTTTTGCATCAAGGGAAGGCAGGCATATTCAACTGAGAGAAAAAAGTGATCCAGGAGAAACCGTTTGGAGAAAAAAATGTGAGTTTACTATGTGAAAGATTAGGACTGGTAGGATGGGGGTGTGGTGGAGGGCTGCTATATGACAATTCTAGACTCAGAAAGCTAAAGTGTGTGTGTGTGTTTTGCCTTTAAAACAACATCCAGGCAAGTGAAGCAATATGCAATAGAGTTTAAGAGCTCTGCTCTTTACTAGAATCACAAGAGAATGTATACACATTCTTTTGATGATCTATGATAATTACCATAGTCTAATCAACTGCAGCCTATGATATTTCTGAGCAGATTGAACTACAGCAAAGCCCCAGCACCAACTCTTTGTACCATGCTATTAAAAAATTGCACTTACACAGATAACGGGGGAAGATAATTGAGGCTGTCATTAAAAGTACAGGCCTATTTGTTCCAAAATCACCAGAGTCTTGAAATGATGCCATTACAAACAATAGGAATTTGACAGGTTGAGGTTTGTGTTGTCTCAGTCATCTAGTGCTGCTCCAACAGAAATACCACAAGTGGATGGCTTTACAAAGAGAAATTTATTCTCTCACAGTCCAATAGGCTACAAGTCCAAATTCAGGGCATCAGCTCCAGGGGAATGCTTTCTCCATCAGCTCTGGAGGGAAGTCCGTGTCATCAGTCTTCCTTTGATCTGGGAGCTTCTCTGCACAGGAACCTCAGGTCCAAAGGACGCGCTGTGCTCCCAGCACTGCTTTCTTGGTGGTATGAAGTTCCCATGTGTCTCTGCTCGCTTCTCTGTTTTATGTCGAAAAAAAGATTTCATTAAGACAATGATCTTGTCAACCTCATCATTATAACCTCATCACAGTGATAGAATTTACAACACATGAGGAGATCACATATAATCTCATCATAGTGGTAGAGTTTACAACACATAAGGAAATCACATCAGATAACACAATCGTACAGTACTGGGAATCATCACCTAGCCAAGTTGCTACCCACATTTTTTGGGGGACACAATTCAAACCATGACACATGTAATTAGACTATTGAGGAGCATGGTTGGAGAAATGGGGCCACAGGATCAAGCCCTTGATGCATAACTGCATTGTGCTTTGGCTCTGCGAATGCCAACACACTGATGCAACCTAAGGATGAAAACCATTTCACTTAGTGTCTTTCTAGAATGGGTTCCTGGGAGTAAAGTTGCTGACTCAAAGGGAATTTTCAATGCAGTTTTCTTACATATTGCCAAATTGCTCTCTCCCAAAATGTCATTCCAGTTTTTCATTTCACCAACAGTAGAAAAGATGCTTTTGAAATATAATAACTAAAATGTCTAACTTTCACTAAAACCATTGTGGTGACTTTATTTACCAAAAACTTCATTTTTCTTTTCAAATATTTGTTGATGTTTATGTAAGCAGAGCATAACAGTGGCATCTAATGGAGTCTTAACTGCTAGTTATTTCCCACCTAGAAAGAACTGAGGCATGCCTTGATGAAGGGTGAGAATGTGGGGAAAGTTGCCCTGTATAACACAGTGAGCAGAATAGCTTAGGATTGATACGTTCAGTGCCACATAGCACAGACCTCCAAACAGTGCTTCATGACCCATTCCCATTCTTCTGTGGACCCTGTCTCTTCAAGGGCACTGGGTTTCTTGTCCTCTTTAGAAGTGTAGCTCATACATTTGGTTGCTTTGCTGGTATCCTAGCATACTAATTTTTGTAAAAATGTCAGCAGTTACAGACCATCTCTTTTGTCTGCAATTAGTTAATTTGCTGGCAGCTTTCATTGTTCTGTCTTGAGAAAAATTGAACGCTGCAGAAATTGTAGTGGCAGTTATAGACCAGGAATTAGGGTTATATCAGATTCAGAAACTTCTGTGTAAATTTATGTAAGTTCCTTAGTGTATTTCTTTCTTATGGTATAAAGGATTTTAAAATATATATACTAATTTCTTTTGTAGGAAAAAATGACAAGGAATGTATTTAAAGATTCAGAGCCCCCCTTTTTTTTTTTCAATAAATTAAAGTGATTTCAATTAAGATATATTGAGAATCTCCTATGAGCCAATTGCTAGGAAAATGTCAAGATGAGACTCTGTCCATTCTATCACGGAGATTAGTAGGAAAGACAAACATTTAAACTAGTAATTATAACATGGTATATAAATTTTAAAAAAATGAGTAGCAAAGACAAGGGAATAACTACCTCTAAGTTAGGGGTTGCAGAATCAAAAGATATCTTTTTAAGTGTATGCAAAGATTTTGAGACATGGAAGAATTATAACCATCATGGTAGAGAAAAAGGTACAGGTGGTCTTTGGTACATGTCTTACTTTTCTATTGCTGTGTAATAAATTACCACAAACTTAGTGCCTTAAATCTATACCCATTTATTATCTCGGTTTCTGTAGGTAAGAAGTCTGGACATGGCTTAGCTGTGTTCTGTGTGTAGGTTTTCACAAGACCGTATTCAAGGTGTTGACCAGGATACATCCGCATCTGGAATTTGTAGTCTTCTTCTAAACTCATGTGACTTCTAGCAGAATTTAGTTCCTTGTGGTTGTAGAACTGAGGTCCCCACTTGTTTGCTGATTGTCACCCAGTGGCCGTTCTCATTTCCCACAGTTCCTTGCCATCTGGTCTTCTCCATAGGCAATTCACATTATTGCTGTTTGCTTCTTCAGAGGAGCTGAATTCCTCGGCTTGGAGTTTTTGACCCTTCTTAAATGGCTCCCACCTAATTAAGTCAGACCCACCCAGGTTAATCTTCTTCAGATTAGCTCAAAATTGACAGTTTTCAGACCTTAATTACATCTGAAAATCACTTCACCATTGCCATATAATGAGACGTAATGACAAGAATTATATCTCATCACTTTTGCCATAGTCTATTGGTTAGAAGCAAGTTGCAGGTACTGCCCACACGCAAGGGGAGATGATTATACAAGGGCATGTGTCATTGTGGGTCATCTTAGAATTATGTTAACCATTTGCACCACCCAGGGACTCCTACTAGGCAACACAGGTCTAGATAATAAGAAAGGATGTCTGTGTTTTCACTAAGGTAAATGGGGTTGATTTGAGTCATTAGTGTAAGCACAGTTGTATAGGAGTTAAAAGTAATTTACATGTAATCACCTCTATTTGGAGGGAAAAAAGAAATAGACTTTGTCTTTCAGTATTTGCAATATATGAAAAAATATTCCCAAACTTTTTGTAAAAAACTTTTGGTAACAGCAAAGTCAAATTGGTTTGTATAATTGGTTAGCAAATTACTATCTTTAATAGAACATGTTGTTCATTCTTCTATGAATTTGTCCTTTTGGGATTCGTGTTTAATAATATTCTAGCTATAAAAACTTGCCACTTTGGAAGTGTCTTTTTTATTGGATAAATAATTATAATGATGATGTTAATTATTTAAAAGTGGTCTTTTGTTATTATGGTTATAATTACCCTTATTCTCAAGGCAGAAGTATGTCTGGATTGGCTTATATAAAATTCTAGCTCTGTAAAATAGCACGAAATCCCAAACTATGATCGACTTAATAGAAAACTTGTGCATGAACTGAGAGTTTACTTCATGCCCTGTTTGGGGTGGTAGTGAAGTCTAAGGAGTCCCTGGATGGTACAAACGATTAAGCTCTCAGCTACTAACCAAAAAGTTGGCAGTTCAAATGCATCCAGGGGTACCTCGGAAGACAGGCCTGGCAATCTGCTTCCAAAAGGTTACAGCCTTGAAAACCCTATGAAGCAGTTCTACTCTGCACACGTTGGGACACTGTGAATCGGAATCGACTTGGCAGCAACTAACAACAACAGTGAAGTCTATGTTGTAATTCTAACAACTTGTCAACTTGCTTATAGGTTTAACTACCACATCTGATTGATTCCCTTGTGCTGAGTTCCATCTGTGGCTAAATAAACAGCTTAAAATGAAAAATCTACTTAACCCCAAAATGTCAAGCTCCTTAAGTTCCAGAGAAATAGGACAGACCATTTTGGATATGACTAAGGACAATGATGTCAATTTGTACCATTTAGACTGAGGCCAAACAACTATGCATATCAGTATATGTGGTTAAATTACATACAGGCAGATGCAGAAGAAACAACCTGATCAGAATAATGATAGTGTCTCTTTTTTTGATCTACTGGTCAAAAGATGGATCAAGTAATTAGAGAAGGTCAGAAGTATCTATCACCGAGGAAATGAGACATCATTTATATGAAAATTTCTTGAGTGCTTACTACATACCATGCACGAACTATGTTCTGGGAATATTACTGAATAAAACAATCATAATCCCTACCCTCAAATAGGAGTTCCTGGGTGGTGTAAACAATTAATGCCCTCGGCTGTCAACCAAAAAGTTAGAGGTGGGGAGATGGCCCAAGATGGTGGCTTAGTCAGACACGCCTTGGCGTCCCTCTACAGAAGAGACCTGAAAAACCAAGTGAAACAAATACAGATGACAATCCTGGAACCCTGAGCATCAAGTGGAAGGATAAAGAATTAGATTCAACATCGACTGGAAGAAGAAACTGAATGAAAACAGCAAACGAGAGATACAGAGCAGAAATGCCCTTCCAGCTGGCCCAGCACAGCATGGCTATCTTCAGACAAAGATAGCAGTGATCAAGGGTGAGGAGCACAGGAAGGCAACTTCATGGAATTACCAATAGGAGACAGACTGTGTAGACATACTCGGAGTGAAGCATGGTGTGAGCAGGACATGAACTGGATCTAAGGAGGGAAAGTACAGGAAGGAGGACAAAAGCTCCAGGCATCCTGGCATCACAGAACTGGGAGGGAGCCAGGATCCAGAGATGGGACTACTCGCCAGCTACAGTCCCTGACCATAAGAGTGGGTGGTACACACAGAGTAATAGATCCATAGAATGTTAGCAGGAGGTCCCTCACCCCACTGGACTCCGGGCAGGACCCCCTACCAAGACTTGGTCAAGGCCAGGTCCTGATTGCTGGTTCTAGCCAACAGGAAGTGCCCAGGCACCCACACCCAGTGACCAGAGGAGCACATTCCCCCTCTCCTCACCCTTCTGGTGATTAGCAGCATGAACCTACCCCACTCCTGCTGCCCCGCCACCCTGGGGCCATGGTAATAACACCCCCTCCCCCGCTGCCCTGTCTGCCGCCCCACCACCACCACCCTGTCCACCCAGAGAGTGCCAATAAGCACTGCCATGCCACAGGTCACCTGCCATATTCCCCTGCCTGCTGCCCTGACCACCCGGCAAGTGGCAGAGAGTGACCTGTGCCCCCAGTCACGCTCCACATCCCCCCTGCCTGTGCCTTGCCCACTTGGCAAGTGTCAGAGCACGCCCCATGCCCCCAGTCACCTGTCACATCCCCCCACCCACAGCCCCACCCACCCAGCAAGTGGCAGAGAGCACTCCTGTGCCCCCAGTTGCCTGCCACAGCCCCTTGCCCACAGCCTCATCCACCATACCCCACCACCTGCCGTCCTGCCCACAGGGCAAGTGGCAGTGAGCACGCTCACACCACTGGTTGCTTGCCACAACCACCCTGTCTGACACCTGCCTACCTAGTGGACACCATAGTGTGCTCCCACACCACTGGACTGATGACAGGTGGGGGCCTGCACTTGCCCAGTCCACTCTCAGCCACCTCACACACCCAGTATACATCGATGC
Organism: Trichechus manatus latirostris; assembly: GCF_000243295.1. Classification (NCBI taxonomy): domain Eukaryota; kingdom Metazoa; phylum Chordata; class Mammalia; order Sirenia; family Trichechidae; genus Trichechus; species Trichechus manatus. The sequence goes on along the minus strand of NW_004443947.1, from coordinate 30,913,376 downwards.
ACACTTGCCATGCCCACTTGGCTGCAGGTGGTAAGCACTCCCATGCTGCCAGACAAGTGATCAGTGGATCATGGCCTACCTCGCTCACCCTGACATATCAAAGCAAAACAAAACAAAAAATCAGAACAAAACATACAATTGATCAGTAAATACACAAATAAAATAATACTTTAATGCCTTGGAGACAGCAGATAATAACAAATGATATGAAAAAAAAGGATAATATGGCTCAAACAAGTAAGCAAAATAAAGGGAAAAGACACTTTTTTAGAGGAAGAAACAAAATAGAACCACCAGAGAAGGAATTCAAAAGATTTATATTTAGGATCCTAAAAGAGATCAAGGACAGCACAGAAAAATGGCTAGAAGAATTAAAAAGAAAAAAATACAAAAACAAAATGACAGACTCAATAAACTATTAGAAATCATATAAAAACAGCAACTAAAAATTCAGAAGATTAATGATAAAATATCATAAATAGATAGCTTAATGGAAGTACACTGAAGTAGAATTGAATCAATAGAAGAATCAGTAAAATAGAGGACAAATCTCTTGATACTAATTTCTTAGAGGAACAATCAGAAAAAAAAAAATGAAGAAACCCTAAGAGTTATATGGGACACCACCAAGGGGAATAATTTTAAGCATAAAAGGAATTCCAGAGGAGGAGGAAAAAAAAAAAAGTACAGAGAGAATTTTTGAAGATAATACTGGCTGAAAACTTCCCAAATATCATGAAAGATGAGAAGTCACCATCCAAAAAGCTCAATGAATCCCATACAGGATAGACACCCCCCAAAATCACCAAGACATATTATAATCAAACTTTCCAAAACCAAACACAAAGAATTCTGAAAGTAGCTTGTGAAAAACAATTTATCATTTACAAAGGGGCACCAATAAGACTCGGTGCTGATTTCTCACCAGAAACCATGCAAAAAAAAAAAAAAAAAAAAAAAAAAAACAAACCCATTGCCTTCAAGTCAATTCGGACTCATAGTGACCCTGGAGGACAGAGTAGAACTGCCCTGTAGGGTTTCCAAGGAGCGCCAGGTGGATTCAAACTGCCAACCTTTTGGTTAGCAGCCAAACTCTTAACCACTATGCCACCAAGGTTTCCAGAAACCACACAGGCATATATAATACCCTGAAGGAAAAGAATTGCCAACCAAGAATCATATATCCAGCAAAATTCTCTTTCAAAAATGATGGTGAAACTAAGACATTTCCCAGATAAGCAGAAACTAAGGGGATTGGTAAAAACCTGACCAACCTTACAAGAAATATGAAAGGGAGTCCTTCAGATAGAGAACCAATGACACCAGACAACAACCTGAGATAAAGACACACAACAACATCACCCAGATACCAGCCCAAATAAAGACTTCACAAAACCAAAATAAAGCTAAAAAAACTGACTACAGGCAACCAGAGACATTAAGCTGTAAATGACAACAACATCAAAACAGAAAGGGGGAATAAAAGATGTAGTTATAGAGTTTCTATGTGGGGAGCAAGTCAAGACGATTTCAAGATACAACAGACTGTTTTGATTTTAAGAGGATTAACATAAGGTAAACTTCAGGGTAACCACAAAGAAAAATAATAAATCTACTCACCAAAAGGTTAGAGGTTCGAGTCCACCTTGAGGTATCTTGGAAGAAAGACCTGATGATCTACTTCCAAAAAATCAGCCATTGAAAACCCTATGGAGTGCAGTTCTTCTCTGACACACTTGGGGTTGCCGTGAGTTAGAGTCCACTCCACAACAACTGGTACCCTCAAATAGATAATGAGCCAGTGGGTAAATTGCCAGGCAAAGTGCTAAGAGCTTTACATTCATTACCTCATCTTATTGTAATTTTAAATGAAACAAACAAAAATAACGGGGTGGCCATTATTCAGGGAAAAGTGAGGCCCAGAAAACGACTTCTTCAAGTCACTCAAAACACTTGTGGCAGGGCTTCTATTTAAACTCAGGTTCAGCTCATTCCAGATGCCATAGTCTTAACCACTATTCATAGTACTCAATAGAAATCATCTCTGGTTCTATATGAACAACTCCCTCCCCTGACCCCAGGATTTAACTATTTTCAAATTTAAAGGCCTTGATTGATATTTCTGGCTCCGTTCCTCTTGTGAAAAAGAATTATTTCTATCCACTTACAAAACTTCATTATCTATGTCACAGGCAGTGTTATATGTTCTGGATTCCCCAGGATAATTGTCCTGGATCCTATACCCTGGGTCTTCACTAGCTTTTGAACTTGGAGTGATCCAGGCCTCCAAGGAATGTGTCATCTTACTTCTTTGAATTAAAATAATAGGATTCTGAACCTGGAAGGATGCTTGGATTATCTTTTCCAACCTTGTTGTGTTTTAGACTTGGATACTAATTCTAAAGAAATGGAAACTTGTTCAATATGTCAAAGTCAGAAAGTGTCAGTCATTAGACCGGGACTCTCCTCACTCCCAGGTATTAGTTGTTTGCTCCGTACCTCTTTTCTTTTAGAGCTGCTCACTCTTCAAAATTTTGAAGCCTTTTGTACCACGTATAAACCAGTCACTGTCTTTAAGCTACCCCTGGGAAAGGGTGCATGCATACTTACTGGGTGAGACCACTCTAATCAGCTGAGGGTAGTTCTCCAGTCAAGAGAGACAGGATGAACAACAAGCCAGTGCTCACAGAGACTGGGGTCTGGGTGTCCAGCCCAGCAAAGGTGATCTGGTTGGGGCAAGTCTGCGTCTTTATCATTCATTTCTTGCATTGCTCAGATACACTTGCTTTTCACATTAAACTCATTCCATCCAACCATAGCTTCTCCAGGATTCCTGGGGAAATTTTTAAGAGGGTTAGTGGAATAGACTATAGTCCTGCTGCTGCAGTTGGTCCTGAGGCTGTAACTGATACTCCTCACGTCTCCCATCCCTACCTCCCATTCTAGATTACTGTTACTCCCGGCTAGCATTTCTCAGGACTCGACGGTGTGCCTTAGGATGAACCACAGTCTCCTCCCAGAGAGGCCTGAGTCCCTGGTTATCACGCCCTCATCAGGTTCTGGTTGCTATACCTGTGCATTTGGAGTTAAAATTGGGCATGAGAATATCAAGTGATGCCCCAGTAGATTATCTGGGTACCAAACGTATTCCTTTCCACCTGCTTAAGTAGCAGCACTCCTACCTCTTATGACCATCAGGGTTAATTATACCTGGTAGTATGGACACTGGTTTAATGACACCTGATAGTATGGCTGCTGGTTTACTGACACAGGAGTGTAAAGTGAACAACAACAGCGATAGCTTAAGTTTAAAGGCACTGTTACTGTGTCTGCCATTGGTAGCGTCCCGCTGTAGATACTAGTACCTCTGGAACCATGGAGAGTCATGCTAAATTATCTCATATCAATAAATTCTACCATATCTAACTTTATATTCCACTCTTCTCCACCTTCATCTAGCAATAGAATCTACTCTCAAGCATATTCTCCAGGATCCTACCTGTACATGTAGACCAAGTTTGTAGCTCCATGGGCTTATAATTTCTCTTCTCTTTTAGCATATATCCTTCCAGCTGGATCATGATGTCACTGATCTGGTGCCTAGGAAGGGAAATGTCCTGAGAAATGCCATCATTGCCTCATAAGACACTTGACTCGTTTGGGGTTTCTTCAAAATCATAAAGAAAGGGGAAGTAGTCCGCTTCTGTAAACTCAGAGAGTTCAGGATTATCTGGGAGCTCAAAGTTCTCAAGAACACATACTCAGACACCCCTATTCCAAGTGAGAATATCTTTCCTTATCAAGGCCCTGACTTTGGCATGGGAGAACTGTCTAGGCTAAAAATTTAGTCTTCTATGAAGTTCTGCCCTCTAACAGTTAATCCCTGTGCCTAATCGTCAGCTCTGTCTGCCCTACACCTAAAGGAGATGTGGATCTTTTAAAATATAACTTTATTGAATCATAGTTTACATATCATGTAATTCAACCACTTCATTCACACAATTCACATCATTCATTCAATTCAATCATTTCTTTCTTTTTTTTCATTAAATTTACCAAGTTAATTTGTGTCACCATATATCAGTTTTAGAACTTTTTCATCACCCCAATAAGATCCCATTTGTTCATTTAAACGCTAGTGAGATGAGATCTTTTTAAATGTTGCCAAGAAAGCCCTTGGACTCCCATGCTTTGCTTTAAGTCAATAATTGATTGCCCAGTACCTGCCATGTTCTCTCTTCAAAGCTTCAGTGACACTTAGCAATAGACACCCTATTTCATAGTCCTTCTAATTGTTTCTTCCATACATCTCAAGCACCAGAAACAGTGTACAAGCCAGTGAATGAATTCTCACCTGCATCCCAACCCTGACCATCATGTATGGAAATCTTAGCAATTGTAGTACTTCCACGTGTCAGGGACTCTCAAAACTACATCTGTGATAGGGTCTGCACTATCATCCAGCTGAAGCGTGATCTACCTTTAGCATTCTCTCTTTCGGGTCTGCTTTCTAGGACCACTCCTCATCCCATCTGCCTTCAGTCAGGTTCGCTAAAAGCAAGGGCTGAGACAGGAATTTAGGTGCATGCTGTTGATTGAGGGGAAGCTCTTCAGTAAACACTTGTGAGGGAAGGAGGGCAGGGCAGAAGCAGATAAAGTATTCCCAGATAAACTCTAGCCTTGGCCTGATCCATAGTGGAAGGAGGGTTTTGGAGCATAAACTGCTTCCTGATTCTTAGACTTTTTTTACCTACTTGGACCTAGAATAATATCTTTCTCATCTTTCCTTAGTGGACATGTTCAGAATTTATATTAGGTTTGCATAACAGACAGCATTTTCCAAGTCTTCTTCTGACTGACTGAAAACTTAATCTGTTTCCGGACTCTTCTGGGCCTGTCATGACCCACTGCCCAGCACATTTGGAGACTAAATGACCTTCCAGAACCAGATGGGGAGGGTGGACAAGCAAAGATGTCTATGAAAGGGACTCCTTCTTGACCATAACAGCGAGAGAAATCCAGGTCATTACTGTCATTGTAGCCACACTCTTAACAATGATCCATAAACACAGAACTGCTAGGCTAGTGCTTCCTAAACCTGGAAGAACATCAGAATCACCAGGGAAATGTATCAGAAATGCATGCTTTTGGACCCCACTGCCAGAGATTCTAATTCATCAGGTTAAGATAGATAGAGATAGACAGCTGCGGTTGAGTTGATCTCAACTCATGGCTACCTTATACACAACAGAAGGAAATGTTGCTCAGTCCTGTGTCATCCTCACAATTACCAGCATGTTCGAGCAATTCATTGTGGCTATTATGTGAATCCATTTCATCTAGGGTCTTCCTTGCCCCCGCTGGCCCTCTATTCCAGGTTAAGTGGTATAGAGACTCACATTCTTGCAAAATTCCTTGTTGATTCTCATAACCCATCAGATGTGGGAATTGTTATTCTGGGTGCAGTGTAAATTTGGTTTTCTGTAGTAGTCATGCATTTTTTTTCTGGGAAATAGTTATAATATTGGGTCAGAAAAGGTTGAATATATATATTCTATCCATGGTTCTTGGATAGAAAACATAACCTAGCACATAAGTTATTTTATACTCTGTGCAGAGTGGAGACGTATATGTATTTCCCGAAATAGATATACAATATATAAAAATATTGCCTTTGCCCTTAAGAAGCTAGGCCCGGAACACTTCAGTTTGTGAATTAATGATCATAACTATAAGGTAGGTGAGGATGACTTGTGAAGATCATATGACCCTGAGGGGAAGAAGCTGGAGTTAATAGCCTATTGAAAGCACAGAGCAGCTGTCCTTGGGATTTTCAAGAATGCGATCACCTCCACAGAATATCTACAAACAAGCCCAGATCATCCTTTATGGTTCTTTACAGCTCCAGAATCTCACAATGCTGATTAAGTAGCATGAATGCTTAGAAAGGAAGGAAATATTTGATCATAAAAATGATCAAGTATTAATACCCCAAGCTCACTGAAAATGAGCTAGGGGCCACTAAAGATAAACCTCTTTAACTCTTTCTACCCCATGTCAGATTTGTCAGAAATACTAACATCTCCACCTCTAAAATATATCCTGAACTGGATCATTTCCCATCTTTTCCATTGTAACCACTTTGGTCAGTATCTCTATCTGAATTATCCTGAATTATCACAATAACCTCCTAATTGAACTCCCTGTTGCCCTTGCCGCCCTCTAAGCATAAGCACAGATACACACAGACACACACACAATTTGCATCATAGCAGACAGATTGATTCTGTTAAAATACAGTCTCTACTAGAAATCCTCCAAGAGCTTTGACCCTCACTAAAATAAAAGCCAATGTCTTTCCCTGAGTGCAAAGCCCCCATTTCCTCACCTGTCTTGTCTCCTGTTACTCTTTCCCTTGCTCATTCTGCTTTAGCCACAATGGCCAGCTCTCTATTTATTGAACATACCAGCCAAGTTCCTGTCTCAAAGCATTTGCACTCACTGTTTCCTTAGCCTAGAATCTACCCCCCGCCCGAAGATATCTGCATGGCTCACTCCCTTGGTTCTTCTGAGTCTTTATTCTACTGTCAGTATCTCAGTAAAGCCTTCCTTGCCCATCCTATCTAAAATTTTAGCCCACCCAGAGTACTTTTATTACCTCTTCATGCTCTATTTTATATCTGTATCACCTAACATTATCTATTTTCCTCATATTTTACTTACGTATCTTATTTATTGTCTCTCTCCTCAACTAGAGTAATGGCAGCTCTATGAGAACAAAACAGCACCTGGTTCTAGGTGCTCAGTAAATGTTGAAATGAATGAAAAGGATTTATTATATAATTACTGTTTACCTCTCCACTTTAGCCTAGTAATTTCTTGATTTATCTTGGAAATGTGATGAAGTTGGAATTTTCTCCCTGAGAGCTCAAAGTAGAATGGATCACTTAGGGTTAGAGAAGACTGAGTTTTGTAATCAGGCCTATCCATGTTGCAAACCTCTGACCTTGGCAATCAGGGTGTGAAGACTTTAATGGGTTTCAAATATCATTTATTCAGTCTTGTATTTTACAAATAAGGAAATTGAGACTCAGAGCAAAGAAGCGACTTGACCAAAATTGCACATAGTAAGTGGCATGTGCTGATGATGAACTTTGTCTCCTTACTTGCAATACAGCGCTGTATTGTTTACACCATTCTTGGTCTTTTTTTATAATCTGGTAAAACTTTCTGGTAACTTTTTGAATTGAGTTATTACAAATATAATCAACAATTGTCACTCTTGAGAAGAAAAATATTTTGGATTTTACCAAAACCTCACTTAACCTGTTAAAAAAACCAAACCTGTTGCTGTTGAGTCAATTCTGACTGATAGCGACCCTATAGGATGGAGAAGAACTGTGCCTTACGGTTTCCAAAGAGCAGCTGGTGGGTTCAAACTGCCGACCTTCTGGTTAGCCCCCAAGTTTTTTAACCACTGCGCCATCAGGGCTCCAAACTTCACTTAGCTTTTCATAAATGTTTCTTTCACAACCAATTATGATTGATAAAATGTCCTTGCATGGTAATATACATGTTTTACTTCATGTAAACACAGTAAGCCATGATTAATTTGCTAGAGTGTCTATGGTCTGAGAACTTGAAGGGCAAAGAGTTGCCATTGTATTCATTCATTCAACAATTCTTTACAGAATGCCAAAAATTATAATATGTACTGAGATTTCAGTGATATAGAGCCCCGTTGAGGTCCCTGTGATGGAGGCAGATGATAAAAATTAACAAAAAATACTTTTACATAGTATTATGTGCTTTGAGTGGAGCCTTGGTAGTGCAACAGTTAAGCACTCAGCTGTTAACTGAAAGGTGGCAATTCAAACCCACTCAAAGGCTTCACAGGGAAAAAAGACCTGGCAATCTGCTCCTGTAATGATTACAGCCTATGTGGGGACCATGGTCTCAGGGAACATCTAGCTCAGTTGACATAACACAGTTTATAAAGAAAATGTTCTACATTCTACCTTGGTGAGTAGCGTCTGGGATCTTAAAAGCCTGTGAGCAGCCATCTAAGATACTCCACTGGTCTCACCCCTTCGCGACCAAGGGAGAATGAAGAAAACAAAATACAAGGAAAAGATTAGTCCAAAGGACTAATGAACCACAACTACCACGGCCTCCACTGGACTGAGTCCAGTATAACTAAATGGTGCCTGGCTATCACCACTGACTGCTCTGACAGGGATCACAACAGAGGGCTCTGGACAGAGCTTCAGAAAATTGTAGAACAAAATCCTAACTAGCAAAAAAAGACCAGACTTACTGGCCTGACAGAGACTGAAGAAACCCCAAGAGTATGGCCCCCCAGACACCCTTTTAGCTCAGTAATGGAGTCACTCCCAAGGTTCACCGTTCAGCCAGAGATTAGACAGCCCCATAAACCAAAAAGAGACTTATGGGGCACAACAGTCCAGAGACAAGGACTAGAAGGCAGGCAAGGACAGGAAAGCTGGTAACAGGGAACCCAAAGTTGAGAAGGGATCGTGTTGACATGTCATGAGGTTGTTAACCATTGTCATAAAACAATATGTATGCTAACTGTTTAATGAGAAACAATTTGTTATGTAAACCTTCATCTAAAGTACAATTAAAAAAAAAAGCGTATCCTAAAAAATAAGATTACAGCCTAGGAAACCCTAGGGTGCAGTTCGACCCTGTCCTACAGGGTCCCTATAAGTCAGAATTGACTCAACAGCACACAATAACAACAATGTGCTTTGAGGACGATAAAACAGAGATATGCAATAGAGATTGGGTCAGGAAAAGATTTCTAAAAAAGTGACATCTGAACATAGACTTGAAGGAAAAGAACAAGTCACTCATGTGATGATGTGGGGGGAGAGTGATGTGGACAGAGATAACAACAAGTGCAGAGGCCCTTATGCTAGAATAGGCTTGTCATGTCCAAGGCAGAAGAGAATGAACATGTTGATTGTAACATTGTGCATAAAGGGAAGGTTGGTAGAAGAGGAGGTCAGGAAGGCCAGCAGAGACTTGGTCATTGAACCTCACACTCCTGATCTTGGGAAGCCATAGTGGGGAGTGATTTAAAGGGAAGTAACCTACTCTGATTTACATTTTTTTAAAGCCTCTGGTAATTACTGAGTAGAGAACATGTCCTAAAAGAACAAAAGTAGAAGCAGGAAAACCAGTTAAATTGCAGGAATTAAAAATCACTCAAGAGATCACCATGATTTGGGGAAAGAAGGTCACAGTGGAGACAGATCACATCATGCATCTGTAGGGACCACACCAACCACAGCTTTGGCAACCTGATTTCATGAAGTGTTGGGTCAGTTCCATCAAAGGGGGACATATGTGTTGTGCATATAGTTCAAAAGCAGATTTCATGGATTAATGGCCCAAGAAAATTTTCCTAAAAAAAAAAAAAAAACAATGTAGGGAAGATTTTTCTGTCACCAAATAAGCATGGGAAGCAAACTCAACAGATTCTCATTTAGAGATTCACAGTGTGCCAGTAAAACCAATTACTGTTGAGTCAAGTCTGACTCACGGTGACCCTATGTGTTTCAGAGTAGAACTGCATTCCATGGTATTTTCAGTGGCTGTGACTTTTTGGAAGTAGGCTCCAGGTCTTTCCTCAGGGTGAATTTGAACCGCCAACCTTTTAGTTAATAGCTGAGTGCTTATTAAACATTCTGAAAATCCAGCAGTAAAGAAAGCCATTTATGTAACTTTGCTTTACTCAGCATTCCCTAAAATCCTTTGACTAAACAACCCTGTTTTCTTTTTCCTTCCTTACAGAGTACTCACTAGCAACCTGAGAGACATGGTTTTGAACGAAGTAGTATAGTGGAAAGAGAACCAGCATAAGAAACCATTATGTTCTACTTGCTTCATTGTCGTTATTTTGTAGAATATTAGACACGTCACTCTTCCTGTTGAAATCTCAGTTTGCTCATTAGTAAAATGTGGTCACAAAAATTGATCACTCAGCTTCACCTTTTTTTTAATCATATTGTTTCATGGAAAGCTGTTTTATGTAAATCTCCAAAGAAGTAGTTGCTTTGGATGATGTGGCCAACTCTGTTTAAGTGACTCTACAGTGCTGCTTCAGCCCACCCTTTATCTCCCTAAGCGGATCATGTCTTTCTCTGTTTATACTTTGTGGGCATTTTTTAATCATCTTCACTCACAAAGAAGGCAGTTAGTAACTAGATCAGAATTGCTGCTAATCCAAGGTCTGACTCTCCTAGGAGAAGAGTTATAATACTGCAAAGGAGGGTCAGAAACCGATTGGATTTTGAGTAGAGCTGATACACTCACTTAGATGTTACTAGGCAACTGTGCAGGATGGGATGGAAGGAATATTGATGCCCAGATTGTGCTTTGTAAGCCCATGTGCTTCAAATTCCAGGGGCTACATTTCTTAGCAGAAATAATTCGATATTGAGAAAATATTCTTTTGTTAAAAAATGTTGCCTTCTGCTGGGGAAATAATGAAAATATGCATCGTGTGTCTGCTTGTTGAAGGCTGCATTAGCTTTATTAACCAAAAAGTCCACCCTTCTTTCTGTCCTTTTTTTTCATTCTGAGAATGAGTTATCAGCCTCTCTATTCTCAGGACCTTGAACATTTTCAAGCTGTGTCTTTGATAATCACCAGCAAGCCTGGGGAATAGGCAGAACAAAGGAGGAATTGTGGGAGGCTGGTAAAAGAAATGGGGGATAATAGGTCATGAAAGAATGGAGGTGGGAGAGATGAGAATGAGAAAGGATAAGAGAAATATTGATTATTAATTTGGAGAAGGAAAAATGGAGAGAGGAAGGATTTTTAAATTGATGTTGATTCAGTTTGAAGAGACATAAGGACTGCTAAGGTAAGCCCATTGGGATCTCTATCCCTTTCTTTGCTACCTAGCATGGTGGCAGTAGTCAAAAATACCTTAAGCAGTCTACCCCTCCACCAAGAGAATTCTGTTTGTGGTAGCTCAGTGTCTGGGCTTCTCCTCAGATACCAGTAATCTGTTCTGGGAGCAGGAATATGGCATGAGAAGCAGGAGAAGATAAAAAGTGAATCAGAAAGGGAAAAAACTAACATGTTGGGAATGTAGGAACAGGGGACAAAAGAATAGAGAGACAAAGAGAGTTCAATTTTTGCAAAAGTTTTAATGAGGTTAAGAGTGAATGGAGCAGAAAGAGCTTTGGAGCAAGTATGGGATATGACAAAAATGCCAAGTGTGAAGATAAAGAAGATTTTAAGGAATGTTTCCGGGGACTGTGACTTGGAGCTTCTTGTGTGATGTGATTGAGGAACTTCAGTAAACACTGCAGTTGCTTGTAATTTGTTTCTTACCTCTGTTTCCCTGAATATGACATAGAGCAAAGACTTGATGACATGCAGCCACCATTTATACTACAATTACACAAAGGATAGAGAGGAGTGGAAAAGTTAAGAGGGGTAAGTGGAAAGAGTATATAAGATAGAAGGCAGTGTACAGTAAAGGAACTGTGAAATATTTTATTTTCACCAAAGACTTAAAATTATAAGCAAGAAAATTGAGATTAGACTAAGGGCATTTCCTGGTTGTAGAAGTTATATTGCGAAAGTTTTTTCCATATTCCGACAACTTCACAAATCCTATTCCTGGCATTTTTAAGAAAATGTTGACTGGAGTCTTTCTGGCATACCATAAAAATACATCTTCTGTGAAAGAATACATTGAGCAGATTTCCAGGTTTTGGTATTTGTGATTCAATGGTTCTGTCCCTTTGAAATGATCTTTAAAATAGTCAGTACCAATTTGCCACCTTCATCCCACCACACTATTTTCACTGGCTCTGCCCCCTTGAGATTTATTTTCCGTCAATGTTCTTAACATTGTTTTCTGTCTTACTTCCTGGGCTGCATTCTAGAAGGCTGCACATAATGAAACCACTATCTTGTTTCTATTTATGTAAATATCAGCCTGGGTCTTCCAGTGCCAGCAGTAAACACCCTAGAACTCTGTAGTGGTTAAGGTACCAGTTAAGCTGATGAAAGTTCAGAGCTGTTTTATGAGAAGTCTAAGCATACAGTATTGTTTCACAAGTATGTTCTATAGAACATGGAGCCTGCAGGATACTGTTTGGCAAATGGGTTCTATAGTCAGATTAGTTTGATGCACAGTTTAGGGAATGCTGATGTCAGGTAAAAGACATTGGATAAGAGTAGAAGACTTCTAGTAGCGGGAGTGCACTTAATGCTCTGTGTTACCTTGGTAAGCCACTGAAAGTCTCCAGGACTATAAAATAGATGTCATGCTATTTATCCAGTCATAGGATTAAAGCCTGTAGTTGAGTTGTAATCTATAGGTTAAAGTCCTGGCTCTATTGACAGACAGCCTGTATTGGAATTCGAGGTCTGCTACCTAAAGCTGTGTGACTAGGTCAAATTAAACTTATCTGGGCTTCAGTTTGTCTTTAGGTGTGAATAATATATTCATTTCACAGGGTTGTTAGGCTTAGATGAGATAACCCATGTAAAAGAAGTAATCATCATCACCCAAATAAAACCCTAAAAACCAAATCTGTTGCCATGGAGTTGATTTCAACTCATGGCAACCCCATGTGTTACAGTGTAGAATTGCTCCATAGGGGTTTCTTAGATTAGGAACGCTGGTAGCGCACACTGTTAAGGGTTCGGCTGCTACCTGAAAGATCGGCAGTTTGAACCCATCAGCTGCTTCGTGGACAAAAAAGGTGGCAGTCTGCTACTGTAAAGATTTTTACAGCCTTGGAAATTCTATGGGGCAGTTCTACAGGATTGGTATGTGTCGGAACCTACTCAAAACATTGGGTTTAATCTTTACAGAAGCAGTTTGCCAGGCTTTTCTTCCACGGAGCCACTGGTGGGTTCGAACTGCCAACTTTTAGGTTAGCAGCCAATCGCAAACTGCTAGCACTAACGATGTAAATAGTAATTTGGCCAGTCATAAGTAATAGCAGCAATATAATCAACAGCAATACTGGCTATAATTATTCAGCTTATTTAAAGAAAAACACTAGTAATAGTAGCAGTAACAACAGTGGCAGCTAATGCTGTTTGAACCCTTATTATTTTCCAGGCACTAGAGCTTTAAGTATCTTATTTAATTTCCCATAAACACCTATAAGTTAGGTTTTCTTATTAATCTCATTTTACAGTGGAGGAAACTGTGAATCAAAAAGGTTAAACTTGCTGATGGTCTCACAGTAAGTGGCAGACCTAGAAAGCGCTCTCGCTTCTGTCCAACTCCAGAGGCATTTAATCTAACCTCTCTCTCCAAAGGAGTCCTTTCACCTGCCCTCGGTACCCTTAAACTCTGCCATCAGCTATGCAAGGGGTTAAGGGGAGAAAAGTTGTGGTTCTCTTCCACTCACCAGCAAGTCATTAAGAATGGAAATGAAAGAAGTACAGGCAGGATAAGAAACACTAAAAACACACTTATTCTACTAATTTTTTTCTTCCTTAGTGGCAATTTTCATTTGAACATTTAATTGTAATTGTAATTGTGATGCTGCTGTATCTTGAATATAAAGGGAAAATTTACGTAAGTACTGAGTATTAGTTTTTAAAAAAAATTAGAGTAGTTGGTACTGAGTTCTCAGAGAGGTTACTGCACTGTAGAGTCCACGGAGGCAGGGTCTGGGACCCTCTGTGTTTGGCATGTGGTAGGTATTCTGGAAACGTTGGAAAAAGGATTTGAAGCCGATTGATTTTGGAAGAAAAATGGGCAAGATTGCCATCTACTGGCCTCTGATTCAACTTCAGCTCAAAAAATTTTAGAAGTAATTTAGTGAAACCCGTCTTGGGTTAGTGTAAACGGTTAACCTGCTCAGCTAGTAACCGAAAGCTTGGAAGTTTGAGTCTACCCAAAGGTGCCTCAGAAGAAAGGCCTGGTGATCTACTGAAAAATCAGCCTTTGAAAACCCTGTAGAGCCCAGTTCTATTCTGATACTTATAGGGTTTCAATGAGTCGGAGTTGACTCATTGGCAACTGTTTTATCTAAAATGGTAAGTAACATTAACGGGTAATTTGTTTAAACATACAAAGGAGAAATATAAACGGGTCAGACCAGTAGTCCCACTGAATTCTTAACTGGTCAACATCAGAAAGAAGACCATGGGGCATGTTAGAGATTCAGATGCTGGCACTAAAGAGAACCCAAAGTTAACATCCTGTCTTCTCCTTTTACAGTCAAGGATGAACAGTAGCTCATTCAAGGTCACATGGATGTGATCGCTTGTACTCAGGCTTCCTGAGTTTGTATCCAGTGCTCAGACTTTTATATCTTGGAGTAGAGTGGGGCATTGCCCTTCATAACACTCACAAAAAAGGAAAGGAATCCATCCCAAACTATATGAATTCTCACAGATCAGCCATTACAAATCCATCCATACAAAAGGAGATGGAGGTCATAAGTGGCAAATTTTTCCCGTTTATCACTGAGACATGTCTGAGGCTATTATTGCCTACCATGGAAGTGCTGCTTACCTTTTGATGTTTGAAACACCAATACCTTATGGAGGATTCAACAGCATTTCTCTATAGCTGGTGTTTAAAACCCACTGCCGCCAAGTCGATTCCGACTCAATAACAACCACACAGGACGGAGGAGAACTACCCCCATGGGGTTTCCAAGGAGCGGCTGATGGGTTCAAACTGCTGAACTTTTGATTAGCAGCTGAGCTCTTAACCACTATGCCACATCTGAAGTGTATAGTATGGGAGTCTATTATGAATCCATTGAGTTTTATTCACTCCCATTCTCTGTTTCCCATATAGAGAGATTAGAGGGTAGAAGGAAAGATGAAAAAAGTTCTACAACATGCAAATGTCAGTTTAAATACTTAAGGATCTGTTGTTGTTGTTATTGTTAGTTGCCATCAAGTCAGCTGCTACCCATGACAATCCATGTACAACAGAGTCAAACATTCCCAGTCCTGTGTCATCTTCATGATTGTTAGTATGCTTGAGTCCATTGCTGCAGCCACTGTGTATTTTGAGTGCCTTCCAACCTCGGGAACTCATCTTCTAGCACTATATGAAACAATATTCTGTTGAAATTCTTACAGGTTTTTTTCCAAAGAATTTTTTTTTTATCGTAAAAATATATATAACACAACATTTGCCAATTCAGCATTTTTCAAGTGTAGTAATATCAGTTACATTAATCTTGTTGTAACCATGCAACCACAACCATAGTCGTTGCAAAATTTCCCTTTACCATAAAAAAACACTCACTGCTTCCTAAACTACTGTTCTTCCTTTCCCCCCTCACCCACCCTGGCAAAATTTTACTTGCATGTGATATTAAGGATGTTGTTTGATAATTTCCACATTCAGTTGGATCACCTTTCTTTGGAATAGGCATAAATATGGATCTGGATCTCTTCCAGTCAGTTGGCCAGGTAGCTGTCTTCCAAATTTCTTGGCATAAACAAGCAAGCATTTCCAACATTGCATCTGTTTGTTGAAACATTTCAATTGGTATTCGGTCAATTCCTGGAACCTTGTTTTTTCACCAATGCTTTCAATGCAGCTTGGACTTCTTCCTTCAGTACCATCGGTTCCTGATCATATGCTACCTCTTGAAATGATTGAACATCGACCAATTCTTTTGGGTATAGTGACTGTGTGTATT
This sequence comes from Trichechus manatus latirostris, assembly GCF_000243295.1. Taxonomy (NCBI): domain Eukaryota; kingdom Metazoa; phylum Chordata; class Mammalia; order Sirenia; family Trichechidae; genus Trichechus; species Trichechus manatus. Next base: position 30,897,696 of record NW_004443947.1, on the reverse strand, counting down.
CCTTCCATCTTTTTTTGAAGCTTCCTGCGTCATTTGATATTTTCCACATGGAATCCATCACTACTGCAACTTGAGGCTTGAATTTTTTCTTCAGTTCTTTCAGCTTGAGAAATGCCTAGCATGTTCTTCCCTTTTGGTTTTCTATCTCCAGGTCTTTGCACATGTCATTATAATACTTTTCTTTGTCTTCTCGAGCTGCCCTTTGATATCTTCTGTTCAGCTCTTTTACTTCATCATTTCTTCCTTTCAGTTTAGCTGCTCGACATTCAAGAGCAAGTTTCAGAGTCTCTTCTGACATCCATTTTGGTCTTTTCTTTTTTTCCTGTCTTTTTAATGACCTCTTGATTTCTTCATGTATGATGTTCTTGATGTCATTACATAACTTGTCTGATCTTTGGTCATTAGTGTCCAATGCATCAAATCTATTCTTGAGATGGTCTCTAAATTCGGGTGGGATATACTCAAGGTCATACTTTGGCTCTTGTGGACTTGTTCTAATTTTCTTCAGTTTCAACTTGGACTTGCATATGAACTGTTGAAAGTCTGTTCTGCAGTCAGCCCCTGGCCTCATTCTGACTCATATGAACCGTTGAAAGTCTGTTCTGTAGTCGGCCCCTGGCCTCATTCTGACTGATATTGATTTTTTCCATCGTCTTTCTCCACAGATGTAGTTGATTTGATTCCTGTGTATTCCATCGGGCAAAGTCCACATGTATAGTCACCATTTATGCTGATGAAAAAAGGTATTTGCAATGAAGAAGTAGTTCGTCTTGTGAAATTCTATCATGTGAATTCCGGCATCATTTCTATTGCCAAGACCATATTTTCCAACTACAGATCCTTCTTTGTTTCCGGCTTTCACATTCCAACCACCAGTAATTATAATGCATCCTGATTGCATGTTCAATCAATTTCAGACTGCAGAAATTGGTAAAAGTCTTCAATTTCCTCATCTTTGGCCTTAGTGATTGGTGCATAAATTTTAATAATAGTCATATTAACTGGTCTTCCTTGTAGGTGTTTGGATATTATCCTATCACTGGCAGCATTGAACTTCAGTATAAATCTTGAAATGTTCTTATTGATGATGAATGAAACTCCATTCCTTTTCAAGCTGTCATTCCTGAGATAGTAGACCATATGAATGTCCAATTCAAAATGGCCACTAATGCCTAGGATATTGATGCTTATGCATTCCATTTCATTTTTGACAATTTCCAATACAGGCATACCTCAGAGATATTGTGGGCTTGGTTCCAGACCACCTCAATAAAGGGAATATCGCAATAAAGTGTTTCACAATTTTTTTTGTTTCCCAGTGCATATAAAAGTTATGTTTACATTATACTGTAGCCTATTAAGTGTCCAATAGCATTATATCTAAAGAAAAAAAGTACATACCTTAATTAAAAAATGCTTTATTGCTAAAAAATGCTAGCCATCATCTGAGCCTTCAGTGAGTCATAACTTTTTAGCTGGTGGAGGGTCTTGCCTTGATGTTGATGGCTGCTGACTGATCAGGGTGGTGGTTGCTGAAGGTTGGGGTGGCTGTGGAAATTTCTTAAGACGACAGTGAAGTTTGCTGCATCAATTGACTCTTCCTTTCATGAAAGATTCTCTGTAGCATGCAATGCTATTTGGTAGCATTTTACCTACAGTAGAACTTCTTTCAAAATCAGAGTCAGTCCTCTCAAACCCTGCCGCTGCTTTATCCACTAAGTTTATGTAATATTCTAAATCCTTTGTTGTCGTTTCAACAATTTTGCAGCATCTTCACCAGGAGTATATTCCATCACAAGAAGTCTTTGCTCATCCGTAAGAAACAACTCCTCATCAGTGAAGTTTTATCATGAGATTGCAACAATTTAGTCACATCTTCAGGCTCCACTTCTAATACTAGTTCTCTTGCTATTTCTGCCACATATAAAGTTACTTCCTTCACTGAGGTCTTGAACCCCTCAAAGTTATCCGTGGGGATTGGAGTCAACTTATTCCAAAGTCCTGTTGATGTTAATAGTTTGACCTCCTCCCTTGAATCACAAATTTTCTTAATGGCATCTAGAACAGTGAATTCTTTCCAGAAGATTTTCAACTTACTTTGCCCAAATACATCAGAGGAATCACTATCTGTGCAGCTGTAGCCTAATAAAATGTATTTTTTAAATAATAAGACTTGAAAGTAGAAATTACTCCTAGATTCATGGGCTGCAGAATGGATGCTGTGTTAGCAGGCATGAAAAGAACATTAATCTCCTTGTACATCTCCATCAGAGCTCTTGGGTGACCAGGTGCATTGTCAATGAGCAGTAATATTTTGAAAGGAATCTTTTTTTTCTGAGCAATAGGTCTCAACAGTGGGCTTAAAATATTCAGTAAACCATGTTGTAAACAGATGTACTGTCATCTAGGCTTTGTTGTTCCATTTATAGAGCACAGGCAGAGTAGATTTAGCATAATTCTTAAGGGCCCTAGGATTTTCAGAACCGTAAATGAGCACTGGCTTCAACTTAAAGTTACCAGCTGCATTAGCCCCTAACAAGAGAGTCAGCCTGTCCTTTGAAGCTTTAAAGCCAGGCACTGACTTCTCCTCTCTAGCTATTAAAGTCCTAGACGGCATCTTCTTCCAATATAAGTCTGTTTCATCTCCATTGAAAATCTGTTGTTTAGGGAGTTCCAGCAAAATGGTGCTCTAGGCAGAAGCACCACGCCGTCCCTCCACAGCAAAGATCCGAAAAACTAAGCC
>NW_004443947.1:30870439-30885795 GCF_000243295.1 Trichechus manatus latirostris | reverse complement strand
AAAATGAAATCCTTGACAACTTCAATCTTTTCTTCATTTATCATGACATTGCTTATTGTTCCGGTGTGAGGATTTTTGTTTTCTTTATGTTGAGGAGTAATCCATACTGAAGGCTGTGGTCTTTGATCTTCATCAGTAAGTGCTTCAAGTCCTCTTCACTTTCAGCAAGCAAGGTTGTGTCATGTGCATAATGCAGGTTGTTTAATGAATCTTCCTCCAATTCTGATGCTGTGCTCTTCTTCGTATAGTCCAGTTTCTTGGATTATTTGCTCAGCATACAGACTGAATAAGTATAATGAAAGGATACAACGCTGACATACACCTTTCTGATTTTAAACCACAGAGTAGCCCCTTGTTCTGTTCGAACAACTGCCTCTTGAATCATGTGCAAGTTCCTCAGGAGCACAGTTAAGTTTTCTGGAATTCTCATTATTTGAAGCATTATCCATAGTTTGTTACGATCTATTAGATTCAGTGAATATTAACATTTGAAAATTGCGTACATCATGACCTCAACTCCCGAATACTAATGCATGAATCTCCTAAAAATAAAGAAAAATTTTAATATAACTACGATTCTATTATTACAACTAAGAAAACTAAAAATAATTGTGTAATTGCCTGATATCATTTATGTTCACATTTCTTTAATTGCCCCATGTATGCGTTTATGGCATTTTCTTTTCAATTCAGAATCCAGTTATGGTTAATGTATTGCATTTGGTTACATATCTCTTTGGTTTCTTATCTAGAATCATATCCCTAAACCTAAATGTTTTATTTTTTATTATGTTGACTTTTTGAAGAGTTCAAGTAAACTGTCTTTAAGATGTCCCACATTCTGAATTTATCTGATTTCTTATTCATCATTAGACTCAGGTTAAGTATTTTTGGACTGGAATACTACAGAGGCAATATGTACTCTTCTTACTGCATTACGTCAGAAGGATATGATGGCATCTTATTACTATTGGTGATACTAAGTTTGATCACTCACTTAGGTTGGTGGCTGCTAGGTCTCTCCATTCTAAAGGTATATTTTCCCCTTTATACTAAATAGAATGTTGAGTCAGACTTTGAGATTGGGTGAACATTCTGTCCCCAGTATCTGTTGACTCAAAAGTTTTAAGTTCCCACTGATGAACTTTGGCTGGATCATTTATTATATTGGAAGTTGCCTGATGGTGATTTTACTCTTTTTTTCTGCGCTGATTATCTGAAAGTCTTCTCAAAAGAAGAACTTTATCTTTTTTTTCCCTTTTCTCTTTTGGGTAGTACTATAGATTCAACCTTTCTTTTTTCAAAGTGTTTAACTCATAACCATCATTATTTTTTTTTATTGAAGCTCAAGTTGCCCAAAATTTGGTCAATGGAAGTCTCTTAAAGCTGGATCCTCTGTTCTTTCGTGTATTTGAATAATTCCTTGCTTTCTGGACAAGATGTCCCAGATTCATTTTGTACTTTTCCTAACCCAACTTGGAATTAGTATTAAAAGGAGTACAGAATAATATTTAGAAACTGAGATCTGAATACTGGATGAAGCACTATACAAATGTTTTTAAAATCTTCATATTGATGTAGAGGGAAACACAATCATGCTGTATATTTGGTCAAATAACCCCTATGTCTGTTTAGCTCATCCTTGTGGTCAGTTTAAATGTCATTTCTTCAAAAAATCCCGTAGAAGCCTGATCCGTCAGAATTAGGATAATTTCCCCATCACACACATGCCCCTGGAACCCTATACTCCTGTCAATACTCATACTTCTAAGTGGTCAAAATCTGTCTCAGCTGAAAAGTCAACTAGGGAATGATTCACTTCCAAGCTCCCATGGTTGTCGACATCATTCGGTTCCTTGCAGGCTGCCAGAAAGAGGGCCTTTATAACTGAGTGGCTGTTGGCCAGAGACCATTCTCAGTTCCTTGCAATGTGGCCCTCTCCATATGGTAGCTGACAATGTGGCAGTTTGCATTCTTAAATGTCAGCAAGGAAGAGAAAGTCTCCTAGTAAAGACATACATTATAGTCTTATGTAACGTAATCATTAAAATGATATCCTATCACCTTTATTATATTATTGGTTAGAAGCAAGTCACAGGTCCTTCCCACATTCAAGGGCAGGTGACTGACTATACAAAAGTGTGAAAACCAGGAGGCAGGAATCAGAGCAACCCCTTTAGAGTCTGTCTTCCATACTCATGGATTTGACATTCTAGTGTGGGGAATCAAATGATACATATATAAAGTAAAATATCAGATGATTATAAATCTATTTTAAAAAATGAGCAGAGTGATAAAATGGAGAATCACTGGAGGGAACACTTTTGCCAGAGTAATAAGGTACGAGCTCATTGAGGATGTTAAATTGGCTGAGACCTGAATCATGAGAAGGAATTAGTCATGTGAATATTTGCAATAAGTAGAAGGATGAGTAACTACAAAGGCCCTGAGGTAGAATACACCAGTGTTGGGAGAAGGTCAGTGAGCCTGGATGAGAATACAAGAATGGGTTTAGAGAGATAGACAGTGACCAGACCGTTTTGGCCTTGTAGGGCATATGGTAAAGAGCTCAGATTTTATTTTAATTACAATATGAAGTCAGTGGAGGGGGTTAACATGGAGTGTGAAGTGATTTAATTTTTGTTTCAATAGGATTCACTATAACTCTTATTTTGTGAATGGATTGAAGGGGAAGGATGGAAGCAAGGGGACCAGTTTAGAGGCTATTGCAACAATCCAGATGAGGAACAATGATGCCTTTGACTTGGGTGGTAGCAGTGGATTTGGCAAGAAGTTGTCAGATTCAGAGGATATTTTGAAGGTAGGGTCTATGGAATTTTATGATTGATGGAACGTTTGACTGAGAGAAGCCAAGAGGTGATATCTCTATTTGGTGTGAGTGGCTGGGAGGATAGTACTGTAGGAAGAATGGATACAAAGAATCAGTGTTTTGGAGTACCTTTTCCTTTTTTTAGTTGTATTAAATTCTCGACACACATCCTTGTAGTTTTCTCCTCTATATCATGTTTACCTCATTACTGCTAATAGATTGTGCTACTGCCACGTCATAACAAAGCCTTCTTTTTATTGCCTTACTAATTTTTTCCCAAATTTTCCCTAAGACCAGTATAGTGATGTGGGTGCCATCTAGTGGAAATAAAGTGTTTCTGAAGGGCCACCAAAAAAAAAAAAAAAATTCAGTAAAGATAAATAAATTAAAATTCAAGCTATTGTGCTAAGTAAGAAAAACATTTCAATATTTCTGACCAATTTGCATGCTACAGTGGAAGTCAACCTGGGACAGGCATGGTAGAGAAAAGAAATTAGCAAAGGTTAGGCAGCAAGTCAATGTTCTGAATCTCTTGATGTATTCACCAAAGAGATTTGGGCTCCTTATAAATACTTAGAGCTTTTATAGTTTCGTGTGTGTGTGTGTGTGTATGCATGTGTGATTGTTAAAGGATAAGCCATGATCATCATCTTTAGGATCTTCTAATCTAGTTGTAAGGCCAAGACTAATTACGGAAACATACTGAATTGTATAAGGCAAGATATGCTTTGATATTATACTGTAAATTATAGGTGGGAGGAGAGGGAAATTCCAGAGAGAAGAGTGCTCGGGAAACTGACATGGGCCTTGAAACATGCTAGCATGTGCTTAGGAAGCAGGATGTGTGTGTGTTGTGTTGTATTCCCTCAAGTCAATTGCAACCTATAGCGACCCTATATGATAAAGCAGAACTGTCCCATAGGGTTTCCTAGGCTATAGTCTTTATGGGAGCAGATTGCTAAGTATTTTCTGAGTTCAAATCACTGAAAATTCTGTTAGCAGATGAGCACTTAACCACTGTGCCACCAGAGCTCCTTGGTAGTAGGATGGGCATCATGAAAAGAGGATAAATTCAGAACAATAAAAATAAAGTTTGAATTACAGAGATCCATCTATCTGTCTATCATCTCTTCTAATTCATTGGGTAAGTGAGAGAATTGAACTCTATAGGCAACTCTAATGAAGAATCATGGAAATTTAATGTAAAAGATAATGATGGTGTCTTAGTCATCTAGTGCTGCTATGACAGAAATACCACAAGTTGATGGCTTTAACAAAGAAAGGTTTATTCTCTCACAGTTTAGTAGGCTGCAAGTCCAAATTCGGGGCTTCAGCTCCAGGGTAACGCTTTCTCCATTGGCTCTGGAGGAAGCTCCGTGTCATCAGTTTTCCCTTGGTCTGGGAGCTTCTCTGCGCAGGAACCTCAGGTCCAAAGGACGCGCTCTGCTCCTGGCACTGCTTTCTTGGTGGTATGAGATTTCCATGTGTCTGCTCGCTTCTCTCTTTTATACCTCAAAAGAGATTGGCTTAAGATACTATCCAATCTTGTATACCTCATCAGTAAAACTGCCGCTAATCCATCTTATTAGATCATAGTGATTGAGTTTACAACACATAAGGAAATCACATCAGATTACAAAATGGTACACAATTATACTATACTGGGAATCATGACAGATATTTTTTGGGGACACAATTCAATCCATGACAGGTGGTAATTGTGGTGATGGGAAATAATAATTATTAATATTTTCTCTGTGTTGTTGTTAGGTGCCATTGAGTCAGTTCCCACTCATAGAGACCCTATGTACAACAGAATTAAACACTGCCTGGTCCTGTACCATCCTTACAATCATTATGCTTGAGCTCATTGTTGCAGCCACTGTGTCAATCCATCTTGTTGAGCATCTTTCTCTTTTTTGCTGACCCTCTACTTTACCAAGCATGATGTTCTTCTCCAGGGATTGGGCCCTCCTGATAACATGTCCAAAGTACGTGAGATGAAATCTCACCATCCTCACTTCCAAGGAGCATTCCAGCTGTACTTCTTCCAAGGCAGATTTGTTTGTTTTTCTGGGAGTCCATGGTATGTTCAATATTCTTTGCCAACACCATAATTCAAAGGCATCAGTTCTTCTTCAGTCTTCCTTATTCATTGTCCACCTTTCACATGCATATGAGATGATTGAAAATACCATGGCTTGGGTCAGGAGCACCTTCGTCCTCAAAGTGACGTCTTTGCTTTATGTGTAGTCATTGTTATAACCACTTTTATACATATGTTATTTAAACCTCATAACATACTGTGAGGTAGGTATTATAATTATTCTCACTTTAATTTGAGGAAAATGAGACATAAAATTTTTCATAACTTTCCCTAAATCACAAAGTTTAGTAAGTGGGGGATTCCAGATGCAAACCCAGCAGTCAGACTTGAGAGCTAGAGAGCTCTTGAATTCTGCTAGATAGAGTAGAAGAATTGGGATGAACAGACAGAGGAACGTGAATTATGGACATTGTTTTGCCAGTTATATACTTTGGGAAAACCCCATCCTATTCCTGGACTTCAGTTTCCTTACATACTCAGTGAGGGTATTGAACCACATCATCTCTAAGATCTTTCTTAGTTCTAAAATATGTTGATTATATTTAACTCAGATGTTGATTATATTTAACTCAGATGTTGTCTTCCTCTTTATCAAATAGTAAACAAAACTGGACTGTTTTGTTCTGATAGTTGAATAATACCAACATATCTGAAATTATAAAATCTCATTAATTTTACAATTTATTTTAAAATATTGGTGTTATATAGTGATATTTAAATTTCCTAATTTAAATTGTTCAGGCAGTAAGGGAGATGCTAAGATTGTTCTATGTGGACAAATCTATTGCAATGTTTTGGGTTGTTGTTGTTAGTTGCTGTTGAGTTGATTCCAGCGCATGACGACCCCATGTGTGTCAGGTTAGAACTGCTGTATAGGGTTTTTGGAGCCCTGGTGGCACAGTGGTTAAGAGCTATGGTGAGGTACGGCTGCTAACTGAAAGGTCAGCAATTTGAATCCACTAGCTGCTCCTTGGAAACTCTATAGGGCTTTCAGTTCTACTCTGTCCTATAGGGTCGCTATGAGTTAGAATCGACTCCACGGCAACAGTTTTTTTTTTTTTTTTTTTAATAGGATTTTCAAGGCTGTGACCTTTCAGAAGCATTATCTCCAGGCTTGTCTTCTGATGCAACTCTGAGTAGGTTTGAACTGCCAACCTTTCAGCTAGTAGTTGAGTGCTTACCCATTTGCACCACCCAGGGACACCATTGTTGGGGGTAGAGTGGTAAAATTCAGCGCTGGATTGTGATACTATAGGGGAGTCAGTGCAGTGAAGAAGGCAGCAGTGGACTCATCTTCTTGACTTACTTGTGTCTGTTGGGTCCCATCGATTCAACTCGTAAAACCAAAAAAACCCAAACCCATTGCCAGTGAGTCAATTCTAACTCATAGCAACCCTATAGGACAGAGTAGAACTGCTCCACAGGGTTTCCAAGGAGCAGCTGATGGATTTGAACTGCCGACCTTTTGGTTAGCAGCCAAGCTCTTCACCACTGCTCCACCAGGACTCCATTCATCTGAAGCTTTCTTGAATCTACACAAAGTTCTCTTGAATCTATTGAGAGCGCACAATCTCACCACCTCTATCCTAATTCAGGACATTATCATTGTTCTTATGAACTACTACAATAACTTCCTAACAGGGAAATGAGTTGTGTGTACACGTGTAGGTCTGTTTCTAGGTTCTCTGTTGTGTTAATCTGTGTTTCTGTTCCTCCAGTAATACTACACAGCCTTGATTACTTAAGCTATATAATCTTTAAATTGGGTAGACTGATTCATCCTATTGTCTTCCTCTTTATCAAAATTGTTTTAGCTATTCTAGTTCTTTTGCCTTTCTCTATAAATTTCTCTATAAATCCTGTCTGTATGTATAAAAATCCTGGTTGATATTTGATAGGGATTTTGTTAAATCTGCATATCAATTTCAGGAGAATTGTCATCTTTATTATGTTGATTTTTAAATTCATGAACACAGTATGTCTATTTATCTAGGTCTTTGATTTTGTAAAATTCAACCAACAAGTATTTTGTAATATTCAACATACTAGCCTGGTAAGTGCTTTGCTAGATTTATACCCGAGTGTTTCATTTCCTTTGAATGATTTTTAAATAATATTGTGTTTTTAATATTGGTGTCCAAGTGTTCTTTATTATTATATAGAAAGTCAATTGATTTTCGTATGTTTATCTTATATCCTGTGACTTTGCTGAAGTCATTTAATAATTCTAGGAGTTTTTTGTTGATTCCTTGGGATTTTTCTACAAATAGGGACAGTATTATTTCTTCCTTTCTAATCTGTATGCCTTTTATTGTCTTTACTTGCTTATTGTACTGACTAGAAATTCCAGTACTATGTTGAAAAAGGGTGGTGAGAGTGAACATCTTGTCTTATTCCTAATCTTAGGGTAAAGCATGCAGTCTTTCACCATTAATTGTAAGTTTAGCTGTAGGTTTTATAGATCCTCTTTATCAAGTTGAGGAAGTTTCCCTATTATTTACAGGTTGCTGAGAGTTTTTACCTAAATGGGTATTGAATTTTGTTAGATGTGTTTTCTGTTTTGATTGGTATGATTGCATGGTTTTTCTTCTTTAGCATGTTAAAATGGTGATTTAGATTGACTGATTTTCAAATATTAAACCAGCTTTGCATCCCTGGAATAAATTCTACTTGGTCATTTATATATTGCTATATTCTATTTGCTATAATTTTGTTAAGGATTGTTGTGCCTATATTCATGGGGGGTATTGCTCTATACTTCCTTCTTTCCCTCGCTTGCTTTTCTTTCTTTCTTTGTTTTTTTTTTTCCTTTTGGTACTGTGTTTGTCTGGTTTTGGCATAGGGTTAATGTTAGCTTTATAAAATGAATTGGCATGTGTTCTCTCTTCCTCTGTTAACTGGAAGAGATTGTGTAGAATTGGTATTAATTCTTCTTTAACTGTTTAGTAGTATTTTCCCTTGAAATCTTCTAGGTCTAGTGATTTATTTTTGGGGAGTTTTTTTAACATTAGGAATAAAATTTATTTAATAGTTATCAGGCTATTTATACTATCTATTTTATTTTGGGTGAATTGTAATAGTTTGTTTTTTTGACTACTTGGCCCATTCCATTTAAGTTGTCAAATTTATGTGTGTAGTGTTGTTGATATGATCCCCTTATATCATTATACCTTCCTTTTCATCATCTTCCCAATATATCTATCATAATTTTAACCAAATCATTATCCAGGTTTTATATTATTATGAATATCTAAACATTATTCACAGCTGTTTCAATTAATTTTGATAAATTTTGGAGATAGTATCAATATGACTTCTTGATGGATTAGAAGTGTGAAAATGAGGATTCAGGATAACTGTTTGATCATCTAGATAGATGTTAAGGCTATTTACAAAGATGCACAAGATGGAGAGGAACAGATTTGTGGATTTAAGTGGGGGAGGGTAAATGAAAAACTCAATTTTTGATGTATTAGGCTTCAAAAGGAAACCCTGGTGGCTTAGTGATTAAGAGCTATGGCTGCTAACCAAAAGTTTGTCAGTTCAAATCCACGAGACACTCCTTGGAAACTGTATGGGGATAGTTCTACTCTGTCCTATGGGGTCACTATGAGTTGAAGTCAACTTGACAGCAACGGGTTTGTTTTTTTTTGGTTTTAGGCTTCAAAACCTAATAGATATTTAGGGAAGAAGCTGGGTATGTGTCTGATTTTCAGGAGAATGTCCTGGGCTAGAGAATAAAATTTGGAGTCATCACCACATAGGGCAGTATCTAAAGCCACAAAGCTGATTAGGATTGTGTATAGAGCAAAGAGGGCTCAAACTAAACACTGAGGCATTCTGGCTTTGAGAGGAAGCAGGAGACAGGAATGAGAAGGCATGATCAAAGAGGTAGGAGGAAAACCTGGAGAGTGTGCTACCTGGGAAGGTGCAAGGACTTCAGCTTTTCAAAAGGTTATTTGTCAGCTGGGCTGAATGGTACAAAGAGATCTTGAAGAAGGCAGACAAAGATAGGTGCATTACATCTAAGTGTTCAAATGTATCAGCCTATATGTTTCTAGTCTTTAAAGTTTCCATTGATTCGAGGATTATTTTCCCATCTCATTGTTAATTTTGTATATTTGAGTTTTATATCTTGCCAACGATTCATTTTGTTTTTCTTTCCTATTAAGATGCCCCTGGATTTGTTAATCAGTCTTACGTTTTCTATCTATTCATTATTTCAGAAAATATTTGTTATTCATATGTTGTTAGATTTTTACTTTTTTTTTTTTTGTAATGAATTAAAGCTGTTGAGGCTATGAATTTTCTTCTGAGTGCAGTCTTGGTGCTTCGCAGGAAGGATTCATTCACATTATGATTATTTTCTGACTACTCTACATTTACAGATATTTTTAGTTTTTATTTTAATGGAGTTAAATACAATCAAATAATTTCCATCCCAGAAACGGCAGATTTTACTTCTTTTTATCAGATTTTTTTTGTAGTTAAATACATACCTCTATAAATTGTACTAATTGTCACTATTTACTTTTTGTTTCAAATCTTATCAAAGTTCCTCTGTGGAACATGAATTTTTATCTTCCATACTTTTCCTCCAAATTATACACTTGAACCCTTCCTTCCTTTTCCTCATCTTCTCAATGTGTGTATCATGATTTTAGCCAAGTCATTATCCAGAGTTTACATTATATGAATATCTAAATATTATTCACAGTTGTGCTACGTATTAAACTATCTTTTCCTTTCCTGTAAAACTATTTATTTTTCTCAGAATTAATACTTGTTTTATTTATACCTGTTTGTTTAATTTTCTAGGTTCATGTTACTAATTTAACCCAAACTCCACTCCAATTGTTTAAATTTTCTCTTAGTACTTTTAGACTCATCATGTAATCTATTAACATCATCTTCTTGAAGGAAACTTTTCTACAGTCTTCCAATCTCTTCTGTTTGGGACTTGGGTAAAACTCTCATTCTGGGATCTCTACAATTGTCCTGAAGATTCTCTTTGCCTTTCTCCCTTTGCATCCCCTGCTACCTGTATCCTGTGTCTCTTCTTTCCTATTTTACTTTCTCATTGTGGTGCAGTTTATTTTCTGTTATCTTTCCGGAAAGGATGCGTGAGAGGATTTTCTTTTTGAGATATTGATTGTCTAAAAATATCTTTATTCAATTGCTCATATTGATTGATGGTTTGCAGGGTTACAGAATGCTAAGTTGGCAGTCATATTGCTTCAGAATTTTAGGAGCATTACACTATTGCCTTTAGTGTTCATCTTAAGAGTGAAACGATTCTGATTCTTGATCTTTGTAGTGATTTTTTTCCTATCTATGGAAGCTTGTAGGATCTACTCTTTCCTAGCAGTGTTCTTAAAGATGTGGTACTTGGACTGAGTCTGTCTTCATCTATTGCTGTGGACATTTTTTTGGGCCCTCTTGTTCTGTAAATGCATGTCCTTTGACTGTAGGACATTTAAAAAAAATACCTTTACTGTTGTCTTAGTTTCCTAGTGATTCTGTAACAGAAATACCGCATGTGGGTGGCTTTAAAGAACAAAAAAAATATTTTCTCACAGTTCAGAAGGCTAAATCTGAATTCAGGGCACTGGCTCTAGAGTAAGGTTTTCTCTCTGTCAGCCATGAGGAAAGATTCTTGTCTCAGCTTGCGTAGCCCCAGTATTCCTCAATTCCTTAGCAATCTGCATGTGGGATCCCCCCTTCTTGGTTGTGCTTGCATCTGTGTCGAATTTACTTATTTTATAACTCAGAAGTAATTAGGTTTAGGACCCACCCTACACTGATATGGCTGCATTAACACACAAAAAAATCCTATTCCCAAAAAGCATTATATCTACAGGTATAGGGGTTAGGAGTCCAACACATATTTTGGTGGGACACAATTCAATCTATAGCACTTGTTTATGTTCCTAAATTTACTTGTTCTCTCTTTCTAGAATTCCTATTACTTGAATGTTGAAATGCCTGGACTGGTACTCTAATTTTTAAAAAATATCTTTTCTGGTCTATTTTCCATTTCTATCTTTTTGCTCTGCTTTCTACTTTTCCTAAACTTTCATTTCTAACCCTTTTGTGAGACTTCCATTTCTAATAACATTTTTAATTTGTAAGAGTTCTGTTTTGTTTTTTGAAACATTTTTATTTTTGCATCCTATACTTGTCTTAGGGATGAAAAAACTACTGTTATTTTTCTAAGGATATTTGAAGTTATCTAACTATCTACTTAAACTTGTTGCCATCGAGTTGATTTCTACTCTTAGCTACCCTATAGGACAGAGTAGAACTGCCCCATAGAGTTTCCAAGGAGGGGCTTGTGAATTCAAACTGCTGACTTTTTGGTTAGCAGCCAAACTCTTAATCACTGTGCCATCAGGGCTTCAACTATCTATCTAGATGCCCTCAAATATTCTTATATTTTAAAGCTTTTATCTCACTATATAGTCTCTGTTTTCTGTCAGCTACTTTTTATATTTGGAACTTGATCTTTCTGGGAGGATTTTCTGATTTTTGAAATCTATTATGGGTTGAATATGTTCCCTCAAAAGATATGTTGAAGTACTAACTTCTGGTACCTGTGAATGTGACCTTGTTCGGAAATAGGGTCTTAGAAGATGTTATCGGTTAACATGAGGTCATACTGGATTAGTGTGTTGCAATGTTTCAGCTTACCTAAATTTCCAAGGGATGAGAATCAGGATCAGCAAAAAGCTGGTTCCTCTGAGGTGGAGGTCAGACATATCGCCACTCTCCAATATCTTCACCATTTCTGACATGAGCTGTTCTCCCCACAACACTCTCTACTTCTCTGCTGGATTTGAAAATTTGTTGCAATGGCCACACAAAACTCACAGACCACACTCACAGTTATGTGGTTTGTTAAGGAAGTGACAGGCTACAGCTTCAGATCAGGAATCACGTAGGCAAGGTCTGGAAGTCTCCCCCGAAGTGGAGAGTACTCCTTCCCTTCTTTAGTGCAGGACAGCCTTTCAGATTCTCTGAGCTGTACAAGCAGGTAGGCCTTTCTCTAAGCCATGCAAGCAAGCAGGTTCTTCTATTGGCTGTACATGCCCCCTCTTGGCCTCCTTAGGACAGGCCTCTCTTCACACTTGGCCCCTCTCAGAACTCAGGATTACAGCTCTCAGCACAGCCAGGGCATCTGCTGCTGCCAAAGGCAGACCAACTCGGCCCTCGCGCTTCCTTCAGCCTCTCCACTGCTAACTGCCCCAGCTCATAGCCAGTGTAGCAGCTTTCTCAGCTCTCTTAACTGCTTTGCTTAGCAGCAGCTTTCTGCTGTCAACACTGACTCTGCCACAGGGTCCCTTCTGGGCCTGTCTCTGTCTTCCAGTGTTACAGCCTTTGACCCATATGACAGCTCTTTTAGGAGGTTTCTCAGCTTCTCTGTTTCCTCTCTCTTCTCTCCTTGCCTCTAAATACCTCTGTGGAGTTGGCTGCTTATATAAGCAAACTCCTTGTCAATTTCAAGGCACGGCCTTCCCAGCAGGACCACAAACTGACTAATCCCTGCAAGTCACTTAATCCTGTTGGGTGGATTTTCAAGCCACTATCTGCATAGCAAATCACCCAATCCCTGTAAGGTGTGTAAAAAAAAAAACAGTCACAGGTCAGTCTGCATCCCAGGGCCAGACAAAAAATATCAAACCATCAAGTTGTTTACAGCTTACCCAGGAAATATCAATTAACCTAGACAAAAGAAACAAACCTTCTGGAGTAGAAACAACCTGGGAGCTACGCCCTTACCCTTAAAGTTGCTTCTCCAAAGAACTAGGGCAAAGGCAAGTCCTCAGTGATTAGGGGAAAAATCTTCCAAGCTGTTTTTCTAAAGAACCAAGGCAAAAGGTCAAATAAATGAACTTATTTCACTAAAGTAGGGTGTGACCTAATCCAATATGAGTGGTATCATTAGAAGAGAAGGGACACAGAGACAGACACAGGGGGAAGATGGCTGTGTGAAGACAGGGATAGAGATTGAGTTCTGCTACAGCAGAAAGCCAAGGAATTCCTGGGGATACCAGAAGCCAGGAGAGATGATAAAGGGTTCTCCCTAAAACCTTCAGAGAGAGCATGGCCCTGCTAACCCAAATTCAGACTTCCAGACTCCAGAACTTGGAGCCAATACATTTCTGTTTTTTTAAGACACCCACTTTGTGGTACTTTGTTATGGAAGCCCTAGGAAACTAATACAAATCCTTCATTATCCTTTTTTTTAATTTGAGAGTGGGACTCACAAAATCTGGTGGAAGTTCTGAGCTTGAGGTTGGGGTTAGTCAACTATGGGCTTTACTGAGAAGATCTGGCTGGTCTGTTTTCTTGGGAAACCACAAAATGTCAATATCTTTAGGTCTTTCCTCTTAGGCTAATCAGATTCCCTAGAGAAGATTCTTCTAATGTTTTGCTTAAGGTTATACTCTTGGCTGACTGCCAGTTTTCTGAGAGTCAGGAAGGGGCAGAGGTCATAGGACTTGACATTCAATAGATAACTATTAGTAATGTAAAGAAGAAGAGACACCAGAAAAGGAAAGAGAGGTAAAAGACTTGGTATTCTTCATTTGCAACCAGAAGGCAGTCTGCCTACAACTGAATCTAGCTTGGAGAAGGGGAAAGAAAATTCCCTTTGCAATGAAGGTTAAAGTATAAATACATTGGACCAGAAACTCCGTATTACTGAATTGAGACTGAGTTTTGTGTGTTAAAGATTGCCTGACTTCTTATTGGAGTCCTGGTGGTGCAGTAGTTAAGCTCTGGTGGTTAAGAGCTTGGCTGCTAACCAAAAAGTCAGCAGTTTAAATCTACCGGTCGCTCCCTGGAAACCCTTTGGGGCAGTTCTACTCTGTCCTATAGGGTCCCTATGAGTTGGAATAGACTCAACGACAACAGGTTTTGGATTTTTTTTTTTTTTTTTTTTTACATTTTATTACCTAAAAGTAACAAGAAAAATAGCAACGACTGCCAGAATTATCATTCAGGGACAGAGAAAGAACATCACCTACAGAGCAGGTTGCAAGGAACAACTGGAAACAGAAGTAAAGCTACTTTTATGATAAACCCCCATAGTTCCTACTTACTTCAGTGTACCAATTACACGTAATTAAAAACCTAATCAACATATTAGCTTTCTCTACTAAACTTACAAGGGTCTTGTAACACTTTTTTCTATGATCACCTCCTCCCAATTTACATGTAATTGACATCCAGTAATTACCTCTTTTTGAAGTTCAAAAATCAATATTATACTATTTGTATAGTGTTTGTTTAGATTTATTTACGTTTACCAACTATATTGCTCCTTTTTTTAAATCTCAGAAACATATCCTTTTAAAATGTCTATAATAAATTTCTGCTGGTGGCAAGCTCTTCAGAATTATTGGTCTAAAATAATATGGTTGAAAAAACATTATTTTTTGGTAATTTTATTAGGTGCATATTTCTAGATTGACATTTCCTCTCTGGCTTCCATTTTTTGCCACTAAGAGGCCTACTGTCAGACTAATTAAAAAAAACAAAAACAAAAAACGTTGCTGTCAAGTTGATTCTGACTCATAGCAACCCTATAGGACAGAGTAGAACTGCGCCATAGGGTTTCCAAAGAGCGACTGATGGATTTAAACTGCTGACCTGTTGGTTAGCAGCTGAGTTCTTAACCACTATGCCATCAGGGCTCCAGATAGAAGAGAGGCATCCCTATATTAGAGGGGCTGCAATTGGACTGAAGTATTTATAGAGCTCCTGAAAGTACCACCCCACCCAATTATGTTTCTGTTGCCTCTTCTCTTTTTCTCTAGGTTCTTGCGGGTTGATTCATACCCTTAAAAATATTTTAGCTATCATTTAGTGAGGTTTTAGGAGGAAAAAGAAGTGTCAGTGTTTAATTAGCTACATTTAATCAGCTACATTTACACAAAAGTTCCTAAAGGGTTTTTTAGTACTTAAATTGTAGTATTTTATATAATATTTAAAACAAAGGTTATTCACAATACGTAATGTGTGTTAAGTTGCGTAACAACACCCAAACACCTATGACTGTACCCTTCCACCTAAGAAGGGAGACAATCTTGATAGCTCATCCTGGCATCCCCTTCATATCCCATTCAGAGATTCTCCATCTTGAATTTGGGTTCTCTTGCTCATTTTTTACATCATCACTTGGTTTTTAAAAATTAGTATGTTAACACGGCCTACCCAAACTACTACAAAGTGATGTTGAAAATCTAAACAGACCCATAACAAGAGAAGAGATTGAAAAGGTAATAAAAAAACTCCCAACCAAAAAAAGTCCTGGCCCAGATGGCTTCACTGGAGTATTCTACAAAACATTTATAGAAGAGCTTGTACCAGTACTAATCAAGCTATTTCAGAGCATAGAAGAGGAAGCAACACTTC
>NW_004443947.1:30852964-30870339 GCF_000243295.1 Trichechus manatus latirostris | reverse complement strand
CATGAGAAACTGTTTGTTCTGTAAGCCTTCACCTGAAGTACAATAATAAAAAAAAAAATTAGTCTGTTAAGGTTTATCTTTACTCTCTACCTGATAATTGCAGTATATGAAGTCCTCTGGAGGCTAAATCTGCTTATTTTTTCTGCTGGCTCTCATTTGCAAATTCTTATTTCCTCTTGTGTTTGTTTCTACCTTTTTTTTAATTTAATTTAATTTTTTATATAAGCTCATTTAAGTTTGAATCCCTAAGTCCTAAGTTAGAGATTCAGTCCTCCATAGCATATTTGTGTTGGCTTCTGCTGGACCCTAGGGGTCCAGAAATGACTTAATTTTCTATGCTTGAGCCTCCAGTGACCAGACAGTTATTATATACTTCAACTCCAGATCCAGGTGAGAGCAGGCCAAGAGTTACAATTCTCAAGGAACTGTATGTGGAGACATTTGAGGGCAAGATTTCTGGCAGATTCTTCCTGCATGTGGTCCTCCTCTGAGATTCCTGGCTTAATGTGGGTGTTCATGATCAGCTTTAGTACTTTACAAAGGCCCAAAGTTTCCCATTCCCCCTCACAGGTCAGTTTTTGCCTTGAGCGCAAAATAGTTGCCCTATAGTCACTCAGACTCATGGCAACCCTATGTGTGTCAGAGTAGAACTGTGCTCCACAGAATTTTCATCAGCTGAATTTTTGGTAGTAGATCACCAGGCCTTTTTTCCAAGGTGCCTCTGGGTGGACTCGAACTTCCAGCCTTTCAATTTGAGGGTGGTAACTGCTACCTCCCCCCAGGGACTTTGCCTTGAGGGCAGCCCTGATTTTTGCCTTTGCTTAGTACACTGGTTTCAGCTCACTGTTGCTGTTTATATGCCCTTATTTTCTTGAGAGTGTAGCAATGAGCTAAAAAATATGTCTGTTATAATTTGTCCAGGACTTGTTCAAAATCTAGTCCACCATCCTCTAGAAGCAAAGTTTATACTTGAAGTTCAGATTTCTTTTGTGATATAAAAGCTGTTAGGAGAGAGGCTGTGGATAATCAAAGCATTATTGAAGAAGAAGAATAAAGTAAGAGGCTTCACACTCCCCATTCTCAGAATCTTCTATACAGCTACACTAGTCAAAACAGCCCAGTACTGGCAAAATAACGGACACATAGATCAGTGGAACAGAATTGAGAACCCAGAAGTAAATCCATCCAGCTATGGACAGCTGATCTCGACAAAGAGTTGAAATCCATTAAATGGGGAAGAGATAGTCTCTTTAACAAATAGTTCTGGCAAACCGGATATTCGTTTGCAGAAAAATGAAATAGGATCCATACCTCACACCATACACAAAAACTAACTCAAAATGGATCAAAGACCTAAAGGTTAAACCTAAAACAATAAAGTTCATGGAAGAAAACATGGGGACAAACCTAGAGGCCCTAATTTTTGGCAAAAATAGACTATCAAATGTAACTAAAAATGCACGAACAGCAGAAGATAAACTAGATAACTGGGACTTCCTAAAAATTAAACACTTATGCTCATTAAAAGACGTCACCAAAAGAGTAAAAAGAGAACCTACAGACTGGGAAAAATTTTTTGGCAACGACATATCTGACAAGGGTCTAATCTCTAAAATATACAGAAAACTTCAACACCTCAACAACAAAAAAGACAAACAATACAAATAAAAAAAAGGCAAAGGGCATGAATAGACACTTCACCAAAGAAGACATTCATGCAGCTAACAAACACATGAAAAGATTCTCAAGATCATTAGCCATTGTTGTTGCTGGGTACTGTTGAGTAGGTTCCGACTCATAGCAACCCTATGTACAGTGGAATGAAACACTGCCTTGCTCTGCGCCATCCTCATAATTGTTGTTATGCATGAGCCCATCGTTGCAGCCACTGTGTTAATCCATCTAGTTAAGGGTCTTCTTCTCTTTCACTGACCCTCTAGTTGACCAAGCATGATGTACTTCTCCAGGGACTGGTCCCTTCTGATAAAACGTCCAAAGTATGTGAGACGAAGTCTCACTATCTTCGTTAGCCATTACCAAACCAAACCAAACTCGTTGCCATAGAGTTGGTTCTGACTCATAGTAACCTTGGAGAGATGCATATCAAAACTACAATGAGACACTATCTCATCCCAGCAAGAATGGCACTGATAAAAAACAAAACAAACAAAAAGCAAGAAATGAAAACAACAAATGCTGACAAGGATGTGGGGAGATTGGAACTCTTATACACTGCTGGTGGGACTATAAATTAGTACAATCACCATGGAAAACAGGATGGTGCTTCCTTATAAAACTAGAAATAGAAATACCATACGATCCAGCAATCCAACTCCTGGGTATATATCCTAGAGAAATAAGACCCAATAAGACAGAAACAACCTAAGTATCCATCAGATGATGAATGGATAAATAAACTATGGTACATACATACAATGGAACACTACACAACAATAAAGAATAACAATGAATCTGTGAAACATTTCACAATATGGGTGAACCTGGAGGACGTTGTGCTGAGTGAATTAAGTCCGTCACAAAAGGACTAATATTGTATAAGATCAGTATTAAAAAAAGACAAGAATATATTTACACACAGAAAAAAAACATTCTTTGATGGTTACCAGGAATGGGAGGGGCAGAGAGCAGGAAACACTAGCTAGACAGTAGACATGTGTTAATTACACAGGCAATACACAATATGGGGTAAATCAGCATAACATGATTGACGCAAAGGAAGACATTGAGAGGTATGCAAGAATAAAGGGCAACTATGGTAAATACTGGGGCCCTGGTGGCGCAGTGGTTAAGCGTTTGGCTACTAACCAAAAGGCTGGCAGTTTGAATCCACCAGCCACTCCTTGGAAACAGTTCTACTCTGTCCTATAGGGTTGCTATGAGTCGAAATTGACTTGATGGCAACGGGTTTGGTTTTTTGGTTTACGGTAAATACTATAACATACAATTCTGCAACAATGGTAATAACAAACAATCTGTGAGTGGATACATAGGTAGATATGTATACTGAACAGGTGTGGGAGGACATACAGGAGTACACCCACATGCAAATATAGGTATGTTGTGGATATTACTACATGCGTATCCATAAGGGGTGCATGTGTATTCATACGTATAATAGAGCATGTAGGAAGCATAGTCATGTAAACTTTTTAGACATAACCAAACACCCCACGGGACTGAGGTACTAGACTTGAAGGCTAAGGACCATAGTCTCAGGGTCAATTGGCATAATGTAGTTCAGAAAAACAATGTTCTACATCCTAGTTTGGCAAGTAGTGTCTAGGGTCTTAAAAGCTCGCAAGAGGCCGTCTAAGATAACAACTGTTGGTTTCTTCCCATCTGGAGCAAAGGAGAATGAAGAAAACAAAAATCTCAAGAAAGAAATTAGTCCAAAGGACTAATGGACCACATAAACAACAGCCTCCTCTAACCTGAGACCAGAAGAACTAGATGATACCTGGCTACCAATCCTGACTGCTCTGACCAGGATCACAATATAGGGTTCTGGTTAGAATGGGTGAAAACTTGTAAAACAAAATTCAGATTCATAAAAAAGACCAGGCTTACTGGTCTGATAGAAACTGGAGGAACCCCGGAGACTATTACCCTAAGGCAACCCATGGAGCTGAAGCCACTCCCAGAAGCTGCCTTTCAGCCAAATGATAGACTGGCCTACAAAATAAACAATACCACCCATGAGGAAAGTGCTTCTTAGAACAACCAAGTATATGAAACCAAAAGGGCAGCATTTGTCCAAAAGTAAAGATGAGAAGGCTGGGAGGGGCAGGCAAACTGGACGAATGGAAACGAGGAACCCAAGATAGAAATGGGGAAAGTGCTGATACATTGAGAGAATTATAATCAATGTCACAGAACAATTTGTGTATGAAATTATTGAATGGAAAACTAATTTGCTGTGCAAACATTCACCTAAAGCACAATAAAATGTTTAGAAAAAAAAAGAGAAAGAATCCCTTTTCACTGTGGTAGTGAAGATCACTCCCACGGGGGCAAGGCTGCTCCAGCTCCTCAGGGGAACCCTTATCTCTGTTCCTAGCTGCTGAGAAACAAACCTCCACCAGAGGGGGAAAGAGTACAAATACCGGCAAAAGAACTGTTACTTTTGGGACTAAACCAAAACAAACCCAGACTTGCCAGGGAGTTGATCCTGACACATGGCGACAGTGTAGAACTGAGTTTCATAGGGTTTTCTTGCTTATAATCTTTATGGAAGCAGATTGCCAGCCCTTTGTTCCATGGCACTGCTGGGTAGGTTCAAACCACCAACCTTTAGGTTAGTAGCTAAATACAAATCATTTGCAACACCCAGGACTCTTTTGAGACTAACCAAAAAACCAAAATCTTTGCCATTGAGTGGATTCCGACTCATAGCAACCCGGTAGGACAGAGTAGAACCTCCCCACAGGGTTTCCAAGGAGTGGCTCGTGGATTTGAACTGCCAACCTTTTGGTTAGCAGGAGAGCTCTTAACCACTGATTTCAGGCCATGCTTAAAAGGCTGTATGGAAAAGACACACACACACACAATCCTCAATGTTTGAGCAGAGAAGAGTGTTATGGATTGAATTTTGTCCCATCAAAATATGTATTGAAATCCTAGTCCCTATACCTGTAATCTGGAAACCCTAGTGGTGTAGTGGTTAGGTATTTGGCTGCTAACCAAAAAATCAGCAGTTCAGATCCACCAGGGGCTTCTTGGAAACCTTATGGGGCTGTTCTACTCTGTCCTATAAGGTCTATGAGTCGGAATTAACTCGATGGCAGTGGGTTTTTTATACCTGTAGTACGCTCCTGTTTGAAAATAGAGTTTTCTTTGTTATGTTACTTAGGCCATACCTGAGTAGGGTAGGTTCTAAATCTAATCACTTCTGAGTTAATAGAAATAGCAGAATGTACACAGAGATACACGGGAAAAGACAGATGCTATGTGAAGATCGTTTACAAGCCAAGGAATGCTAAGGAACCAAGGGAATGCCAGAGGCTACTGACAAGGAAAAAATTGACATCTTTCTGATTCCGAAGGAGTGGATCAACTGAGACCCTGATTTGCACTTTTAGCCTCTAGAACTGAGAAAAAATAAATTTCTGTTCTTAAAAAAAAAAAAAAAAAGCTGTCAGGAGAGAGATTTGCAGTTCTATGCCATTCGATTACCTTTTGTGAGTTGCTATTATTACTGCCGTGGCTGGTTTTCCTGTTTGGCTTCTATTTTTTATTATTTATTTGTATTTTTATTACATGGAGATTAGAAAATAAAGTGGGTATTCTCCCTGCTTTATAGTTTTGTTTTTTAAAAAGTTTTTCTTTACACCTAATAGACACTCAATTTTTTAAAATGTTATATTGGTGCTTAAAAATGAGTGTATTTTCTCTTTGTTGTGTATTTACCATATTTTTAAGGTCCGTTTAATATTTTATTTCTTATTTACTGTGTTATTAAGGTCTCTGTCTTGGTTATCTAGTGCTGCTGTAACATAAATACCTCCAGTGTATAGCTTTAACAAACAGGCTTTTACTCTCTCACAGTTGACGAGGCTAGAAGTCCAAATTCAGGGCACCAGCTCCAGGAGAATGCTTTCTCTCTCTCTCGGCTCTGGACGAAGGTCCTTGTTATCAATCTTCCCTTAGACTAGGAGCTTCTCAGCACAGGGACCTCGGGTCCACGGGATGCACGCTCCTGGCAATACTTTCTTGGTGGTATGAAGTCCCCATGTCTTTCTGCTCTCTTTTTTCTTTTATATCTCAAAAGAGATGGACTCAAGATACAATCCAATCTTGTAGATTTAGTCCTGCCTCATTAACATAACTGCCGATAATCCCATTTTACCAACATCATAGAGATAGGATTTACAATACATAGGAAAAATCACATCAGATGACAAAATGGTGGACAATCACACAATACTGGGAATCATGGCCTAGCCAAATTGATTTATACGTATTTTTGGGGGATACAATTCAATTCATGACTGTCTCCTTAAAAATAATAATCATAATTTACTTTTCCATCTACTTGAAATGTCAAGTTTTGTAAGAAATAACTGTTTCCTACTGATTGTCAGTTTCTTCACTGTTGTCTTGAGATGTTATTTTATGTGTCATTATTTCTTTCAAGGCTAAAAGACTGATTGATGGAAATCGTATCTTTGTTGTAGACTGTAACCTTTATTGTTATAAAGAGACCCTTTTTTATAGACAATTTTAAGATATAAATAACATGTTGGCCACTTTGATATTAAAACTTTGTTTTTTCTTTTTATTTCAAACTCTTAATTTATTTTAATTGTTATAGTTTATATTCATTATTCCCTGATTTTTCTCTGTATTCTGCCTGTTTGTTTTTATCTCTAAACAATATATTGTTTAGTTTGATATATTTTGAAATTTTGTAGAAATGAAATAATCCTTTTTCATTCAACATATTAATTTATCTCCTGTCATGGATTGAATTGTGTCCCCCGAAAATATCTGTCAGCTTGGCTGGGTCATGATTCCCAGTATTGTATCATCGTGTACCATTTTATAATCTGATGTGATTTCCTTATGTGTTGTAAATTCAATCGCTATGATCTAATAAGATGGATTAGTGGCAGTTATACTGATGAAGTATGCAAGACTGGATAGTGTCTTAAGCCAATCTCTTTTGAGATATAAAAGAAAGAAGCAAGCAGAGACACATAGGAATCTCATACCACCAAGAAAGTAGTGCCAGGAGCAGAGCGTGTCCTTTGTACCTGAGGTTCCTGCGCAGAGAAGCTCCCACACCAAGGAAAGATTGATGACACAGACCTTCCTCCAGAGCCGACAGAGAAAGCATTCCCTTGGAGCTGACGCCCTGAATTTGGACTTGTAGCTTACTGGACTGTGAGAGAATAAATTTCTCTTTGTTAAAGCCATCCACTTGTGGTATTTCTGTTATAGCAGCACTAGATGACTAAGATAGCTCCTATTCTAAGCCAGTACCCAGTCAGAGAAAAAGAATAGGGAACTTAGATTTTAGTGGGACAGTGGGAGGAGGAGACAGACAGGAAAAGAGAATAAGTAAATAAGTTATATAGAATATGAGAAGGTTATAAATGCTGTGGGGGCAGTGGTGGTTTAGTGGTAGAATTCTCATCTTCCATACAGGAGATCTGGGTTCAATCCTCGGTCACTGCACCTCAAGCGCAGCCATCACCCGTCCGTCAGTAAAGCAGGTTTCAGCAGAGCTTCCAGAGTAAGACAAACTATGAAGAAGGGCCTGACAATCTATTTCCAAAAGCATAATCAATGTAGACCCTATGGATAACAATGATCTGATCCTGTTGTGCATGGGGTTGCCATGATTTGGGGTGACTTGATGGGAGCTAACAACAACAACAACAAAATGCCTCAAGAAAGAGCAGGTTATGAAAGATCACGGGGGCTATGGGAAGAGGTTGCAATTTTAAATAGAGTTATCAGAGAAGACTTTGCTGTGAAGATGACATTTGAGCAGAGACTGGAAAGAAATGAGGGAGTTAATTACATAGATGCGATGCAGCAGGGAAAATATTCCAGGCAGACAAAGTCTCTAAGGCAGGAGGATCCTTATCAGTTTCTAGGAAAAGCAGGAACTTTTGGGTGGAGCAGAGGGAGTGAGGGGGAAGAAGAGTAGATGTTGTTAGATGCATCACGGAGCAAGACCATAGAAAGCTTTGCGGGCCACTTCAAGGACTTTAGCTTTTACACCAAGTGAGATGAGAAACCTCTGAGCAGAGGAGTGGCATGATTTGAGTCTTGTTTTAAAAAGGCCACTGGCTGCCGTGTTTAGATTAAATAGAATGACCACATTCTCTGACTTGTGCAGGGTCAGTCTTGGTTTATGCCTGTTGTCTGGCCCCCCATCACTTTCAACATGCCCTAATTTGGATGATGAAACATATAATCATCCGAAGAATAGACAACTAGGATGAAGGATGGAAGCAGAGAAACAGGAAGATGTTTTAATAATCCTGGAAATGACTTGGAAATGAGTGATAGCAGTTGGGGTTGTAAGAAATATTCAATTCAGGATGTATTTTCAAGGAAGAGCTGATGGGGTGGTGGAACAGTCCAGATATAGGGAAAGGAAGAGAGAGAAATCAAGGATGACTCCAATGATTTTTGTCTGAGTAACTAGAAAATGCAATTTTCATTAACTTAGGCAGAAAAAAATGGGACCTAGTTTGGGGGGAAGATCAGGAGTTTTGTTTTTGAAAATTTTATGTTTGAGTTTGTCTGTTGCATAATAATGTGGCGCTATAGGCACTTGAACAGGTGTGAAGTTTGAGAGAGAGGTGAACAATAAATACATAATTGTGCATATTCCATTTGTTAGGTGCAATAGGCTGCAAATATGTAACTGTAGCTCTATGGTTTGAAAAGTCAGGGCCTAATATATCTTTTTTCCTGTTTTAATAACCACTTCTGTGCCCTGTGCTTGTAAAATACTTTTATTTTTCCTTTTTATTGAGGTAAAATTAACATAACATAAAATTAACCATTTAAAAGTATACAATTCAGTGGCATTTAGTACATTCACAATGGTAAGCAACCATCACCTCTCTCTAGTCCAAAAACATTTTCATCACCCCAGAGGAATCCTCATACCTATTGAGCAGTCAGTCTCTATTCATTCCCCTCCCCAGTTAGCCCTTGGCATCCACGAATCTGCTTTCTGTCTTTAAGTATTTATCTATTGTGGATATTTCACATGAATGTATTAAAAAAAATGTGCTCTTTTGCGCAGGGATTCTTTCACTTAGCATACTTTAGAGGTTCTTCCATGTTGTACCATGTATCAGTACTTCATTCCCTTCTATGGCTGAATAATATTCAATTGTACAGATATACTACATTTGTTTATCTGTTTATCATTTGATGGACAATGGGGTTGTTTCCACCTTTTGAATATTGTGAATAGTGCTGCTATAAACATTCCCGGGCAAGTTTTTGTCTGAATACCTATTTTCAATTTGGGGGAATGTTCCTAGGAATAGACTTGTTGGGACATAAGATCATTCTGTTTATCTTTCTGAGGGACAACCAAACTATTTTCTACGGTGGTTGCACCATTTTACATTCCTACCAGGAATGCGCGAAGGTTCGAAACTCTCCACATCCTCACTAACATATTTCTCCCTCTGTCTTTTTTAAATTATAGCCATCCTCGCGGGTATAAAGTGGTGTCTCATTGTGGTTTTCATTTGCATTTTCTTAATGACTGTGAAAATTGAGCTTTGTATGCACTTCTTGACATTTGTATATCTTATTTGAAGAAATATCGTTTCACTTCTTTGCTCCTTTTTTAGTTTGGATTGTCTTTTTGTTTCTGAGCTGTAATAGTTCTTTATATATTCTGGGTAATAGAATCTAAAATAAGATATATGATATGCAGATATCTTCTCTTGTTCTGTAGGTTGTCTTTTCAACTTCGTATTTTCCTTTGCGCAAAAGTTTTTAATTTTGATGAAGTGCAGTTTATTTCTTTTTTTCTTTTGTTGTATGTGCTTTTTTGTGTCATACCTAAGAATCCATTGTCAAAACCAAAGTCATGAAGACTATCACTATGTTTTCCTTTAAGAGTTTTATAGCTTTAGCTCTTACATGTAAGTCTTTGATTCACTTCTAGTTTATTTTTGCATATAGTGTAAGCTAGTGGTCCAAATTCATTTTTTTTTTTTTTTTTTTTGCATGTGGATGCCTAGTTGTCCCAGCACCATTTGTCGAAAAGACTACTCTTTCCCCACTGAATGGGATTTACACCCTTATTGGAGGTCACTTGGCCATGAATGTTTGAGTTTCTGTCTGGGTTCTCAATTATTTTGCATTAGTGTGTATGTCTGTATTTATGTCAGTACTATACTATTTTGATTACTGTGGCTTTGTAGTAAGTTTTGAAAACTGGAAGTGTAAAGCATCCAACTTTTTGTTTTGGCTATTTGGGATATCTTCTGTATGACTTTTTGGATCGGCTCTTCCATTTCGGTAAAAAAAAGTTGTTGGGTTTTGATAGGGACATATCTAATCTGTTGATCTCTTTGTGAATTATGTCCATCTATATAATATTAAATCTTCCAATCCATGAACAAGGGATGTCTTTCCATTTTATTTAGGTCTTCCTTAATTTCTTTCAGCAATGTGGATAGGTAGTTGTCATGGATGGAATTGTGTCCCCCCAAAATATGTACCAACCTGGTTAGGCCATGATTCCCAGTATTGTGTAGTTGTCCTCCATTTTGCGATTGTAGTTTTACATTAAAGAGGATTAGGATGGAATTGTAACACTCTTAATAAGGTCATATCTCTGATCCAATGTAAAGGGAGTTTGCCCGGAATATAGCCTGCACCACCTTTTATCTTAAAAGAGATAAAAGGAAAGAGAAGCAAGCAGAAGAGTGAGGACCTCATACCACCAAGAAAGCAGTGCCGGGAGCAGAGTGTGTCCTTTGGACCCGGGGTTCCTGCGTGGAGAAGCTCCTAGTCCAGGGGAAGATTGATGACAAGGACCTTCCTCCAGAGCCAACAGAGAAAGCCTTCCCCAGGAGATGATTCCCTGAATTTGGACTTCTAGCCTACTAGACTGTGAGAGAATAAATTTCTCTTTGTTGAAGCTATCCACTTGTGGTATTACTGTTATAGCAACACTAGATGACTAAGACAATAGTGGATAGAAATAAAGCTGAGTTTTTTGTGTTGATCTTGTATTATGCATCTTTGCTGAATTTATTACCTCTGTGTGTGTATTCTCTAGGACTTTCTATGTATAAAAATAGAAAATATAGATACTTTTCCTTCTTCCTTTTCAATTTGGATAACTTGTACTTGTTTTTATTGCCTGATTGTTCTAGCTTGAACTTCCAGTATGATGTTAAGTATAACTTGTGAAAGCAGCATTCTTGTCTTGTTCTTATTCTTAAGAGCAAAGCTTTCAGTCTTTCACTACTGAATATAATGTTGGTTATGGTTTTTTTTCCCCTAAACTCCCTTTATTAGATTGAGAAATTTCCCTTCTATTCCTAGTTTGTTGAGTGTTTTTGTCATGAAATGGGACTGGATTTATATATATATATATATATATATATATATATATATATATATATGTGTGTGTGTGTGTGTGTGTGTGTGTGTGTATGTGTATGTATGTATATAGTATCAACTGAGTTGATCATGTTAGGTTACTTTTCTCCTTCATTCTATTACTATGGTGTATTACATTGATTGATTTTCTTATGCTGAAACACCCTCGCATTCCTGGGATAAATCACACTTGATTATGGTGTGTAACACTGTTACCATGCTGCTGGATTTGGCTTGCAAGTATTTTGCTGAGGATTTTTGCATCTGTGCTTTTAATGGAGCTGTATGTAGTTTTCTTTCCTTGTGATGTCTTTACCTGGCTTTGGAATTAGGATAATGCTGACTTAATAGAATAAATTAGAAAGTGTTTCAGACTCTTCCATTTTTCAGAAGAGTTTGAGGAGTATTTGTGTTAATTCTTCTTTAAGCATTTGGTAGAATTTGCCAGTAAAGCCATTTGGCCTTGGGCTTTTGCTTTTTGGGAGAGTTTTGATTACCGATTCAGTCTCTACTTGTTGTAGGTGTTTTTGTTTGTTTGTTTGTTTTTGAGATTTTGTAGCCCTGGTGTCACAGTGGTTAAGAGCTCTGCTGAAAGGTCAGCAGTTCAAATCCACCAGTTGCTCCTTGGAAACACTATGAGGCAGTTCTACTTGCCCTATAGGGTCACTGTGAGTCAGAATCAACTTGAAGGCAACAGGTATGGTTTGTTTGTTTGTTTGTTTTTTTTGGTAAGTCAGTTTAGATAATTTTTATGTTTCTAGGAATTTGTCGGTTTTAATTTAGGTTATCTAAATTGTTACCATATAATTTTTCATAGTATTCTCTTATAAATCATTAATATTACCGACAGTTGCTTATATGTGATCAGTCACTTCTATTTTCTATAAGGTCAAGAGTAATACAGTGAAACCTGCGAGAGCTGGTACTCAACAGGACTGCCTTGTTTTTCCAGGTCTCACAGGTTTTCCGCCTTTGACAGGGTGCAGTCTTACCACTTTTCTATCTCTTCTGTTAGTGGAAATATTTGAGTTTTCCTTCTCTGACAGATTTCTGCTTTACAAAGGTTCTGACTTTCAGATTTTACTGTATCCTGCACATTTATTTTTGATTTCAGCAATTTGAGTTTTCTCTCTTTTCCTTGGGTGGTATAGCTAAATACTTTTCAATTTTATTGATCTTTTCAAAGAACCAACTTTTCATTTCATTGATTATATTGTTTTCTATTCTCTTTTTCATTTGTGTCCTCTCTAATCTTCATTATCTCCCTTGAGTGGCTTTTCTTTCTCTAGTTCCTCAATGTGTAGTTAGGTTATTGGTTTGAGATCTTTCTTTGGTTTTTAATATATATATTTACAGCTATAGATTTTCCTCAGAGCACTGTTTTCACTATATCACATAGGTTTTGATATATTGTGTTTTTATTTTCATTTATATCAAATTACTATTTCACTAGTAATTTCTTCTTTGGCCCATTGTTTGTTTGAAATGCCTTGTTTAATTTCCACATTAAAAAAAAAAGTTTTCAGTTTTTCTTTTGTTATGGATTTCTAGTTTTATTCCATTGTGGTCAGAGAAGATATTTTCTATGATTTCATTCTTTTAAAATATACTAAAACTTATTTATAGCCTAACATATAGTCTATCCAGAAAAATATTCCATGTGCACTTGAGAAGAATGTGTATTCTACTGTTGTTTGGTAGAGTGTTCTCTCTCAATATATATTAAGTCTGTTTGATTTATAGTGTTCTTCAAGTTCTGTACTTCCTTCTGTCTAGATGTTCTATTCATTATTGAAATTTTTTCCAATATTGAAATTTCCAACTACTGTTGTAGAACTGTCTCCCTTCATTGCTGTCAGTTTTTGCTTCACATGTTTTGGGCCTCTTTTAGTAGGTATGTATATGTTTATAAATGTTGTATCTTTTTTGACGGATTGATCTTTTTATGAATACAAAACATCCTTCTTTTTCTTTTATAGTAGTTTTTGTCTTAAAGCTTAGTTTGTCAGACATAAGTATAGCTATCCCAGCTCTGTTTTGATTACTTTTTGAGTAGAATTTTCCATTCTTTCACATTTAGCCTATCTGTGTCTTTGGATATGAAATGAGTCTTTTGTAGACAGCATATAGTTGAATCCTGTTTCTGCCAATCTCTGCCTTTTAATTTAAAAGATTAATCTATTTACATCTAAAGTTATTACTGATAAGGAGATAAACTTCAGCCATTTTGCAATTTGTTCTCTTTCTATTGTATCTTTTTTGTTCGTCAATTTCTCCTTACTGCCTTCTCTTGTGATTATTGTTTTTCTAGTGTACCATTTTGATTGATTTCCTTTTACACATCTCTCTCTCTATATATATGTATACACACACATATATATAAAATAGCAAAGTTTTTGTATGCAATGAAACAGAAATTTATATTAATTCAAACTTGATTATTATAAGTTTAAGATGTTAATTGCAATTTCCCCCCCCAAAAAAACAAAACCATCGCCATTGAGTCAATTCCAGCTCCTAGTGACCCTATAGGACAGAGTAGAACTGCCCCATAGAGTTTCCAAGGAGTGCCTGGTGGATTCAACCTTTTGGTTAGCAGACGTAGCTCTTAACCACTATGCCATTATTTTATATTGTATAAAAAATCTTCTCCTTTATAGCTGCATTCCTCCTTTATGTTATTATTGTCACAAATTACATCTTTATATACTGTGTGTCTGTTAACATAGATTCACTATTCTTGTTTTATGAATTTGTCTTTTAAGTCTTATAGGAAAAAAAAGTAGTCACAAACAAAAATTGCAACAATGCTGGTTTTTATATTTATCTATATAGTGACCCTCACTGTTATTTATTTCTTCATTAGACCTTGAGTTACTGTCAAGAGTTCTTTCATTTTGACCTAGAATACTCCTTTTAGCATTTCTTGTCGGGCAGGTCTACTAGCAATGAACTCTCTCAGGTTTTGTTTATCTGGGAATGTCTTAATTTATCCTTCATTTTTGAAGGGTAGTTTTGCCAAATATAGAATTCATGGACGACAGTAATTTTTTCTCTCACATTTTAAATATATCATCCCAGTGCCTTCTGATCTCCACGAGTTTTGAAGACAAAGTGGCTGTTAATATCACTGAGAGTTTGTTGTATGTGATCAGTCACTTCTCTCTATTCTCAAGATTATCTCTTTAGCTTTTGACAATTTGACTATGATATATCTTTGTGATGGTCTGTTTTTGTTTATCCTGCTGAGAGTTTGTTGGTATTGTTGGATGTATAGATTCATGTATTTCAACAAATGTGGAAAGTTTTTGGCCAGTGTTTATTCAGACATTCTTTTGGCCCTTTTCCCCTCTCCTCTCCTTCTGTGACTTCCCATTATGTGTATGTTGGTATATTTTATGATATCCCAGAGATGTTGCAGGTTCTTTTAATTTATTTTCATTCTTTTCTTTTTATGGTCCTCAGATATTCTCAATTTACCTATTCTAGAATTTCCTGATTTCTTTCTTCTGCCTCTCAAAACTGCTATTGAACCCCTCTCGTGAATTTCATATTTCAGTTATTATACTTTTCAGGTCCAGAATTTCTATTTGATTCCTTTTTATTATATCTATTTCTTTATTGATATTTTTCATTTTCCAATACATTATTCTCTTGGTTTCCTTTAGTTTTTTGTCCATGGTTTCTTTTAGCTCTTTGAGCATATTTAAGACAGTTGATTTAAAGTATTTGCCTAGTAAGTCCAATGCCAGGTCTTCCTCAATAATGGTTATTATTAATTTATCTTTTCTTGTGACTGAACCATATTTTCTTTTTTCATTGCATGTCTTGTAATTTTTTCTTGAAAATTGTACATTTTGAATATTATAATGTAACAACTCTGGAAATCCAATCCTGTCCCCATCCTGCCCAAGGTTTGTTGTTGCTTCTTGTCTGATTGTCCCTCCTTGTTTGAGGTTTGTTGTTGCTTCTTGTTTGTTTATGTGGTGACTTTTCTAAACTATTTTTATAAAGTCTGTGTTCTTTGTTGTGTGTGGTCACTGAAGGCTATGTTCTGTCAGCTTACCAGTCAGCTAGTGTTTTGACAGAATTATTAAATGTCTGGAGCCAATAAAGGGGAGGGGATGAAATAGAAAAATAATACTACCTGACTCTGCAGATTGGCTCTATGTTGGAGCATTACATCAACATTTACTCGCACAAAACCTGAAGATCAGCCAGAGGTAAAAACTTAGGGTCTTCTTAGGCCTGTTCTGAGCATGTGCTCAGCCTTGATCATGCACATGGACTCCTCAATTCCCTGGTATACCTGAAAGCTTTCACAAGCTCTTGCTCCACCATTGCCTCCTTTCCCAGCCTCTTCCTTCCCAAGATTATCGGTCTGTCTGCTGCTTCTCCCTTTTCTAAGGCTGTTGTGGCCAATATTGTTGCCTTTAAATGCTTTCAGCAAACTCTTCCTGCGATGTCACCCTGCGATGTTCCCAGTCAAGCAAACAAAGGCAAGCCATCACTTGCAACATTCCTTTAGAAAATCACCTGACAGGTCAAGACCCACAATCTGAATTCTTTGTTTTCTCTAACACTAGCAACCTGCATCAGGAGGAATGTAGACTACCATCCTGATGGTCACCCTTTGTCTGGGGTGTGGGAGAAGGTAGGAGAGCAATTTTAAAATACCACAGTGCTTGCTTACCACAAAACAGCTGCTTCTTTCTTCACCAAGCCTTCCCCTGCTTGTTGTACATTTTTGACTAGATTCCAGAGTTCTGCAAAAGTTGATCCAAAAAGTTTTTACCAAGCTTATTAGCAGCTTTTGTGGAGGTATGGATTCTTGGGGTTCCGACTTTGCCATTTTTGGTGATTGTCACTCTCTTTTTTTTTTTTTTTAATTGTACTTCAGGTAAAGGTTTACAGAACAAATAGTTTCCCATTAAACAGTAGTACACATATTGTTTTATGACATTGGTTAACAACCCCACAACATGTCAACCCTCTCCCTTCTCGACCTTTTTTTTTTTTTTGGTGAAACTATACATAGACGAAGATACACCATTTCAAAAATTTCTTCATGCACAGTTCAGTGACATCAACTACGCTCTTCCAATTGTGCTGCTACTCTCAATTTAGATGAAGGTTTACAGGACAAAATAGTTTCTCATTAAACAGCTAATACACATGTTGCGCTATGACAATGATTAACGACCTCACAACACATCAACACTGTCCTTTCTCAACCTTGGGTTCCCTATCACCAGCTTTCTTGTCCCGTTCTGCCTTCTAGCCCTTGTCCCTGGAGTGCTGTGCCTCATTAGTCCCGTTTGGTATTATGGGGCTGTCCAATCCCCCGGCTGAACGGGGAACCTCAGAAGTGACTATCACTGAGCTAAAAGGGTGTGTGGTGGTCATACTCTCAGGGTTTCGCCAGTCTCCTTTAGGGCAGTAAATCTGGTCTTATTTTTGTGTGTTAGAATTTTATTCTACATCCTACTCCAGCTCTGTCCAGAACCCTCTGTTGTGATCCCGATCAGAGCAGTCAGTGGTGGTAGCCGGGCACCATCTACCTGTAATGGACTCAGTCTTGTGGAGGCCACGGTAGCTGCGGTCCATTAGTCCTCTGGACTAATCTTTTCCTTGTATCCTGTTCTCTTCATTCTCCCTCGTTCCTGAAGGGATGAGACTAGTGGAGTATCTTAGATAGTTGCTTACAGGCTTTTAAGACCTGAGATGCTACTCACCACGGTAGAATGTAGAACATTGTCTTTATAAAGTGTGTTATGCCAATTGAGCTAGAGGTTCCCTCAGACCATGGTCCCCAAAGCCCTCCGCCCAGCAATTCAGTCCCTCAGGGAGTTTGGATGTGTCTATGGGGCCTCCATGACCTTTCCTTGTACAAGTTGTGCTGGTTTCCCCAGTATTGTGTACTGTCTCACCCTTCACCCAAGATATCACTTATCTATTGCCTATTTAGTATCTTCCCCCCACCCCTCCCATCCCTGGTAACCAACAAAGATTGTTACTTTTTGGGTGTAAACTTTTTCATGGGTTTTTACAACAGAGGTCTCATACAATATTGTCCTTTTGTGATTGACTTATTTCACTCAGCATAATGTCCTCCAGTTTCATCCATGCTATGAGATGCTTCCTAGATTCATCATTGTTCTTTTTCGTTGCATAGTACTCCATTGTGTGTATGTACCATAGTTTGTTTATCCATTCATCTGTTGATGGGCATCTAGGTTGTTTCCATTGTTTTGCTA
>NW_004443947.1:30827355-30848402 GCF_000243295.1 Trichechus manatus latirostris | reverse complement strand
TTCTTCCAGTTTTTTGTCTGTATTTTCCATGAATTTGTCCATTTTTTCCTCATTGTTGTCTGCTTTTTGCTTCAGTTCTTGCAGAATTCTGAGTATTAGAGATTTGAATTCCCCATCAGGTAGTTCTAGTGCCTTTTCTTCCACTGGAAAATCATCTGGTGTTTTATTTTGGTTGCCTACTGGAACCTTCCTGTCCTGTTTTTGTAAATGTTTTTATACTGTCTGCTGTCTTCAGGGCGTTCAGTAGTTATTTTCCTCATTTATTGATTGTAGATTTGGTTTTTTTTTTGTCCTTTTTTTAATTTGGCTATGTCTGAGCAGTCAGGCTGTGTGTTCTTTGATGTTTGCGTGTCTATGGGCTCCACACTTTTCACCTCCTTCTTCAATTGACAGGGTCAGTCGCTCAGATATGGTACAGCAGGGCAGGTCTAGCTGAAGAGGAGTTACTGGGATGGATTGTTGGTGGCACTTACTACAGTCACCAGGGTGGGTCGGTAATCAGTGCAGGGCAGATTCCAGTAGGCAGTGCCTGTGCTGCTTGGTGCTATGATGTTAAGCGCACGGTGCAGGAGGGCAGGATAGTGAAGGGAGATTTTTATGTGTGGAGCTAAGATAGATATGGGAGAGAGGAGAGAGGAACAGAAGCCAAATTCATACATACAAAAAGGAGTGCTAAGGGAGCTTGCCGTTGAAGTGGAGAGATGAGAGACTATGAAATGGAGAAAAACAAAAAGGGGAAGAAGAAGAAAAAGAAAAGAAAAGAATGAATAAATAAAAATCAGAAAGGAAAAAGTACAGCAAAGCTCCCAGGGATCCCACTGGTGCTGCAACAAGGTCTGGGGAAGTTGTTCTCAGGTGTTGCAGTACAGCCTGGCTAGAAGGCGCAGAGGTATTCAGCAACAGGTATTCAGGGAAGAGGAAGAGAAGGAAGTTATAGAGAGATGAGAAACTGAGTAATGAAGAAAGACAAAAAGGGAAAAAGAGGGAAGGGAAAAAAAAAATTTAAAAAAAAAGAAAAAATCCACCAAAAAAACAGGGAAAAAAAAAAAACATGCAAAAAGAAATGCCCTCAGGGTCCCTCTGCATGTCTTCACAAGCCGAGAGGGCAGGCCCCAAGCTGCGCAGCACCACCTGGCCAGAACAGGCTCCCAACTCAAGAAAAGGAACAAAAAACAAACAAACAATTCAAAACAAAGAAACAAACGAAAGTCCCAGGATCCCACTAGCATGACAGCCCAGACCGGGAAGCAGCTCCATACTCAAACAGAGCTCCGCAGCCCTCCAGGAAGAGGCAAAAATCGCGCACAGAGACAGATATTTGAGCAAAAGGAGGGGGAGGTGTTAAGAGGCAAGGAAGAAAGCAAAAGAAGGAAAAAAGCAACGCCAGAAGCCAACTAATGGCACTCAGGGAGCCAGCCTGTGCGGGCGGGTGGAATCCAAGCAGTCGGTGCTTCCCGGACAAGAGACTGTGGCTGCAGGAAGCATAGGAGGCCGAGTGGGGGTGAAGAAGGGGGGGGTCCGAAAGCGTATATCGAAAATTACCTGTTGTTTTGTCTCCCAGTGAAAGCTCCGTGAAGCTGCTTTCTTGTACCCCCTATTTGCTGGTCTCTGATAGGAGTCTAAGATGGCAGATCTGCACTGCGTTAGCTGATAGGGGACCTCTGCATGAATCTCTCCTTGCTGTCCTTCCTCTGTCAGTTTTCTCACTCCGTTTGGTGCTTGGCTGAGTTCTTTATCTCTTCATTTGATGTTTTAGGGTTTCAGGATTGCTGTTTTCTCTGTTTGGCTTAGTTTTTCGGATCTTTGCTGTGGAGGGACAGTGTGGTGCTTCTGCCTAGAGCGCCATTTTGCCGGAAGTCTCAGTGATTGTCACTCTCTTGTAAGATACTTTTAATGTTAAACTATAGGAATTTAATGAAAATATTTTTGTGACAATTTTTAAAAATTTTCCTGGAAAACAGGAAACCCATTGGACATTTAGGTAATTGCCTTCCTTCATTTCTGTCAAGTTTTCCTCCAATATATATTTAAAAAAATTTTCAATTACAATTATTTTTTCTTATCTTCAGGGAGAGCAATTATTCATATACTGGTTCTCTATTATTTCCCTTTCCCACATATTTATCATATTTTGTCCAATCATTTTTATCTTAGTCTTTTTTTAACTTCAGCATTCTATGTGACTTTTTTCAAGCCTACCTTCCATGTCACCAACTCATTATTTTTCATGAATGCAAATTCTGCTTTGTGTAACTTCTCATTCTTTTACAGAGTTCTTGTAATGTCAGTATTCCTTTACTCTGTACATTTTCTTTTCATTGTGTGTTGTAATTTTATTTCCTGTTTCAGGGCATTCATGTTTTCTTTAATTTCCTTGACAGGGAAATGGAATTGTAGTCTACTATTTTTTCTGTTATCTCTTGCCTTTCATGTCTCTTCCATTCTTTTAAAGCTCTTGTGGTGGGTTGTTTCCCTTTGCTTACTCGTCTTTCGAAATGGACAATTCTATTCTGGCATAAACAGTAGATCTGGCTTATTGAATGAATTGGGATTGGTAAGCTGCATACAGAAAACAGTTTTATTCTTTTTCCCCATTGCTGCTGCTAACACTGGATATCATGTCAATCCTCCCTTCCATAGCTCTGACAATACCTTCAGTATGTTCCACAGCTTTTGCTGTTACTTTCAGTCTCAATTTCCAGGCATGAAACAAATTAATACAGTCTAGGATCAGAGATCCAATATTTTTTACAGTTTTAAACTTCATGCCACCTCCTGTTTGAGCCTGCTTCAGGCTTGAATGCCTTCAGTGAAGAAACTGGGATATGATGGGGTCAGCTTTGTCATTTACTCACTTGTCCTTCTCCCCTTCATCTACTCAAAAGATTGCTTTTGGCTTCTGTATGACTGCAGGTTGGGCAGTGAGAAAAGGGAAGTTGTGGGGAAGTCTTACATGACAGTCAAGGATTGTAATCCATTGTTGGTGACCTCAGACTGCGGTGGATGTCCCTTATGGGCTTTTGTGTGATCCCCACTCCTTTCCTAAAGTCCACTTGAATAAGAAGATGCCATCTGACTGCTGAAGATACTTTCTCAGCTTCTACATTCCACAGTTAGAGGTAATACACAGAAAAGTACTTAGCATGGCATATGTTAGCTATTATTACTATTCTTATGAATATGATTGGTACTATTATTACTACTATTATGAGTACTTTTAGGGTCTTTAGTTTTGGTACATTTTATTCATTTTGTTATGTACTCATGTAAGAGATATGATGTTTAAATGGGAGATCATAACTATCATTTTTTTGGAACTGGAAATTTTATATATTTATTTGTAGGTGATAGTCTATTTTGTAGGAGAGGAAAGAGATTAGAGTTTGAGTTTAATTCCATCATTAAAAAAAAGAAAAAAAGTAATTGTGGCCCAGAGAGAAAAAGCAGCTTGTCACTTATCCAAGGGTTAATATCCAGGACTGGAATGCAGAACTTGAACTCCTGGCTCTGAAATAAGTCCGCAGAACCCAGCAACTTACTGACGTAAAGAGATTTCTGCTCATCTGACCTCACCTAATTCTTCCCACTGCCTTAGTGGCCAACTCAGTTCTGGCATATGCTTTGATGGATAAGTTTACCTTACCTTAAGGTACAAACCTTCTACAGTGAAACCTGTGAGAGCCGGAACTCCATGAGACTGCCTTCTTTTTCTAGGTCTTACAAGTTTTCCTCCTTTGACAGGGTGCAGTCTGATCACTTTTCTATTGCTCTCTATTAGTGGAAAATATTTGAGTTTTCCTTCTCTGATAGGTTTCCACCTTACACACATTCTGGCTTTCGAAGGTTTTACTGTACATAGAAACAGTGAATTCAGGTAGTCCCTGACTTATGACATATTCAAGTTACAACAAACCGCACTTAACAACCGTCTCTTGTTTTTCTTTTTTGTACATCTTACCATTAGTAATATGCACTACATACAACGTTGCAGCACATAATTTGCTGATGTTATTATTCTTAGATATTCACTTGCAGATGTTCAATGTTATGATTTACTGTTCAAAACACTGCCATATAGCAGGCTGTGAAAACTAAAAAAAACAAGAAAGGTATTCGACTTAAACGTCAGAACTGACTTATGATGGAGACGGAGTCGTCAGAATGGAAACCTGTCATAGTTGGGGACTACCTGTATGTGGGAAACTTTCAAGAAAATAACCACCAGATGTCACTCTAGACTAGCCTATGCCAAATGAGGCTACTATCTGTTGTTGAGAAATTTGCTTAGAGGAGAAAATGGGATCAAATAAATGCCATATATTCTTATGGTTTTAAGCCATAAGGAATTTTCTAGGGCTAACTTAAGACAGCCATCTAAACTCGAGGAAAAAAAAAAGAAAAAAAAAAAAAAACACTGCCGTGGACACAGTTTGACTCATAGTGATCCCATAGAGTTTCTGAGGCTGTAAATCTCTACAGAAGCAGATTGCCACATCTTTCTCCCATTGAGCCACTGGTGATTTTGAACCGCTGAACTTTCGGTTAGCAAATCGATTGCTTTAACCACTGCACCACCAGGGCTGCAAGTATGAAAATTGAACACAAAATAATGCCATTGATTCTTCTCTCCTGGAAATTGCAGGCTCCTGTAGTTAATGAAATATGGGAAATTACTGAAATAAGAAAATTTACCTTGTCCCCTTTGCTTACAAGTGGAATAGACCAAGATAGTAAAAATCAGTGACCAGAAGGAAAAGGTTACAACTTTGAGGGGAGAAAATCTGCAAGAAATTCTGAAGGGTATTTGAGAGTCAGGTGAATAGAGTATAGGACCTGGGAGAGGTCACTTGGTGGGTTAAGAAGTGGTGGGAGAGATGGCAGTGTGAATGAGTGAGTCAGCATGGATTGTATAGAAGACTGTGTGGAGACCAGTTAGCCATTCTAGAAGCGGCAAGTTAGACAGGGTTAGGATATAAAGCTGTCAGTGTATCATAGTGATTAATAACATGGATTCTAGAATCAGTCTGCCTAGGTCCATAGCCCATCTCTGGCACATACTAGTTGTTGATCCTGAACATGTTACTAAGCCTTGACTTGCCTCAATTTCCTCATCTACAAAATGAAATAATAATATAATATCTAATTTATAATACTGTGCAAAGATTAAAGGAGTTAATCTTTTTAAGTGTTTAGAAAGTGCCTGTACTTAGTAAGTGCTGCATTGTTTGCTGAATAAATATACTTTTGGATAGAACTAGGCCTAAGAAACCACAATGACGTTAATGATAAAAAAGACAAGGGAGATTTTTACACAATGAAATCTTGTGATGTTTAAGAAATGTTTATCTGGAAGTGAAGTGAACTTAGGTCTGGAACGTGCCTGCCTCAGCACCTGTTAACTGAGCACCTACTATATGCCAGGCATGATGATGGGCACTCCATGAAACTTAAACAAATAACAATAATGGTGTTGACAGTCATTTCTAGAAGGTATTGAGCTGTAACTTGTATCTAGGAATTCACTTCAGAACTTTAAGTGCATGACTTCATTTAATTTTCTTCAAACCTTGTGGGATAGGTGTTATTATTATATCTATTTTATAGACTAGGGAAGTGAGACCTAGAGAGAGTAATTAATTTGCTCAATTGCATACAAGAAATAAATAGCAAAGCTGGGATTCAATCCTAAAGCTTGATCATTTAACCACTGCTCTAAGTACCTAAGGGGAATTGAGGCATATTAAAAAATCATTTTATTTTAGAGACAAGAGGGTCTTTAGCAATAATTTAGTTCAACACCTCCATTTGATGGATGAAGAAACTGAGTCTCATAGATATTAAGAGATTTGTCCAAGGTCATTTGGTTGAGGGATGACAGTCTAGTATTCTGATAATAATGGGCTTTTAAAGTAAGATGAAGAAGTGCTGATCAGTACATTATATTTACAGTCATTATTCATCAGAGATAGTATCTCCTTCACTAGAGTAGCAAATGAGAATGTTATGTTTTATTTTTTCAATGTGGTAGTCTAACAGAGAAATTTAAAGTGTTTTGTCTATGATGGGTGTAGATTAAAATGTCGGTATAGTTACACCCTTCTCTGGCCTCCCTGAACAAAATATGCTGTTTCCTGTTTATAGCACTTCTCTTTGTATTATATGTTTCATCGTCTGCCTCATCAGTTAGAAGGCCTGCTTCTAATGGCAGAACTAAGGAGAGCCTCAGGGAATGTTAACTGGTCACAATCTCTTTCAGTCCCACCAAATTTTGCCCTTCAATAAATCATAAAATCTAGCAATGATTTTGCTATGGAAACTCAAGTTCAGGGTAAGTCACTTAGCTACCCCAAACTGCTGTCCATCTAGATTGTCACGCTAACTCTTCCTTGTATAGAAATTCTGTAGACACCATTGTAGTCTGACACTAGTGGTACTCCTCAAGGCTTGTAACAGTGTGTTCTGTTATGTACACCCTCTAATAAAGTGCTTGTCATAGAGTAGATACTCAATTTATTCATTTGCTGAATAAAGGGAAACAAAAATCTACCTAGGGGTGCTTTTGCTTTTTGATTGTTTATTTGACTTTATGCTAGCATTCTTATCTTGCCCAAGCTTCTGTGAGCACTGTGGTTGTGTTACAGAGTTCTCTGTTTTTAGGACTATTATTCAAGAAACTTGCTTAGGGAGTCTGGCATTTAATCCAAACCATGAGTTTGGTGGTGGCCCATGACCCACAGAGCCAGTAAAATCAACTTCCTTGTAGTCAAAGAGTCCCACGGAAGGTAGGTGATAGACCTAGAATGATTCTTGGAGGTCCAGGCCCTCAACAAAGTCATGGTTATCTAAGTTTAATAAATTGATTACCTGCAGCTAGTAGCACTTGTTCAGTTTACTTTCCAGTGATTGCCCTTGGAATTTAGCCTACCACAAGAGGCCAAAATGTGAGTGTGCATTATAAATTTGAAAGAGGGACTAGATTAAGCATGTATAAGATTCATGAAAAACATGTCAGAGAAAAAAATATTAGCGTATGAATGTTCACAGTTTTTCCACCTTCATTGTCTGCCTGCCATGCTGTTCTGGGCTTGACGTTGTCCAAGTGGGATAATGGGTGAGAAAGTTAATGGAATTGAGCCCAGATAGGCTGGGTGGATTTAATTTGGAATGAGCAGAGAGTGCTCTTAGAAGATGAAAGAAAATGTGGGTGGTGTGAGAAAGATAAGAGCTAGCCTGGGGTGGGTTTAAAGAGTTTTGCAATGTTTAGAATTGGGGACAGCTGCTCTGTTATGGTAAGTGATGTTTAGATGCAGTAGAAAGGTAAATAGGAATTAAGAAAAAATGTTATGAGTTTTGAACGTACCTTCTGGGTTTTATTCCAAGAGATCCCAATAAAAATTCAAAGCACTCTGCAATTAGATTTTTGACAATGGGATGGTGTTTTTCTGATTGTGACACAATGGTATGATAAGCCAGGAAGGCAAGGAGGTTGATCTGGTTCAAATGTGGAGGAAAACAAAGTAGTGATGGATATACCAAACACCTAAATAATATATTTACTTGAAGAATACCCTGTTATACAGTGCATGGTTTCCCAAACTGTATTCCTTGGATGAGTTGGATCAGTTATGCCAGTAAGTGTATTGCGATGAATTTAGAGAAGTACTATACAATCTATTCCATTCTGAGAGTCACAGAGCACACTGACATACTAAAAGAACTGAGAAATTCAGTATAAAAAAGAAAAAAAATTAATATTTAAACCATGTTTTCCAAACTTATTTAAAGTTAGGACAACTAATACCTAACATCATAGAGCACTGTAGGAAATGTAGTTTGATTAAAGGAGCATAGGTTTGGATATCTGGAAACTAATTTCTCATCCTGACTTTGTAAACTACTTAGGTGTGATCAATGCTACTCACAGTATGGCCCTTGGATTGTCATTTCACAAACTACCATCAGACTGCACTACATAAGGAGCTTACCCAGAATGTAAATAAATTCCATCACTAAGTATACTCCTTGGTTCAGCTGATTTTTCTTTTTTTTTGGTAGCAAGACTTTCTTTTTTTTTATTTAAATTTTTTTTATCGTACTTTAGGTGAAGGTTTACAGAACAAATAGTTTCTCATTAAACAGTTAGTACACATATTGTTTTATGACATTGGTTAACAACCCTATGACATGTCAACGCTCTCCCTTCTCAACCTTGGAGGACCTTTTTTTTTGGTGAAAATATACACAGCCAAAGTTACACCATTTAAAAAGTTTCTACATTTACAATTCAGTGACATCGATTGCATTCTTCCAGTTGTGCTGCTATTCTCACTATCCTTTTCCAAATTATTCCATCATCATTATCTTCAACTCACTGCTCCCTAGGCTTCCCATCAAACCTTTTGAGTTGCTGTTGTCAGTTTGATCTCACATAGATAATTCTTTTTTTTTTTTTTTTTGTAACTTAGATGAAGGTTTGCAGAACAAATAGTTTCTCATTACACAGTACACATATTGCCCTATGACAATGGTTAACAATCTCACTACATGTCCACACTGTCCTTATTCAACCTTGGGTTCCCTATCACCAGCTTTCCTGTCCCTTCCTGCTTTCTAGTTCTTGTCCCTGGACTGCTGTACCTCATTTGTCCCATTTTGTTTTATGAGGCTGTCCAATCCCCGGCTGAACGGTGAAATTCGGCAGTGACTTCACCACTGAGCTAAAAGGGTGTCTGGGGGCCATTCTCTCGTGGTTTCTCCAGTCTGTCAGGCCAGTAAATCTGGTCTTTTTTTTGTGAGTTAGAATTTTGTTCTACATCCTTCTCCAGCTCTGTCTAGGACCCTCTATTGTGATCCCAGACAGAGCAGTCAGTGGTGGTAGCCA
Source organism: Trichechus manatus latirostris (assembly GCF_000243295.1). Lineage (NCBI taxonomy): Eukaryota > Metazoa > Chordata > Mammalia > Sirenia > Trichechidae > Trichechus > Trichechus manatus. The sequence continues at coordinate 30,839,521 of NW_004443947.1, read as the reverse complement.
TCCAGCTGTACTGGACTCAGTCTGGTGGAGGCCGTGGTAGCTGTGGTCCGTTAGTCCTTTGGACTGAACTTTTCCTTGTATCTTGTTCTCTTCATTCTCCCTTGGGTAGCAAGACTTTCTTGATGAAGGAACCCAATGTATGCTGATTTCTATTCTAGTAAAAGTCTGACACTGAGTGGTACTAGCTGCAGTGATCATAGCAAACTTTAGATCTCAATTTCTGATTTTCTTAACTTTTGAGATCTCAGTTTCGCTTTCTCTCAAATGATTGGGTTTGAAAATAAGCTCTAAGTTCAACCCACTCTTCTTATAGCCCAGGGTTTTGTAACAAAGTTCTAAATCTCTGACATAACCCATGAGAACCATAAGGATTTGACTTGCATCTTCATTTCCAAAATAGAGACATTTAATATTCTCTTATCCTTGTCCTAACTGAATGACCATTAGTACTGATCCACGGGTCTTTTTTAAATTGTTGTTGTTAAAAGTCCATAGATAACATGGTGTGGTTCGATTAATTACTTTTGTATATGGCCTTTCTAGCCATGGTTTTGTAACTCCCACCCAGATGATTGGGCGGGATTGTATGATAGAGTAATTGTGGCCTACCAAGGGGATTGGTCAGTTTTGCCTTAACAGAGAGCCAATTCCAGAGCAGAGAGAAGGATACTACTACCACCAAGGAAGAAGAGCCAGGAGTGGAGAGTTCATCCTTTGGACCCAGTGCATCGTTTGGACCCTGCACTGAGAAGCTCCTGGAAGCAGGAGACCAGAGACTGAGAGAGAGAGAGAGCAAGCTGTAACCCTGAAGACGGTGAGAAGCAGCGGCAGGAGAGCCCCTGGGAGCAGGAGACAGCATGGTGGGCTTCCCAGCCCATGGAGAGAGAAAGCTAAGTGCCTATGGGGAGAGGCTTAGGGCCAGGGAGAAGTATGTCTGTGAGCATGCTGAGAAGAAGCTATCCTGATGGAAGAACTGTATCCTGAGTGTTCCTGAGCCTGAATTGTAACTGTTACTTCCCTAATAATAAAACTCCATAATGGTGAGATGGTCTCTGTGAGTTCTGTGTGGCCATTGCAATGAATTATTGAACCCAGCAGAGAAGTAGAAAGTGCTGTGTGAGGTATGGTTGGTGTCACAGTGGGTAAAGATGGCAGAGAGAGGAGGCATGTCTGGTCTCCTCCTCATGAGAGTCAGCCTTGGGCTGTTAATCTTGATTCTCCCTCCCCCTTCTGAAGTTAGAGGAGGTCAGACACCGCCTTCAAGCCATTTTTACATATGGATAGATACAGATACTGATCATCAGTTTCAACAATGTTGACTAATATTCCGATTGTGTTTGCAATAATGATATATCTCTTCCTCAGATGATGAGCAATTTTTGATGTATATCTTTCTGGCACAATCCTGATCTGAAGTACAGAATGAAGATAACTGCAAGATTATTATGATTTGTAGACCACCGTGGTACTCTTGAAGGAGTATGGGCTTTTTAAAATTCCTTCTTCATTGTGTACTATCTCTGTGACCTTGGACAGTTTTATTAACCTTTATGGTTATTCACATTCTCATCTATAAACCGCATAAGTTTGTTAATAGGATTAAATGGAACTATGCTTTTAAAGTACCTATTATTTTTGTAGTCTTTAAAAAATAAGGAAAGGAAAAACATGAGTGAGAAAAAGGAGAATGCACAATTAGAGTAGAGAAGGAGTTTTAGAAAAGCAATGTGAAGGTCATAAAATGATGGCTAACAAAATATTGGTTTAGATGCAAGGATAGAGCCACTAACATTGTTCAGCTAATTCAATGAAAGATGACCATAGGTAGAGGTTGAGGAGTTCGGAACCTGTGTTCATAGTCCCAGGACAGAATCAATGGGGAAGCCTGGGCAGAAGTGAGGAGAATATCAGCTTTCTGGGATAGAATATGGCAACAATAACAGGTTCTACTTTAGAGTAGGGAATCTGGATTCCCAAATAAAAGAGTAACAGTCTTCATGATAGTCATAATGAAAGTGCTAACTGTCCCAGAGGGTGGTTGAAATAATGCTCAATGGAGTTGCAAGGCTGAAGGCATCAGATGTGTCGGTGTAACAGTACTTTAGGACCTGAGTTGTTATCACCCTTCATGGTAGAATTGAGTTCGCCTTGTCATGAGTGAAACAGATAGACCTTTGGGGGCCTATAATTATAAAAGCTATCTCAACTTTATATAGTGATCTCTCCAGAATTTCTTCACCAATAAATAACTCGTATCTATATAGCACTTTTCAATCAAAACACTTTTACATAGATTATTGCAATGGAGCATCACCATACCACTTCACTGGGTCCTTCCATGATACATGCAAAGAACCTAACAGGTCAAATTATTAGCACAAGGATACGCGACAGATAGTTGAAAGAAACAGGACTCCTATCAAAAAAATTAACTCTAAGTAACTTAGTTTTTCCAAGGATGCGAGTGTCTGTCTCTGGGAGTGAAAGTTAGCAGTTATCATCCTTCCTGTTCACTTGTACTAGCTAACCAGTTTCCGCTGAGTTGATTCTGACTCATGTTGATGCCATGTGTGTCAGACTAGAACTGTACTGTATAGGGTATTCAATGGCTGTGATCTTTTGGAAGTTGATTGCCAGATCTTTCTTCCAAAGCATCTCTGTGTGGATTCAAACCACCAACCTTTCATTAGTAACTAAGCACTTAACTGTCTGTACCATCTTACTAGATGGAAGGAAACAGGGGAAGAGAGGAGTTTCCCTGGAAAAGCCAGTAGAAGCATAGTTGTTGTTGGTAAACGCAGTTGTCACAACTTAAGAGTTATTTCTAAAAATACACTAAAATTTGTTCTTTAACTCTACAATAATGGGCCAAATGTCAATACAATTATTTACTTGAAAGTACTTATTAGAGATTGTACAAGTCCCACTGATAGGCACTGGTTGAAAAATAAAACTGCATGCTTTTAGTAACCATACATGGTTTTGTTCAGAAAGGATACGTACATTGCACTCAAGCTTATACTCTCATGACCACAACAGACATCAATAATCAATCACAGTATCCTTTCCCATTGGACCCAGGGGAGGCTTCACCAAAAGCAAACCAGTTTCTGTCCAGTCAATTCCAACTCATGATGACCCCATGTGTTTCAGAGTAGAACTATGCTCCATAGGGTTTTCAGTGGCTGTGATCTTTCTAAAGTAGATTGCCAGGACTTTCTTTTGAAGTGCCCCTGGGTAGATTTGAACTGTCAACCTTTGGGTTAGTAGCTGAGCGCCTAACTATTTGCATCACCCAAAGACTCCGTGAGGTATCACAGTTCTTCTAATTTGGTGTTCCAGGTAGGTACTGCTAACTGTTTAGAACTGACCTATTTGCCATCCCCAATTTAGGCACAGGCCTGCCTTGACATTTGCCTTAGCCTGTCAATCTAAAGTCATACTTGTAACTCCATTTTCTTTTCTAAGGAATTTTCAAAAAGAATTTTTCATTCCTTTTTATTATGCCTGAAACCTACTAACAAGATGGCTTGCATTATTACAATTCATGCAAAATTATGTAAACATTCCAAAGAACATGAAATTTGAACAGGAGCTGACAGACCCAGTACTTTGTTTTTTCTACATCTTTGCGGATATTGCCATTTCTGCTTGTGAGAAGACAAAGTGGCCCTCTAGTAGGAATTTCTTTCTTCAAAAGCATGATTGTTATGTACTTACTGCCTGCAATTCTAAAAATTAATTTTATTCCAGGGACCCAGAAAAGTCAATCATTTCCTTTAGGAAGGAAATTTCTCCATAGCATTGTTCATTGTTACTAGCTCAGAAACCACTTATTTGTTGCATAAAGTGTAAGACAGTGCTTTAAATTGGAGTCTCACTTCTACATCATAATTCAGCCCTTGACACTCAATGTAACAAAGCAGCAAAAGCGTATAGTTGTTTCAGAGCTAGGGATATATCAATAAATTGAGGGAGCTTTCTCAAAATCTATTTGCTTATATTCTCATCTCCATTTCCCTTCTTACCTCCAGTCCCCAGACTCCCTTTAGTCTGGTTGCCCTGGGGGCAGATGATTGTTGAGGGTAAGTATGTTTTGAAAAGTTCGTCCAAGTAACCCTTTCATGAGTGAATTATTTTATTATTTATTTATTTATTGTTATTATTTTTTTGGGGGGGGGGATTTTTTGGCAATGCCATTTTTTTTTCCACTAGTGGAATGGATTCTGATTCATTGTTTGTTGGTAGTTTTTATTATTTGAAAACAATGGGTGCCAATTGCAGCGGGCCATACCGGTTCCATGTTCCATGAAGTATATCATGAATGTGGTACGTATCAGTCCCATGGCCCAGGAAGTGGATAAAAGATGTCATCAGGGAGGTGAGCACTTTATAAAAGATGTCATAAGGGAGATGAGGACTTTATAAAAGATGTCATCAGAGTGACTAATGCAAACGGGCCATATCGATTCCATGTTCCATGAAGCACATCACACACATGGTACATATTGGTCTCATGGCCCAGGAAGTACATCACACATGCAGTACACATCAGTCCCGTGGCCCAGGAAGTGCATCGCAAACTGTTTTTAACCCAAAAATAATTCATTTACTTGCATATTTCTGAATGCCTGTAAGTACCTTCCCAATAAGACAAAGGAAATAGTAAACATACTTGCAAGGCTTATCTCACCGTACAGAAGCCAAAAGACACAAAATCTTCATACAGTCACTCCTCCGGGAAGCAACTCCTCATAGGAATCACCCTCAACACTCAAATGTGGTGCAGACCAACTTCATTGTTTTTTTACTCAGTTGCACCAGTATCTTCTACACTCACTGCCAGAACATGCTAAAGTGGTTCACATGCCTGCCACTACCCCTCCAGGTGTAGAAAATGTAAACGCTCATGAAAGGGGTAATTTCGATACCTAAATTCCTTTCCTCCTCCTAAATGAGATGCAATGGAAATATTATACATTTTGTTGGGAGATATGGTTGTATTTGAGTCTTGGCCCTGTCACTTTTCCTAGGTAAACTTGGTTATTACTCAGGATTTATTTACTTGTAAGTGGCAAAAACACAAGACAAACCAGCTTTAGCAAGAAAGAGAAGTTTCTGGCTTACATGCTTGAAATGTCCAAGGATGATTTTGGCTGGCTTCAGATGTAGCTCAATCAGGACCTAAGCAACATCATAGCCAAAGGACCAAACTTGGAGCTGTCGAGTTGAGTCTGACTCATAGTGACCCTATAGGACAGAGTAGAACTGCCCCATAGGGCTTCCAAGGCTGTAAATCTTCATGGAAGCAGACTGCCACATCTTTCTTCCACAGGGCAGCTGGTGAGTTTGAACGCCAGCCTTTCGGTTAGCAGTCAAGCGCTTAACCACTGCACCACCAGGGCTCCTTAAGCAATATTGTAAGGGCTTTATATTTATCCATCTCTTTAGCTCCTCTTTCCTCTGAATTGACATCATCTACAGGTTCTCAAGGTGGCCTCCAATAACTTTAGGATTACCTTATCCTCATAGTTCAACAAACCTCCAAAGAGGGAGAAGTTTTATTTCCCTAGCATATCCTCCAAAGGTCTTGACCTCACTCATTAGCATGACTTGTTTCTTGTGACCGTTCTTGAACCAATCCCTATAGCAATGGGGATGGACTATCCCAATTTGTTTAGCCCTGAGTAGAGAAGATATCACCCATTACTTACCTCTATAGCTGTTATGACTGTCTGTGGCTGATATCTGTTCTATGCTATTCCGGTTGTTAAATATTTTATATATTTCTCCTGTTCATGGGTTACAGCCTCACCTTAGAGTTGAGAAACAGGGGTGATTACTGAAAAAGCAACTGCCTTTAACTATTTTACTACCTGCCTCACTAGGATCTTGTTTGCATGAGTATCATGTTTTGGTCTATTGATCACAGTCTTAGCAATAGCTTCATTCTAACATACTGTCTAATCAAACAATACAGTTGTGCCGCTTTTCTAGAACATGGCCTATTCTGCTTCCCTAGCTATTGCCCTCACCATAGTGTGTCAATAGGGGTGAAAATTTAGTTTGCGGTGGAGCTTTTGATAATTTTTAGCTTATACTCTATTAGTTTGTAGGAGCCTATGTGGCACAAGCGATTTGTGATCAGCTGCTAACCTAAAGGTTGGCGGTTTGGACTCACTCAGTAGCTTCATGGAAAAAAAGCCTGGCTAAGTGCTTCTGTAAAAAATCAGCCAGTCCTGTCCCATCCAGAGCAAAGGAAAATTAAGAAAACCAAAGACACGAGATAAATATTAGTCCAAAGGACTAAAGGAGCACAGGAATCACAGCCTCCACCAGCCTGAGCCCAGAAGAATCAGACGGTGCCCAGCTACCACCACTGACCACTCTGACAGAGATCACAACAGAGAGTCCTGGACAGAGGGGGAGAAAAATGTAGAACAAAATTCCAACTCACAAATAAAGACCAGACTTACTGGTCAGAGAGACTGGAGGAACTCTTGAGACTATGGCCCCCAGACACCTTGCTAACTCAGAACTGAAACTACTCCCAAAGCCCGCTTTTCAGACAAAGATTAGACAGGCCTATAAAACAAACAATAACACATGTGAGGAATGTGTTTCTTACAAACAAGAACCAAACCTGTTGCCGTCACGTCAGTTCCGACTCTTAACAACCTTATAGGACAGGGTAGAACTGCCTCATAGGGTTTCCGAGGAGCAGCTGGTGGATTCGAACTGCTGACCTTTTGATTAGCAGGTAGGCTCTTAACCACTGCACCACCAGGGCTCCTGTGCTGTTCAATCAAATATATGAGACCAAATGGGCAGCTCCTGCCCAAAAGCGAGACAAGAAGGCAGGAAGGGGCAGGAAAATTGGACGAACGGACCCGGGGAACCCAGGATGGAAAGGGGGGAGAGTGCTGTCACATTGTGGGGACTGCAACTAATATCACAAAACAATATATGTATTAATTTTTGATTGACAAACTAACTTGAACTTTAAACTTTTACCTAAAGCACAATAAAATTAAAAATAAAAGACAGCCAGGAAAACCCTGTGTAGCAGTTCTACTCTGTAACACGTGGGGTAGCCATAAGTCAGAATCAACTGAACGGCAGCTAACATCAGTACATATTAATATCTGTTTATGTTATATGAAGATCTGTTTATTTTGTTGTTTTCATAAGGCTGAAAGACTCTTTCCCTTTTCCACATTTGGCAAAGGATATACACAGAAATGACTAGGTAAGAATTTGAAATCCAAGCCACAGCCCCAGCAAGAGACTCTATATTTCATTCATGTGAAAATCACTTACTGAATGCCTAGCTATGTAAGGCTGGGTGATATATAAAGATGAATTGCTGTCTCATAGAGATAAGGCCTGGACATACATCATTACAATACAAGATATATGTTATGAGAGAGGAATAGAAAAATTTCTGTAAGTGATAAGAGAATAAAGAAATTGCTTTGTTGTAGAGGGCAAGGAGTACTGTCCTTTGGCATCTGTTGGCTACAAGTAAATGACTGACTTCAACGTTAAAGTCAAAAGTACATTCCCATTTAATTCTGTGAGTAAGGGAAGGCATGAAAGAGAAGGGGTTGGAGCTGAGCCTCGAGAGATGAGTAGGATTCAGAATCAACACAACTCCAAGAAATTCTGCTCAGCGTGCACGTCACCTTGGGAGAGGAAACATTTGAACCCATTCTCAACTACTAGATGCTTAGCTCTAGGGTGACAATGGTTTGTCAGAATTAAGAGTGTTGTTGTTGGGTGCTGTCAAGTTGATTTTGACTCAGAGCGACCCCATGTGACAGAGAAGAACTACCTCATAGGGTTTTCTAGGCCGTAATCTTTATGGGAGCAGATTGTCAGGTGTTTCTTCTCGGACCTGCTGGGTGGATTCAAACTGCCAACCTTTTGGTTAGCAGCTGAGCACTTAACTGTTGAGCCACTAGGCCTCCTTAGAATTAAGAAGAGGCCCCTGATGTTGATGGGGTGGGGAGAGGAGATACAGTATGCAAGTCACTGCTTAAAAAAGAGACATGTCACACCGAGGAGTTCGACAAAGGTTGGAGAGAGTCAACACCCGCTACCAAAATGAAAAAACAAACTAGTTGCTGTGAATTCAATTCTGACTCATGGTGACTCCATGTGTCAGAATAGAACTTCGCTCCATAGGATTTTCAATGGCTGATTTTTTTTGGAAGTATATTGCCAGGTCTTTTTTCCAAGGTGCCTCTGTGTGCATTCAAACTTCCAGCCTTTCAGTTAGTAGCCAACTCCTTCACCTGTTGTACCTCCCAAGTTACTCAAGACCAGGGAGAGATCTATAGGATTAAAAAATATGAGAACTGACAAATATGCTTGGGAAGTGACAATATGAAGGGAAATGATATGAATGAGGAAATATTTAGGAAATGGATGTAGCCTTTTCTGAAAATGAAGTTGTCACTTTTTTTTATTGTAGTGAAATATATATAAAAATTTGCCAATTCAACCATTTTTATGGGTACAATTCAATGGTGTTAATTAGGTCCGCCATGTAATGCAACTAGCCTCACTGTCTGTTTCCAAATTTTTAGCCACCTTTAACAGAAACTCAGTGCCCTCCTCCCTCCCATCCCTGGTAACTACTAATAAACTTTGATCTCTACGATTTGGTCTATTGAAGATACTTCATATGAATGAGGTCATATATTTTTCCTTTAGTGACTAATTTATTTCACTCAGCAAAATGTTTTCAAGATTCATCTGTGCTTAGCATGTATCAGAACTTCATTTCTCTTTATCTCTGAATAATATTCCACAGTATGTATGTAGCACATTTTATTTATCCATTCACCTATTGATGAATGTTTGGGTGGTTTCCACCTTTTGGTTTTTGTGAATAGTGCTGCGGTGAACATTGGTTTACAAGTATCTGCTTGCATTCCTGCTTTCAAGTCTCTTGGGTATATACCTACAAGTGGAATTGCTGGGTTTTGCGGTAATTTTGTTTTACTTTTTTTGAAGAACCACCAAGGTGTTATCCACAGTGACTGCACCATTTTACAATCCCACCAGCAATGGATGAAGCTTCCAATTTCTTCACAGCCTCATTAACACTTGTCTTCTGTTTTTCTGACAATAGCAATCGTAGTGGGGGTGAAGTGGTATCTCATTGTGATTTTGATTTGCATTTCTCTAAAGACTACTGTAAAGCTGGCAATGAATAAGGAAGGCCAAAAAAGAATTGATGCATTTGAATTGTGGGATAGATGAAGAATATTGTATATACCATTGATGGGGAGGGTGGAGACCCCTTAAATATTATAAGGCTTGGCCATAGTAAGGAAAACTAGATAAGGTCCAATTTCCCTTTCCCCTAGTTATGTGATAGAAAAAACTGGCACGACAAATTTCTCTGCTGGATAATAAATAAGTGTACCCAAGTAAAACAAAGAAGAAAGTGTTCCATGACATGTTATCTGATTTAAGTTAAAGATTAGAGTCCTGGTATTGTCTTATAATCACCTTATGACTATGACTCAGGATCGTATGGTCATGAGTTGACCCCACCTACCAAGTAGCCAGGTAATTAAAACCCCAGAACCAATCCTGTAAAATTTTTAACATGTAATTATGCATATATTCTAGTCATGGTTCCTTCTCCACTTCTGTCGTCCCACCTACGACAGTGATGAATTGACCTGCTACGGATCATGACCTTGTGATGATTTTCTTTGGCCTCTATAGTATATAATAGACACCGTGACCATGATTAAGTGGATTCCTTAGGCCTCTGTATAGGGTACATAATGATGGTCTCCCTCATTTGAAAGATTGTCTTTGTCTTGGCTTAATAAGTCTTTTGATTAAATTTGAGTCTAGGGTCTTTTTCTCTATGATACCATCGACTACCAGAAGAACGAACAAATCTATCCTAGGAGAAGTACAACCAGAATGCTCCTTAGAAGTAAGGATGGTGAGACTTCATCTCACATACTTTGGACATATTATCAGGAGAGACCAGTCCCTGGAGAAGGACATCATGCCTGGTAAAGTAGAAGGTCAACGAAAAGAGGAAGACCCTCAGTGAGATGGACTGACATACTGGCTGCAATAATGGGCTTAAACATAACAATTGTGAGAATGGCACAGAACCAGGCAGTATTTTGTTCTGTTGTACGTAAAGTCACTATGAGTTGAAACCGACTCGTTGACACCTGACAACAACAACAGTGACTAATGATACTGAGCATCTTTTCATGTGCTTATTGGCCATTTGTATATCTTCTTTGGTGGAATGTCTATTCAAAGCCTTTGCCCATTTTTTGACTGGGTTATTTGTCTTTTCTTGAATTGTAGGAGTTCTTTATATATTCTGGATATTAAACCCTTATCCAATATATGGTTGCCAAATATTTTTTCCATTTCTGTTGATTGTCTCTTTGCTTTGTTGATAAAGTCCTTCAATATAAAAAAGGTTTTAATTTTGATGAGGCCTAATTTATCTATTTTGTGTTTTATTGCTTGTTCTTTTAGTGTTATATCTAAGAATCCATTGCCAAAAACAAGGTCCTGAAGCATCACCCCTACCGTTTCTTCTAAGAGTTTTATTCTTTACATTTTGGGCATTTGATCCATTTTGGGCTAATTCTTTATCTTCCTTTAAGATTTTATTTACTAGAAATCATTTAGTCTTCCTTTTATTCTTTCTTTTATTTATTCATTTATTCAACAAATATTTGAACACCACAGTGTTCTAATCATTGTACTGGATACTAGAGTACAACAGTGAACATGTTTGATGATGACCCCTGCTCTTAGGAGATAATGTTCTAGAACAGTGTCATCCAATAGAACTTTCGGCAATGAAGGAAATGTTTCATATCTGTGCTGTCCAGTATGGTACCCACTAGCTACTTGTGGCTATCAAGCACTTGAAATGTGGCTAATACAACTGAAGAGCTGAATTTTTAATTTTATATAATTTTAATTAATTTAAATATAAATAACCACACGTGGCTAGTGACCACAGAACTGCACTGCATAATTTTAGAAGGAACAATAGACAATAAACTAGTTACACTTAAAAGAAATGATTATGGATTGTGTTAGGTGCTATGAGGTACACAAATAAGGTCCTGGGATAGAGAAAAATGAGAAACAGTGTACTTTAGGGGTGGTCAGGGAAAACCTGATACCATATTTGAGATCTGAAGGATAAGAAGGAGCCAGCTAAAGAAAGAGTCTTGGGGAACCTTATTCCAGAGGGAAGAACAATTCCCCAAGGAGGGAAATTTCTTGGCATGTTTAAAGAACTGAAACGAGTGGCTGGATCCTGGTAATGAGAAGTAGTGTGTGCAAGAGGAAGCTGGAGGGGAGTCAAGAGCCATATCATGCTGAAACAAGACAGTGTGTGGATCATCTCCAGTGAAGAGCACCCTGCCACCTCCTGAGGCATGCCCAAGCCCCTGTTTGCATCAGTGTTCAGTTCCTGCTGGATCCTTTTCCATAGAGCCCATTTGATCATCTGCCTACTCTGTCATGTGACTGATTATGAAAATAATCATTGCCACCGTGGAAAAGAAAAATAACTTAGACAAGGCCCACGCTTATAAGAAATTTAACAAACTCAGTTCTAATTAAGAAATGTTGTTTTTACATCAGTAATTGATTATAAATGATTAAAAATGGGACACGTCTTCAGGTTTGTTGTTGTTATTCTTATTTTTTTCTAACATTGCTAGAAAGACGCTAACTTATGAGCTCTGTGAACCATTTTTTTTTTTTTTTTCCTGAAAGCTTTTGGGAGAAAATATGGGGGAGGTAAAGAAGAGAACAGGAACTTGACTTAAAATGACTTGACTATTTTTAAAGCTGTCAATCCTTGGAGTTTCTTCTCTGAATGTATAGGCATTCATACTGTTCAGATGAGTGACTTATGCAGAGAGATTCAAGTGATTATGCGGATGAAGTGCCCACGGTAGGGGGTGCCGGCAAATAGCTGTGTTTTTTTTTTTTTAAATATTTTATTGTACTTCAAGTGAAGGCTTACAGAACAGATAGTTTCTCATATAACAGTAACACACATGCTGTTTTAAGACATTGGTTAACAACCCCACAACATTTTAACCCTCTAAATTCTCAACTTTTTTTTTTCTTTTGTGAAAAT
>NW_004443947.1:30810765-30824644 GCF_000243295.1 Trichechus manatus latirostris | reverse complement strand
ATTCTATTGGCTAGAATTTTGTTCAGAATTTTTGCATCTATATTCATGAGAGATATTGGTCTATAATTTTCTTTTTTTGTGATGTCTTTGCCTGGTAAATAGCTGTGTTTTTTAGCTGTCACTTTGGTCAGCTTCATCGATTTTAAAAATTGTCAAGAACTTGCATTTTAGAATGTAGACCCCTCTGGGGGCAATGTTTATATATTTTTTCTCTGTAGAATCATGGTATATTAGTTTGGGTTTAGAGCCAGGGGAATTACTTATAACTGAAAAATAAAAAAATGTAAAACGTCATTATGTTCTTTATTCTGTAGAAATAGAAATTTTCAGTATAATAGCAGCATGAGTTACAGATGTACTAATTATTAATCTCTAATGACGCACATTGACTTGAATGACTGCTTAACCTTTTTAACTTGCTTAGTCCAAGACTAAACACGTGCATTTGTTCAATAATGGCAGGTCGTTTTTCCTAAGTCAATGTGACACTGAATTGCTATCATCATAGCATATATTTTGAACCAATAATCGTACCAAATAGTTTATCAGGCTTTAGACTTGCCAAAATTATCTCACAAGCATCTTGTCATTTGATACAACAGCCTCATGAGAAGGTATGGCATGGGACGTTATCTGCATCTTAATCTACAAGGACACCGAGAACACCTCTGTCATGTCCTGAGAGGTTAACTGAAATACGGACAGAAATTGAATCAGAACCTAGACCATTGGACCATTTCCCCTTCTTCTTGATGGAAGGAAGAGGAGAGTACAGATTCTCCTCCTCCTCCCCTTCTTTAATATTCAATATCATTTGTTTGTAAAACCATGGACTAGGTTTAAGAAAATCCTTTGGATTCAGAGAAAGAAAAGTCTATGTATCAGTTAGGAATATTTGTATTAAAGTAACCAAAACCTAACTCAAAGTAGCATAAAAATCAGAGGAATTTATTGACTCTATAATTGACAAGTCCAGCCACAAGGCTAGCTCAGGGCTCTAATAATGAAATAATGATCCCTCTCTTACCTCTTCTTTCTCTGGATTAGTTCCATTGTCAGATAAATCCTCTCCTTGCTTAGTTACTTAATGCATATTTAAAAAGTAACATTTCATATTTTAAAGATTAAGTGGTATACAATGGAAAGAGCACAAAATTGTTAGTCAGGAAACCTAGATTCTATTTTTAATTCTGACACTGGCTGTGAGAATTTCCCTTGTCAAAGTGGTGAGAGAAGTCCCAGTTAGCTTCTGGGATGACGTCTTTCCAGGTTGAAAGCTAGAGCATATGTGAGGGAAGGGAGAGGTGGCAAGGGGAAGAGCATATTTGCTCCATCATTTCTGGCAAAGAGATTTCTTTTTCGACTCACATATTTCACATCATGCACACTCCAGAACCACTTATTGGGGTGTGAGTGTCACCACCTGTGAGTCTGCTCCACCTGAACCATGGAAGGGACGGAGAAAAGGCTGAAAGTAGGATGGATTCTGGGTGGTTCCAAATCCAACTAATATCCAGTATGCAGCATGACATTCACTGATCCTCTAAAAATCAAACTTCTCATCCTCTTTTAGTGCCACAGACTAATCCCATTGGCTAACTGCTCATGGAATCAGGATTCGTGTCTCTGTTTTCCTCTATAAGGACTCCCTAGTCACAAGATGCCCAAAGGGAGATTCATCTATTCCAGATGGCTTTGATCCATGCCAGTACTCTTCATTATGTAAACTTTCCTTCTGACAGCTCACGCGGAACATGTCACATCTTGAAAGAGGAGTTTTCATTAACTGCTTTGCTGCTGCCAAATGGAATCAGTGTATTACATGGCCCCCTGCCAGAATGTCAGAGAGAGAGAGAGTGATGTTCCCTCCATTTGCAACACCAGCCTGGCTCCCTCCATCAAGCTGAAACCTCCTATTTTTCAAAGATCAGTGTATTTCGCACCTCCTCCGTGAGGCCCCTCTGCCCACTTTGGCAGGGGAAGTTTGCACAGCCAGTGGTAGAATTGAGAACAGCATCCAGGCTTCCTGACTACCAGGCTTTTGCTCTTTCTACAGTTTACTGCTTAAACTTTAAAATATGAAATGCTCTTTTTTAAAAATATAGATTGAGTAAGATTTGATGAAAGGTGTGTGTTTATTACAAAGAGAAACATGGTCATCATCTTTGCCTCCTTCCCCTCTCCTTTCTGACAAATGCAATACTCTAATTATTTTAACTCTTAAGCACATATAAAACATCTTCACTTCTTCCATATCTACCACTTAGGCAACCATCATCTTTCTCCTGGGCTACTGTACAAGATCTTAACTGGATTTTTTGCTCATAGCAGACAAAGGAAGTTTCTAAAGTACAATTCTCATCCTGGCATTCCCTCACTTGAAACTTTTCAATGGTCCCCATTGCCTTTGCCTCAGTGTTAATTCTTTAAAGAGCCTCATTTGTCCCCCACAACTTCCCTTGCTGACCACACAGACTCATTCCACATCACAGAACAGTGAATCTTTTTACTTCTTTGAAACAGTCAAGCATTCTTTTTTACCCTAAGGTCTTTGCATATGCTAGTGACCTTGATTGGAATATTACACTCCTTCCTATCTCTTGCCTCCTTTGATTTAATGAAGTTTGCTCATCCTTTCCACCACCCTCCTGTCAGTTTGTCATACTTAGTGGCTTGCGTGTTGTTAGGATGCTGGAAGCTGTGCCACCAGTATTTCAAATATCAACAAAGTCACCCAGGGTGGGCAGATGTCAGTGGAACTTCCAGTCTAAGACTGGAGGAAAGGCCTGGTGATCTACTTCCTAAAATTAGCCAACGCAAACTCTATGGATCACAACCGAACGTTGTCTGATATACTGCTCAAAGATGAGCACCCTAGGTTGGAAGGCACTCAAAATACAGTAGCCACAACAATGGACTTGAACATACCAATGATCATGAAGATGGTGCAGGACTGGGCAACATTTCATTCTGTTGTACATGGGTCACCATGAGTCGGAGCTGGCTCAGTGGCAACTAACAACAACAACAACTCTTCCTTTAGGGTTCAGCTTAGATATCTCTTATTTTGGCAAATTTTTCTCATCTCTCAAGTCGGGTGCCTCTGCTATCTGCCTCCACAGCAGTCTATGTAATTTTAGCCCTCCTCACTTTTTTTGTGTGTTATATCAGGTCCCCTGCACTTACCCCCTAGTCCTGTTACATGCACATACACACACATATACCCCTCACTGTAAGCATTTTGTGAGTTTAGTAGCATTTACAGAGGATTTGGGAGTCTTCAGGAAGACACACACCACAGAATGGGGAGAATAACCTTTCACAGGCCCTACTTTTCATCTCCTCTTCACATCACTGTTCCTCATCCTCTCTCCTGTGGCTTACCCACGGCCATCTCAAATTCTCAGAGGCCAGCTTGTGCAAAAATGTACCTCTTCCCAGTCCCTCTCCCTGACTTGCTTACCTAAACCCGTCAAATTTGGACCAAAAGTAGCACCTTCTTCTTAAGAAACCCTAACCTCCCAAAGGCAATTGTATTTATAGATCATATTTGTTTTCTTTTATAATAAAATTTTCTTTAGATTTCACATAAAGGGAAGTCTTTCTCTTGGAGCACGTGTGGAGCAAATGTAATTCCCTTTATCTCCTCAGTTTCTTCATTCCAAGAGATGTGTAAGTGATAATTATTCGTAGAGTTCAAGTCCGAAAGGTGATGCACATTTAAATAAGAATTGATGCCTTTAAAAAAAGTATTTAAAAAAATAAAAGTATTTAAATCCTGGTAGTAAAAGTTTAGGAAGTATCCTAAGAGTGGCTAGGAAGTTGGAGTGAGCAGAGGTTTCGAATCCCCTAGAATCTTACCTTGTAAGTGTCTACCTAATATCCTAGAGCCTCAGGGTTAGAAAGAATATTAAATGCCATATTTATGATTCTGTGACTTATTGACTAGTTCTTTTCCAATAGTCTTTTTAAACTTCAACCATGTATGTATTTGTGTGTGCATATGCATGTACGTGCACACATAATCCTGGATATACCACCCTGATTTTGGTCACTATCAATTCTCCGCTGGATCAAGTCAATAACCTCTTATCTGGTTTTACTACTTTCGCCTTTGTTCTTCTACTCTTGATTCTCAACACATTAGCTGGAATGATCTTTTAAAAAATTAGTCATGTCTCTCCTCTGCTTAAATCTCCAAAGGCTTACTTCACTTCCAATGGCCCAAGGCCTCCAGGATCTCTCCCCTAATACCATGCTTATTTCGTCTCTCACTATTCTTCCCCATTCCTCCATTACTGTCCTCCTTGTTCCTCACACATGCCAGGCCTGCACTCACTTCATGACTTTTTAAGTGACTTATACCGCTCCTCCATATGCCTTTGGCCAGGCCCACTCCCCCCAACCCCATCTGATTTCCACATGGTTCACTCCATCCTGTCCTTCAAGTCTTTGCCCAAAAGTCAGCTTCTCAATGACGACTGCCTTCACTATTCTATTTAAAGTTGCAACCCCTCCTGGAGACTCATGATCTATCACTGCTCTATTTCTCGGCCCCTATAGCTCTTTTCTAACATATGATGAATTTCACCTGTTTGTTAGGTTTATCATCTATGTCACATAGAATGTAATCTTCATGAAGACAGGATTGTTTGGCTCTTTTGTTCACTGGTGTAACTCCAGTGTTCTGCTTTGAAAGGAAAAAAGAACAAAATCCGTTGTTGTCAAGTTGATTCTCATTCACGGTGACCCCATTTATTACAGTATTACAGAGTAGAACTGCTTCATAGAATTTTCTTCATTGTAATCTTTAAAACTAGGCTTTTCTTTTGTGGCAATATTGGATGAGTTTGAACCCACCAATCTTTAGTTTAGTAACCAAGCGCAAACTATTTGTGCCACCCGGGGATTTAAAAAGGAGAACAAGTCATCAATAAATATTGGTTGAATAAATGAATATTTCTCTACTTTATACATTCACCAACTTATCTATTAGCTTTTGGAGAGTTTATAAAGCTGCCATGGATTGAATTGTGTCCTCCCAATATATCTGTCAACTTGGCTAGGCCATGATTCCCAGTATTGTGCGATTGTCCACCATTGTGTCATCTGATGTCATTTTCCTATGTGTTGTAAATCCTGCCTCTGTGATGTTAATGAGGTGGGATTAGAGGCAGTTATGTTAATGAAGCAAGACTCAATCTACAAGATTAGACTGTGTTTTAAGTCAATCTTTTTTGAGATATAAAAGAGAGAAGCAAACAGATAGACATGGGGACCTCATACCACCAAGAAACAAGAGCCAGGAGAATAGCACATCTCTTGGATCCAGGGTCCCTGTGATGAGAAGCTCCTTGACTGGGGAAGATTGACGACAAGGACCTTCCCCCAGAGCTGACAAAGAGAGAAAGCCTTCCCCTAGAGCTGGCACCTTGAATTTGAACTTCTAACCTCCTAAACTGTGAGAGAATACATTTCTCTTTGTTAAAGCCATCTACTTGTGGTATTTCTGGTAAAGAAGCATTAGACAACTAAGACAAAAGCCCTTTAGGCCAAATTTAAACTACCAGTTATTCAAAGCTAAGGCTGTAACAGCCATTCTTCCATTATTGAATTCATGTTTAGAATTGACATTCTATTGTTTCAGAAACACATCTCGCAATGTTCTCAGGTGCCTAATAAGTCCTCTTAAGAGTCTTTGTTATTTACCACTTTACTACCCACCCTTTCCACCCCTTTATAATCTTCTTGGTTCCTAACATGAACTTCTTTATTTCATTAACCAGTCTCATCTTCCCATCCTCCTTCATACCGTGTTCCTAGGATATCATGCCATGTAGATCCCTGCCTCTGCATCTTTTCCTTAGACTGTTAAACAGACTTCTCTCTTCTATCTGATAGTTCCTCATTCATATAGCAACAGCAACTTTATAGAATATAGCCATAACCAGGAAGATAAGAAAATTACTATAATTAATTCTGATATATTTGGTTGGGAGAGACCTAAATGCATGTGTTCAGAGCTTCTTTATTCTTATTATGTGTCGCAGCGGAGACGGTTGTCGGGGCGGTGGAGACAATAACCAATGCCACAACTCTTACAGAGAAGTGGGGCCAGGAGGGTCACTCTGAGGAGTTGAACCCCAGCTTCAGTCCCAGGAGTTTATTTTATAGTCAATATAGCAAGCAGTGAAGCAAATAACAGAACAATGGGCTTTGGGTGAGTAACAATAAGTTTCGGGCAAGGGAGAAGGAATTCAGGTAAACAAGCCAATCAGTAACAGGACAATAGGTTTGGGAAAACAAGTCGTGTCTAATCTCTTTCTCACCGCTGACAAGTCTCCAACATGTCGTATACAGCATAGAGGCCTGTGGGGGCTGCAGTTGTCAATAGTGCAGCCATGTTTAAATGGCATATATCCCCACAATTATGTATAATTCCAAAATATGTGTTGTTGTAGTTAGGTTCCGTTAAGTCAGTTCCAACTCAGAGTGACCCTATGTACAACAGAACAAAACACTGCCTGGACCTGTACCATCCTCACAATCATTAATATGTCTGAGCTCATGGCTACAGCCACTGTGTCAATCCATCTCAGTGATGATCTTCCTGTTTTTTGTTGACCCTCTACCAAGCATAATGTCTTTCTCTGGGGACTGGTACCTCCCGATAACATGTCCAAAGTATGTGAGACAGTCTCTCCATTCTCCCTTCGAAGGAGCATTCTGTCTGTACTTCTTCCAAGACAGCTTTGTTCTTCTAGCAGTCCATGGTATATTCAATATTCTCCACCAACACCATAATTCAAAGGCATCAATTCTTCTTTGGTCTTCCTTATTGTCCAGCTTTTGCACGCATATGAGGCAGTCAAAAATACCATGGCTTGGGTCAGGCACAGCTTAGTCCTTAAAGTGACATCTTTGCTTTTCAACACTTTAGAGAAGTCTTTTGCACCATATTTGGTCAATGTGATATGGCATTTGATTTCTTGACTGCTGCTTCCATGAGTATTGACTGTGGGTTCAAGTAAAATGAAATTCTTGCCTTCAGTCTTTTCTCCATTTATCATGATATTGCTTATTGGTCCAGTTGTGAGGATTTTTGTTTTCTTTATGTTGAGGTGTAACCCATACTAGACTGTAGTCTTTGATCAGCTTCTCAGATTTGCTCAGCATACAGGTTGAATAAGTATTGTGAAAGGATACAGCCGTGACACTCACCTTTTCTGATTTTAAACTATGCAGTATCCCCTTGTTCTGTTCGAATGACTGTCTCTTGGTCTACGTACAGGTTCTTCATAAGCACAATTTAAGTGTTCTGGAATTCCCATTCTTTGCAATGTTATCCATAATTTGTTATGATCCACACAGTCAAATGCCTTTGCATAGTAAATAAAACACGGGTAAACACCTTTCTGGTATTGTTTGCTTTCAACCGAGATCCATCTGACGTCAGCAGTGATATTCCACATTCCACCTCCTCTGCTGAATCCAGCTTGAATTTCTGGTAGTTCCCTGTTGATATACTTCTGCAAATGTTTTTGAATTATCTCCAGCATAATTTTACTTGCATGTAATATTAATGATACTGTTCGATAATTTCTGTATTCTGTTGGATCATTCAAAAATTTAGTGACTTAAATCAACAAAAAAATTTTTTTTTCATAAATCTATGGGTTTACTGGGTTTAGATGGGTGGATCTGCAGGCTGAGATCATTCCAGTGGCTGTATTCAACTGGGATCTAGGATGTGACTGCATTGTCAAGATGGTCTCTTATCTATACTCCTGGCATCTCATTCAAAATTCTATTCTGAGCTCCTTTAGCATGGCAGCTAGCTTTCTAGAGCAAAAGTGAAACTGTCAAGCCTTTTAAGGGCAGTCTCTGAACAGGCACAGCATCACCCTAACTGCATTCTATTGGCCAAGCAGTCATAGGGCTGACCCAGATACAAGGGGAGGGGAAAAAGGCTCCACCTGTTCCTGGGAGGAATTGTCAGCCATATTTTTAGATAAACTGGGTGGTGCAAAAGATTAAGCACCTTGGAAGGCAGGCCTGGCAATCTGCTTCTGAAAGGCCACAGCCTCTAAAATCCTATAGAGCAGTGTTTCTCTGCACAGTGGGGTGGCCATGAGTCAGAATGAACCCAATGGCAACTCACACCACCACCAACACCACCATGACTGTACTTTTTTTCCAGTCTTAGTAGACTAGAAGCAGAAACTGCAGCAAAAGGCAGAGACTTCAGCAGTTGCACAGGGACTTTGGCCAATCAGATAGTGTGTGTGTTGGAGGTAAGGGGTGGATTGCTTATAAATATATAAAAGGTTCAGGATTTCCAAAAGCATAACACCTTCTAGGACATTTAATGTCAAGGCAAAAAGCCCAATAGTCCCCAAGAGAATTAGTGTGTCATGTGGTAGCATAGTAATTGATGTTTATGATTCTAAGTTATAAAGAAGAGGGTTTATGTAATTGTATACTCTGTTCAAGTAGATAAGGACATGTTTAATGCATTTTAGAAATTTTGCAGGAACAAGGCTACTTTATTTTTTTTTAATTTTGGGACTCAAAGGGATAAATTTTAATTATGTGAAGTTCAGTTATGAATAATTTATTTCCCATCCACATCAGGGGAAAAAAATAAGGTCTTCTGTGTCATTTTGTCAAAGCTTATTCTTTTAAGCACATGTCTGCACACATAGTAGGTACTTGGTAAATGCTTATGATTAAAATAAGGCTATTACCCAAAACTACAGGGATGTGGATATCACCGTTTTCTCCAAAGGTAAATTCCATCCCATAAATGTTAATCTTACAGCTTCTAAAAATATGAACAATAGACTGATTTTTGTAGATGTAATGGTACCTGGGTGGATTAATTACCTTTTTGTTCCCATTAAGTAGTGGCAGATATGCAGGGTCCAGCACAAGGCCAAAAAGGTAATATTAATCATGGTTCTGTTGCATACCATGGGAAAGAAAATTGGGTTCATGAGTGGGCATGGGGATTGAGCACCTCCTTCCATGGTGAAATGAACCAAATAAAGAGACATGGAAATGAGTAATAAATTGGGAAGGAATAAATGCATATTCTGAAAAATTGAAGGGTCAGTTAGCAATTTTAGAAAGAAAAGGATAGAAAGCAAATTCCCACAGAAAGAGGGGCAGTCTATGCCTTGGAGAACTCTACTCAGCCTCTGACTGTTGCCGTGTCCCACCATTAAGGAAGGCCTGGAACTAACATGCAGCTGGTATTTCAATCACTGATTCTGTCTGTAGAATCTTCTTTCTCAAAGGATTAGCCTTACAAGTCTCTGTAGTCTGACTCCCACCTCATACAAAAACTTCACGCACAAAATTCAAGACTATTGCTCTACTTCTGGGCAACATGGCACTATAGTCAGAAGCACCATGCCATCCCTCCACAGCAAACATATGAAAAACTAAGTCAAACAGAGTCACACATCAGTCCTGAAGTCCTAAGCATCAAATGAAGAGACAAAGAACTCAGCCAAGCACCAAATGGAATAAGAAACTGACCGAGGACAGAGACCAAGAAGAGATACATGCAGAGGTCCCCTATCGGCTACCACAGCACAGATCTGCCATCTTGGACTCCTGTCGGAGATTGGTGAACAGGGGGTATGAGAAAGCAGCTTCACAGAGCTTCCAGCAGGGGACAGAACAACCGGTAATCAAAGATATATACTTTCCCACCCTCCATCCTTCTTCACAACCACTTGGCCTCCTCTGTTTCCCGCAGTCACGGTCTCTTGGCTGGGAAGCACTGGCTCCACCCCAGTGTTGCTTGGATTCCACCTGCCTGTACTGGCAGGCTCCCTGAGTGCATTTGTTGGCTGCTGGTATTGCTTTTTTCGGCTTCATTAGATTTCTTCCTTATCTCTTACCACCTCCCCCTCCTTTCTCTCAATACCTGGCTCCATGGCCATCTTTGCTTCTTCCTGGGGGGCTGCAAGGCACCGCTCACACATGGAACTGCTTCCTGGCCCGTGCCACCATGCTGGTGGGACCCCCGGGGCTTTTTTTCTTTTTTGGTTTGTTTGTTTGTTTGATTGTTTTCTTTTTCTTTTCTCAGCTGGAGAGTTCCTTCTAGCTGGGCAGTGTTGTGCAACTTGGGAGATACTCCCTTACTCTGTGCAGAGGCACAGTGACATCCCTGGGGGCATTTACTTTTTCTTGTTTTTTTTTTTTGTGTCTTTGTTTTGTTTGCTTCTCTCTCTTTTTCCCTTTTTGTCTTTCTTCATTTCCAGTTTTTCACTTTATTCATGTTTTTCTTTTATCCTTTTTCTTTTTGGTTTTCTCCATTTCTCAGTCTCTCATCTCTCCACTCCAATAGCAAGCTCCCTTAGCACTCCTTTTTGTTTGTGTGTATGTTTTTGGCTCTGTTCCTCTCTCCTCTCTCTTCTCTTTCCCATACCCATCTAAGCTCCACACATCATAATCTACCCCCTCCTTCCTGCCTACCTACCCTGTGTGCTGAACATCACACCTTCAAGCAGCACAAGCATGGCCTACCAGATCCTGCCCTGGGCTGATTGCTGACCTGCCCTGTTGGCCCTAGTACGTGCCACGGAAAACCTATCCCTGCAACTCCCCTTCAGCTGGACCTGCCCTGCTGTACCATACCTAAGTGACTGACCCTACCCATTGGAGAAGGAGGTGAAAAGTATCGGGCCCACAGACAAGCAAACAACAAAGAATACACAGCCCACATTCTCAGAAATAGCCAAATAAAACAAAAAAGCAGGACGGAACAAATCTACAATAACTAAACAAGGAAAATAACTACAAATGCCCCGAAGACAGCAGATGATATCAAAACATATACAAAAACAGGACAGGATGGTTCCAGTTGGTGTCCAAAATAAAACACCAGATGACTTTCCAGTAGAAGAAAAGTCACTAGAACTACCTGATAGGGAATTCAAATCTCTAATATTCAGAATTATCCAAGAGCTGAAGCAAAAAGCAGACAAAAATCAGGAAAAAATAGATAAATTCATGGAAAAGGCAGACAAATTCATGGAAAATACAGACAAAAAAATGGAAGAATTCAAGAAAATAATACAGGAACAAAATGCTAACATAAATTCACATTAGAAGTCATACAAAAACAACAATTAGAAATCCAAAAGATAAACAACAAGATTTCAGAAATGGACAGTGTCATAGAAGGGCTGAGGAACAGGTTTGAAACAATGGAAGACAGGATCAGCAAAACTGAAGACAAACACTTGGATACAACTCTGAGGAAAAATCAGGAAAAAGAACAAAGAAAAATGAAGAAACCATGAGAATTATGTGGGATAAAAGCAAAAGCAAAAATCTTCGAGTGATCGGAGAACGGGGAGAAAACAGAAAACACAGAGGGGCTCATTGAAGAATTGCTGACAGAAAGCTTCCCCAATATCATGAAAGATGACAAGCTGACCATCCAAGAAGCTCAACAAACCCCATATAGGATAGATCACAAAAGAAAATCACCAAGGCATGTCATAATCACACTCGCTAAAACCAAAGACAAAGAATCCTGTGAGCAGCTCGAGAAAAACAGAAAGTCAAATACAGAGGGGAAACAATAAGACTAAGCTCAGATTATTCCACAGAAACCATGCAGGCAAGAAGGCAATGGATGACATATATAAAACCTTGAAAGAAAAAAATTGCCAGCCAAGAATAATATATCCCACAAAACTCTCATTCAAATATGATGGTGAAATTAGGTCATTTCCAGATAAACAGAAATTAAGGGACTGTGTAAAAACCAAACCAAACTTACAAGAATTATTAAAGAGAGTTCTTCAATCTGAGAGCAAACAACATCAAACCACAGGCTGAATCTAGGACATAGGATTGTACCAGCCAGATACAAATCTAGGAAATTAACCTTTAAGGACTATCCAAAACCAAAAGAATTATAACAGGCAACCTGAAAGGTTAATCTGTAAATGACAACAACATCAGAACAACAGAAGAGGAAAAAAATGGTGTAGGTATAGAACCTTCTAATGGAGAGGAAGTCAAGTGATACCAAGTAATAATAGACTGGTTCAAATCTAGGAAGATAAGGGTAAATTTCAAGGTAAACACAAAGAAAGCTAACAAACTTACTCATCAAAATAAAGAAGAAAAACAAAGTCTAAGTAAAAACAAATCCTACAAAAACAAAAGAAATGAAAAAAAAAATCCACAAACAAAAGGATTTCAGCACAGGAGAGTAAGAGGAAAAAAGAAAACATCAGCACCACAAAAAAAAAAAAGCACTACAAAATGACAGCAGTAAACTCACACCTATTAGTAATTACACTGAATGTAAATGGCCTAAATGTACCCATAAAGAGATGGAGAGTGACAGAATGGATAAAAAAACAGGATCCATCAATATGCTGTCTACAAGAGACACTCCTTAGAAACAAAGACATAAATTTATTAAAAAAATCAAAGGATGGAACATAATATATCATGCAAACAGCTACCACAAAAGAGCAGGAGTGGCAATACTAATCTCAGGTAAAATAGACTTTAAAACAAAATCCACCATAAAAGACAAAGAAGGACACTATATGAGGATTAAGGGGATGATCCGTCATGAACACATAACCATAATAAACATCTACACACCCAATCACCCAATGACAGGGCCCCCAAATACATAAAACAAACTCTAACACCACTGGAAAGAGAAATCAACAGTTCCACAATAATAGCAGGAGACTTCAACACACCACTCTCTGTAAAGGACAGAACATCTAGAAAGAAACTCAACAAAGATACAGAAGACCTAAAGGGCACAATCAGCCAACTTGACCTCATAGACGTATATAGAACACTACACCCAATAGCTGCAAAGTACACATTCTTTTCCAATGCACATGGAACATTCTCCAGAATAGAACACACCTTAGGCCACAGAGCAATCCTCAACAAGATCCAAAACGTTGAGATAATACAAAGTATCTTCTCTGACCACAATGCCATCGAGGTAGAAATTAACAACAGGAAGAGCAAGGAAAAAAAAAATCAATTACATGGAAATTGAATAACACCATGCTTACACATCACTGGGTAGTAGAAGAAATCAGAGATGGATTCAAAAAATTCCTAGACTCAAAGGAGAATGAAAACACATCATACCAAAACCTTTGAGACACAGTAAAGGCAATCCTCAGAGGACAATTTATAGCAATAGATGCGCACATCAAAAAAGAAGAAAGGGACAAAATCAAAACATTAACTATGGAAATCCAACAAATAAAAAGAGAACAGCAGAAAAAAGCCCACAGCCACTAGAAGAAAGGAAATAGTAAAGATCAGAGCTGAAATAAATGAAATAGAGAATAGAAAAATAACCGAAAGAATTAACAAAACCAAAAGCTGGTTCTTTGAAATAATCAACATAATCAACAAACCACTGGCTAAACTGACAAAAACAGGAGAGGACACCAAATAACACAAATAAGAACCGAAATGGGGGAGATTACAACAGACCCAATGGAAATAATAAGGATTATAACAGAGTATTATGAAAAACTATACTCCAACATATTTGAAAACCTAGAGGAATTGGATAAATTTCTAGAAACACATTACATACCCAAACTACCACAAAGTGATATTGAAAATCTGAACAGACCCATAACAAGAGAAGAGATTGAAAAGGTAATTAAAAAAACTCCCAACAGCAACAACAAAAAAAGCCCTGTCCCAGATAGCTTCACTGGAGAATTCTACCAAACATTCATAGAAGAGCTTATACCAGTACTACTCAAACTATTTCAGAACATAAAAAGGAAGGGATACTTCCAAATTCATTTTATGAAGTAAGCATAACCCTGATACAAAAGCCAGGCAAAGA
>NW_004443947.1:30795130-30809430 GCF_000243295.1 Trichechus manatus latirostris | reverse complement strand
AATATAAAGCCAAAAACTATAAAGTTCATAGAAGAAAAAATAGGATCAATGCTAGAGGCCCTAATGCCTGGCATTAACAGGATACAAACCATAACCAGCAACATACAAAGCCCAAAAGGTAAGCTAGATAACTGAGATCTTCTAAAAATTAAACACTTATGCTCATCAAAAGACTTCACCGAAAGAGTAAAATGAGAACCTACAGAGTGAGAAAAAATTTTTGGACATTACAATCAGACAAAGGTCTAATCTCTAAAATCTACAAGAAAATCCAGTACCTCCAGAACAAAAAGACAAATAATCCTATTAAAAAATGGGCAAAGGAAATGAACAGACACTTCACCAGAGAAGACATTCAAGAAGCCAACAGACACATGCAAAAATGCTTGCGATCACTAGCCATTAGAGAAATGCAAATTAAAACTGCAATGAGAAACCAGCTCACCTCGGCATTACTGGCGCGAATCAAAAACACTGGAAATAACAAATATTGGAGAGACTGTCAGGAGATCAGTACCCTTATACACTGCTGGTGGGAATGCAAAATGATACAACCATTTTGGAAAATGATATAGCACTTCCTTAGAAAGCTAGAAATAGAAATATCATACGATCCAGCAATCCCACTCCTAGGAATACATCCTAGAGAGATAAGAGCCATCACAAGAACAGACATAGGCACACCCATATTTACTGAAGCACAGTTCACAATAGCAAAAAGATGGAAACAACCTAGATGCCCATCAACAGTTGAATGGATAAACTATGGTACATACACACAATGGAGTATTATTCAATGGTAAAGAACAATGATGAATCTGTGAAGCATCTCTTAACATGGATGAAACTAGAGGATATTATGCTGAGTGAAATAAGTCATTCACAAAAGGACAAATATTGTATGAGACCTCTACTGTAAAAACTCATGTAAAAGTTTACACACAAAAAGAAACAATCTTTGTTGGTTACCAGGGCTGGGGGGAGTGGAGTGGGGAGAAACTAAACAGACAATAGATAACTGGTAACTTTGGTGAAGGGTAAGACAGTATACAGTTCTGAGGAAGCCAGCACAACTTGTACAAGGAAAGGTCATGGAAGCTCCGTGGACACATCCAAGCTCCATAGACTGAATTGCTGGGCGGAGGGCTGTGGGGACCATGGTCTTGGGGAACATCTAGCTCAAATGGCATAATACAGTTTATAAAGACAATGTTCTACATTCTACCTTGGTGAGTAGCGTCTGGGATCTTAGAGGCCTGTGAGCAGCCGTCTAAGATATTCTACTAGTCTCACCCCTTTGGGAGCAAGGGAGAAAGAAGAGAACAGGATACAAGGAAAAGATTAGTCCAAAGGACTAACGGACCACAGCTACCACAGCCTCCACCAGACTGAGTCCAGTACAGCTAGATGGTGCCCGGCTACCACCACTGACTGCTCTGACTGAGATTGCAACAGAGGGTCCCGGACAGAGCTGGAGAAGGATGTAGAACAAAATTCGAACTCACAAAAAAAGACCAGATTTACTGGCCTGACAGACTGGAGAAACCCCGAGAGTATGGCCCCCAGACACCCTTTTAGCTCAGAGGTGAAGTCACTACCGAGGTTCACCATTCAGCCGGGGATTGGACAGCCCCATAAAACAAAAGGGGACTAATGAGGCACGGCAGTCCAGGGATAAGGACTAGAAGGCAGAAGGGGACAAGAAATCTGGTGATAGGGAACCCAAAGTTCAGAAGGGACATTATTGACATGTAGTGGGGTTGTTAACCATTGTCATAGGACAATATGTATACTGTTTAATGAGAAACTATTTGTTCTGTAAATCTTCGTCTAAGGTACAAGAAAGAGTTAACTATGTGAGATCAAATTGACAACGGCAACTCAAAAGGTTTGATGGGAAGCCTAGGGGCCAGTGAGTTTAAGATAATGGAATGGAATAATTTGGAAAAGGATAGTAAGAATAGCAGCACAACCAGAAGAATGTAATTGATGTCACTGAATTGTACATGTAGAAACTTTTGAAGTGGTATATATTTGGCTATGTATATTTTCATCAAAAAAAAAAAAA
The DNA here is from genome assembly GCF_000243295.1 of Trichechus manatus latirostris. NCBI lineage: Eukaryota > Metazoa > Chordata > Mammalia > Sirenia > Trichechidae > Trichechus > Trichechus manatus. The sequence goes on along the minus strand of NW_004443947.1, from coordinate 30,807,362 downwards.
AAAAAAGGTCCTCCAAGGTTGAGAAGGGAGAGTGTTGACATGTTGTGGGGTTGTTAACCAATGTCATGAAACAATATGTGTACTGATTATTTAATGTGAAACTACTTTTTCTGTAAACCTTCACCTGAAGTACAGTTAAAAAAAAAAAAAAAAGACTTGGTTCTTCAGTCTCTGCTAGGATACATCCAGTGACAGGGAGCTCACTCTTACATGACTTTTATTAGTTAAGAATGCAGATTCTGAAATCACAAAGGTTTACCTGAATCCTGGCTTCATAACTTATTAAATGTGCTTCCTTGAGTAAATGACTTATCCTCTCTAAATCTCAGGTTGATAAATAGGGAAGGGGTGGATATGAGGATTAACCGAGGCAATGTAAGTGCCTGACCTATATCCAGTCCTCTGTCAAAGTTATTATTAAGTTTCAGTTAAGTTCTGCAAACATCCTGCATTATCTTTCCATTGAAATAGCACTTTGGAAAGTATTTTGCATCCTTATCTCTTTAGATGTTTGCAATAGTTCTCTGTAGGACTCACCACTGTTTTTAGTCTTCTGGTGAGAAAACAAAGACCAACCTCTGTGCTAGTATCTCTGCATTGTTCTTCTCTTGCAAACAAGAAATGAAATTTTATGTGAAAGTCCCTGGATAGTGCAAATGCTTAAGTGCTGGACTATTAACCGAAAAGTTGGCAGTTCAAACCCATCCAGAGGCACCTTGGAAGAGGCCTGATGATCTGCTCCCGAAAGGTCATAACCTTGAAAACACTATGGAGCAGTTCTACTCTGCACACATGCGGTCACCATGAGTCGGAATCAACTTGAAGACAACTAAGAACAGCAAGAAAACTTGTTAGGCAAAGCTGGTCTTGAACAAAATAGTGCTTGAATCACCTTTTCTCTTGTCTCTTCGCTCCATTCATGTCACCTCCCCTGCTAGATGCCAAGTCATTGCATGGTATTTCCTGGCATCATCACCTGCTAAAAGAAAGATGCTGACATCAGTCATCTTCCCCTTAGAACAACGCCTTTTGACTCTGAGGGCGTTAGGACTTTTCTTCACCAAAAGGATTCCAAGCATCTGGGAGCAGGTACAAATAGAGTCTAGGATCATCAAAATTCACAATATAAACCAGTACCAGTTGCCATTCAATTGATTCCAGTTCATGGTAACCACATGTGTGTCAGAGTAGAACTGTGCTCCATAAGATTTTCAATCCCGGTTTTTTGAACATAGATTGCCAGGCCTTTCTTCCAAGGCACTTCTGGGTGAACACGAATCACCAACCTTTCGGTTAGCAGCTGACTCTATTAATCATGTGCACCACCCAGGGACTCCTCATAATATGTAGGTGGCTATTTTTTTTTTTTAAATCTGTTTAGATTGACATCCCTTTTCTTAGATATCTGGAGGCCAGGGGAAAAATCTAGCCATTTAGTGGCTACAATTTTATTAGGGAAGGAATTGAGAATATTTAGCCACGAAGAGGTTTTCATAGAAAATGCGAAGGTCATAGGATCAAGAACTATTAAAGTTGTAAGGGATGGATTTTATTCTAATCATCTCATTCCCCCATGAGAGTGGCGTGGGGGGTTAGCTTGAGATCCAGAGGCCCAGAGGTAAAATACCCTGTATTCAAAGTTTGAGTGAGTTAAATGTCAGAACCTGTGCTAGGATCCAAGACTCCTAGCCACCCAGGAACCATGAATTCCATATCTGCAATTCAACATCACTGATTAAAGATCCTAACTTCCCTTTGGACTGGTTTAAACTCTCTGAGCCTGTGAATAGCAGCCTGCTGGATATTTCTCTTAAAACCACTGTCTCAGGTTTCAGTCTCATTGCCTCTAAAGGTAGTCCCACGTGTACACACGAGTCACACGTTTTTGTTTTCTCAAGAGCATTGAAAGTCAGAGAGCCCCTAACCTGCTCAACCCTAAGTGGTTGGATTCAGGGACTGGATAAAGGTCAAGGACATGTCACTTTCTCTGTTTGCATGTTGTTCAAGCCACCCTGCTTTCAGCACAAAACTAAAAGGCAGCAGGCATGTGAATGCCTTTTGGAGATTCATTTCACATAATAAAAGCAAGACTGGAATCAACGACCTGAATTTAATGACTGTTCTGACAGCTGGGAGGTAATTAATCCTTCTCTCACTCCTCATCCTCTGCCCCAGCTTCAAAGTGTCATTTCTTTCTTTCTCTTCCTCTCGTTCTAATTAGAAACATGCTGTAGGGTGAAAGGGGACCAGTGTGAAGCCACCACCATGTCACCAAAGGCCATTTGACAGCAGAGAGAGCTCATGGTCGGAGGAGTCTGATCCCAACACAGGAGCATCTGCCTTTGGAACAGGGAAGAAGAGCTGGATGTGGAGCTGGCCCCAAGGTCTGGCTCCATCTCTGCCACCCGCCTGCTCCATGCACTGGTCAAGTCACTTGATTTCTCTGTGTACATTTCTACATCCAGGAGTCAAGGACTCCCAACGTTTCCATTGCCCAGTGTGTACAAGAAAGGTACAAGGAAAGGGAAACGGCTTAGCATAGTAAAAGCATTGTTCCAATGTATGAGATGGAGACCTGAAAAACGGTTCCTTCAAATAAAGGCATTAACTGTGTGCTTGGAGACCTAGGGACTAGAAATTTAGAGGATGTAGACTTCTTAAACAACATATTTAAATTCCAGGGTAATTTTTTATACACCATTCTCTTTTGGCAAACCATCCCTTTCACTGGTCAATGCTGCCCCAGTTGTAGTGGCAGGTCGAGCTTCACCCCCAGGGCCAGGCTCCTGATAGCAGTGGAGAAAGATTCTAACACAAAGTCAAGGGCAGGAGGCCCAATGTTATCTCCTTCATGATTCCTTCCAATGTGACATTGCATGTCCTGCTGTTTGTCTAGATATCAGCTTTGCTAGGCATTTGGTTTAATCATTAATAATAATGAAACAGGCTTGAAAGATTTTGGTGGGCTCAGGTAGGGAAAATTAATCACTCCAGGATTGCTGCAGAGGTGAAGCAACTTCTCCAAGGTCACCAGCTAGTTAGTTTTCAAAATAGGGCTGGAATGCAAACTTTCTGAATCCCAGTAGGAATTTTAGATAGGTAATGAAGCTCCTCCATAATTTGTTTCTCCGATTTAAAAATGATTACGGCCCCAAATCTCATTACATTAACTGAATAATTCTTTCCAGACGTAAACTACTTGTAGAAGCATAAAAATAACAATAATTCAGCATAGATGAGTACATCCTTCTTTCTCCAAGTGCTTTTGATCCATCTGGGCTGCATTTCTTACCTAAACCAGCACGCTGCTTATTCTGAAACTGTTACTTGCTTTCTGGGAAAACAGTGATAAAGAGAGGAGTTTTCGGCTTGTATCTTGTGTTTGATACTTTCTCGAAGTGCCAGAAGTAGCAAGATGTGTGAGGGAGAAAAGAGATCGCATGAGAAATAAACTATCACAGCCTAGGAAACCCTATGGGAAAGTTCCACTCTATTCTATAGGGTTGCTATGAGTCAGAATTGACTGGACAGCACACAACAACTCCTATAATTGCTATCCATAAAGTTTTCACTGTGATAATTAAGGTACACCTGACCCAAGCCATAGTCTTTTCAATTGCCTTATATGCACGTGAAAGCTGGACAATGAAAAAGGAAGACAAAGAAGAATTGATGCATTTGAACTGCGGCGTTGGCAAGGGATATTGAATATACTGTGGATTGCCAGAAGAACAAACAAATTAGTCTTAGAAGAAATGCAACCAGAATGCTCTTTAGAAGCAAGGATGATGAGACTTCAGCTTACTTACTTTGGAGAGATATCATCAAGAAAGACCAATTGCTAGAAAAGAATATTATGGTTTATAAAGCAGAGGGTCTGCTAAAACAGGGCAACCTTCCATGAAATGAAGTGACAAAATAGCCACAACAGTGGATTCAAACATACAATGATTATAAAGCTGGCATAGGATTGGGCAACATTTCGTTCTGTTGTACATAAGGTTGCCACGAGTTGGAGCCGACTGGAAGCCACCTAGCAACAGCAACACCTGTAGTTTAAGTGTAGGTTACTCTTTTTCTGCTCCTGCCTTTACCACTGACTAACCATATAGCCTTCAAAGAGTCCTGCCTCCTTAATGGACTTTGGGTTCCTCTGCTGAAAAGAGGGGATCTTTTTAGGTCAGAGTGGCCAATGGGAGGCCTGTTGCTGAACCCTCCTCTTAGACCTGCTTTGTTTGACTTGCATGGTATTTTGAAAAATTGGGAAATGTTTTATAAGTTTCAGAGTTCTGGCTTTTCTTGGAATATCTGCAGATGTGCCTGGAGTGAGTCCACATTCCTGCATGGAAACAGTTTTCTGGTTCTAGTTGTGACTGTCCTCTTAAGAGAGGGCATTGCTCCCTGGCTCATCCTAGTCCCACCACCAAGCCAGCTCTCTCCTGTATGTTATCTGCCTGGCTTTTGAACGAGTGACCCCTAAAATAGGTGATACTAAAGGTCCTTTCAACTCTGATTCCATGATCTGATGACTTGTTTCTCCACTAACATAAAATCTCCCATCTTATGGGCTGAGAAGGAGTAGAAGGCTAACTGCACATCTGTGGTAGCCCTGACTGCCACTCATTGTGACCTGGGGGATTTTACTTCTGTTACGTGTCCCGGCTCCATATGGGATCATTCTCTTCCAGGAGTGTCCAAAATGATCTGGACATAACTTAGAACTAAGTTTATAGATTGTTGGGCCACCAGTTGTTGCCTGAAGGCTATTTTAGCAGGTTTACTCAAAGTAGAGTTTCCTGGATGGTGTAAATGGTTTGTGCTTGGCAACTAACCTAAAGGTTGGCAGTTCGAACTCACCTAGTGACACAGTGGAAGAAAACCCTGGTGATCTGCTTCTGTAAAGGTTATAGCCAGTAAAACCCTATGGAGCAGTTCATCTGTCACATGGAGTCATCCTGAGTTGGAATTGACTTGATGGCAATGGGCTTAGTTTTTTCTTTTTTTCTGTTTACTCAAAGTAATACTACTACTAACAATGACTATATTGTTAATTATTGACATTTTTGGAGCCTTGACTATGAGTAGCAGCAGTATCGGGATGACAGGCATACTCGTGTGCCCTCCCTGATGACCTAGCACAATGTCTAAACATGCTCCTATGATGTGCTAATGGAGGGAAAAAATGTGGCGATTTGAATGTGCTAAACCTTTCAAAAGAACACAAAAGTACAATGTGAAACAAAAGTCACAGTTCTATTTGTTCTGCAACAGTATGATAGTCACTTTTTTTTTTTTTTTTTCCCTCTAGACAGAAATCAAAAGCAGAGGTATCAGGAGCAACAGTTTGTGCAGCAGCTCACCGTTACCACCTCTGAATGGCTGCCCTCCCTGCCTACCCGAAACATCTCTGCCGTCTGCTTGGCTAGGCACTTTCATCTTGATCCTTTACATTTTACCATAAACCTACAAAACAGTTTTATAATCTCCATTATACAACGGAGGGTGTGGAGACTCAGGAAGGCTAAGCAACTTGCAGAGATCATAGAGCTAGCCTGCGGATTCTGGTATTGGAACCCTAAATCCACGTTCTTGATCATGACCCTCCTCTGCTGCTGCTGCTGTAAATGGGGTTTGACTTGATGGTCTTTTGGAATCCCTCTGACTCAGACAGTCTATGACTTAGGGTAGCAGAAAGGCGTAGCGGTAAAAGCATGCTTCTTTGCCTTATTTTCTTCATCTGTAGGGAGGATTCAGTATGAACCCGGCGCTCTTGTTTGCACTCAGTAGACTTGGGCCATTATCAATATTAGCATATATTTTCCCAGCTCTCACAAAATAGTACCAGGAGAACATCAATTGTGTGTGTGTGTGTTTTCCATTGATATCTCCAATGCCCAGAAAAATTCTTGGCACTTAATAGGCAATCAATAAATATTTAGTGATTAATACGTGCATCTATGATGAATAAATGAATAATATGATAACATGGAAGTTTGTCCTAGTCTAAAAGAAGGAATGTACTTTTTTGAGGTTTTCATTTTATCAAACACTTACTACTGCAAGTTACAGCAATCGCCATGTGAGCAGCAGAATGGCTTCATAAATCAGCACCATCAATCACCTCCATAAAGCCTCATGCTTGGCCTCATTTCCAAGGCTCCCTGGGGTTTGCTCCTGTAGTTGACACTCTCTTGTTGACACATTTCTGTGGCCTCTGGTGACCACAAGGGGGCAGTGCATGTTTACTGAAGCTTGGAGCTGAATTTGTTCTGAATAATACTGACAGCCTTTGTGCGTCTTATTCCTAGGAGATGTCTTCATGGTGCTTACAGGTATGAGGCCAGATTGCTTTCTAACTACATGCACTGCAAACTCATTTTGTTGTTGTTATTGTTGAGTGTTTAAATACTGAGAATCAGAATCAGACTTAATAAGCCTTGGTGGCACAGTGGTTAAGAGCTTGGCTGCTAACCAAAAAGGTTAGAAGTTTGAATCCGCCAGCCATTCCTTGGAAACCCTATGGCACAGTTCTACTCTGTCTTATATGGTTGCTATGAGTCGGAATCGACTCAACAGCAACAGGTTTAGTTTGGTTTTTACCCTGACATAACCCCATGCGGTGGGAAGGCAGTAAATGACATGCCTGATCTATTTTACAGCGTCTTCTTTAGGTCTTACTGAGGTGAAATCCATCTGTGTTTTAAAGGCTTGCTCAGGCTTTATTCCACTGCTAGCACATAAGCAGCACCTAATTTCAAGAGGTACAATTTCCGTTGTTTTTCAAATAGAGAATAGAGGCTTAGCGTCTCAGGGGTATGAAGAAATCTTAGTGTATGTCTTGTATTCTGGTCCTGGTGTCAGCTGTTTTAGCAACATCTCAAAATGCTTAGCTGTGATCGCTCTGCTCTGCCATGGGCCTTTCCATGGACTTTTGAGACATAACGAGTAAGGAGCCTGCTCTCTTGCTGGTGAAGGGTTTATTGACCATTTTGGAATTGACGTTTAGGAGCCTGGGAATTGTTTTCATTTCTTCCAGAAGAGAATAATTACAACTATGTGACCAGAGTAATTTGGGAATTTACTTTCACAGGCAGAATTTTTGAAGAGATGCGAAGTAGGAAAGCTTGGAATGAGATCATTGGGCCTGAAGAGCCAAGACCTCACTTCCACTTGCTAGTGCATATGAAAAATACCTGTCTGTGTCTGCTTACGCCTATTTAGTGCGTCTTCTCTACCATCTCTCCATGGAGGTCTGTGCTAGTTTCCCAGCGCTGTGATAACAAAGTACCACAAAGCAGATGGGTTAGAACAACAGAATTTTGTTCTCTCACAGTTCTGGAAACTAGAAGTTGAAAATCAAGTTGTCAGCAGGACCATACTCTCTTTGAAGGGTCTAGGGGAGAATCTGTTGCATGCCTTTCTCTTAGCTTCCTTCTGGTGTTGCTGGCAACCCTTGATGTTCTTTGGCTTGTAGAAACATCACTGCAACCTTTGCCTCCATTGTGACATGACATTCTCCCTGTGTATGTGTGTCTGTCTCTTCTCTTCTTATTAGAACACCAATCATATTAGATTTAGGGCCCACCCTCTTTCAGCACGACCTCATCTTAACTAATTATATCTGCAAAGACCTTTTTCCAAATACAGTCACATATCTGGAGTTTTAGAAAGAGGATAAATTTTAGGGGGACACTATTAAATCTAGTAGTGGTGGCACAATGGTTAAGTGCTGGCTGCTAACAGAAAGGTCGGCAATTCAAACCCACCAGCCTCTTTATGGGAGAAAGGGACCTGGCGATCTGTTCCATAAAGATTACAGCCTAGGAAACCCTATGGGGCTGTTCTACTTTGTCCTATAGGGTCGATGTGTGTCAGAATCCATGATGGCACACCACCGCCACTACCACAACAATCGGGTCTATATGTTTCTGGGTTTTCCTATAAATGCTTTTATGTTCAGTCATTTTATGGCCTCCTAGAAGCTCAGTCATAAGGGAGTCAGTCAGGGCTGCCATATTGTACAATTCCAGGGGCACCATTCATATTACCTTCTCTGTAAATGCCACCCCTTGGAGGTAACTCAACTCTAGAGGTAGTCCAAGGAGGAGGCCCTGACTCAGATGTTATCTTGCAAGATCTAGGAAAATGGGTCTCAAACCGGCGACCACAAATATTCATTTTAACAATGTTTCCAGATAATTCTGATGCAGTTGTTGAATGGACATTGAGAAGTATTGTCTTTCCTAGAGCATCTCTTCCAATAAGACAGGTGAATAAAGGTCGTAGACTGGGAAGAAGTGCAGTGGTAATTATTTAGTACCAGTTCTATCTCAGGTGCTGTGTTAAGCTTGTGTGGTCCTGTTAATTTAACTCACTTGCATTTTATCCAATGTCTCTTTGTTCAACTTTCAGAAGAACTAGAACCCCGATCAGTATGAAATGTTGTTGTCACTAGCTGCTGTAGAGTCAGCTCCAACTCGTGATGACTCCATGTACAATGGACTAAAATGTCGTCGGATCCTGTGCTATCTTCATGATTGTTGGTATGCTCAAGTCCATTGTTGCAACCACTGTGTACTTTAAGTGTCTTCCAGTCTAGCGGGTTCATCTTCTAGCACTATATTGGATAGTATGAATGAAATAACTCTCTTCTAATTCAGTGATTTCAAGCTCAAAAATACCTATAATAGCAAGACAGATATCAAAACTGAAACTGGCCCGAGATGGGTAAATCTATGCACAACCTGGGATCCGGCTCCAGCTAACTTGTAGCATGCAGGATCATTTGTTGCCTGACTGTCTGGATTTTTCAAATGAAATCAAGTGGGATTTCTTGATTTTTAAAATATGTTGACTACAAATAGAAATTTATAAAAAGTACAACGTGTAGTAAATAAAACACCCTTGTGGGCCAGATTCAGACTGTGAGTTGCCTTTTGTGGATCCTGGTCTAATTCCTGACAGTCATGGTTGGTTTTGAGATGGAAGAAGCCTTTGATTGTGGTGGAGTAGTGGAAAGGATACAAAATGTATGGTCAGGGGACATGGGCTTAGTCTCAATTCTATAATGTACTAGCTATGAAACCTTGAATAGTTCACTTCACCTCTCTGAGAATCAATATTTTATCTGAAAAGAAAAATGAGACTAATAGTACCTCCCTCACAGACTGCTACCAGGGTAAATGAAATACTACATGTCATGTTTTCCAAACATCAATAATTCACAAAAACCATTATAATTTTTGCCATGTTCAGGCAAAAACTCTACTATTATTTACTTAATATTTTTCTTTTGACTCACTTTTTTAACCTGAAATGCCTACTTTATTCTCAGTCAAAGCAATAACATTTGTAGAATCCTGAGTTCAAGCTAGTTACATATTGTTTTATTTTGTTTTCACTAATCACATGTTAAATTAAATGTAAAACTATTTCAAAATAGTTTGGCTATGTACCACGTTACTGTTCCGTAATCTTTAATGCTTTCATAATATTAACACATTTTTTAAAATAAAGTAAAATAAAATACCAGATGAATGAGTCTAATAGCTCCAGCAGTAACTTTGTGGCAAATGCTACCTTTACTTTTAATGAAGTAAAAATAGATTTTATATTATGGAGTAGTTATTTAAACCAGGAGCTGATGGTTTTATTTATTTATTTATTTCATCTTCAAATTGGGGCTTAAACTTCCTCTTCTACCTTCTTTAATAAAAATAGTTTGAGGTCTAGAAGACCCAATACCTTAAGATGTATTTACTATTGTAGCTCTCATTCAATCATTTATTTTTACATTAATAAACACTTCATATTTTTTTTTTTTTGCATCTCATTTCAGTGTTAAGTCAATGAACAGCAATATCTTAAAATGGATTTTTGTATTACATGGTTGGTGGTTCTTAAAATTCCAAGACTGAAGTTAGGTGGTAAGGAAGGTAGTCACTGCGTTTCAATTCCTAAGGCTGAGTATGGTTATTTCTTCAACAAGAATTCATTGAGCATATATAATGGGCCCTAGAAATATAGCTGAGAAAAAGCAAGGCATTTGTCCATAGGAAATTCCAGTCTGGTGGGGGAAAACAGGAAATTGAAAAGTATACACATACACACATACAAACACTTTATCATATAGTGGTAAATGCTATGGATAAAAAAAGCAAGGTGGGGAGAAATAGTGATAGTAGGGGTTACTTTTTCAGAGGTATTCATCTGGGAGGGATTCTTAATAAGTGGCTATTTTATTTGAACTTAAATAAGATGAGGGGGTGAACTATGATGTTACGCAGGAAAAGAGTGGTCCAGGAAAAGAATGAGTACGTGTGAAGGCTTTGAGGAGGATGCTTAGTGTGGGTGTGAAATAGCAAAGAAGCCAGTATAGCTGGAGAAAATGGAGCAAGAAGGAGATGGGGTAGATAATGGAGACAGATCATACAGGTTCTTACAGGTTACTTGAGGTCTTGGGATATGTTACTCTGAGTGAGTGGAAAGATTTTAAGGGATCTGAGCAAAGGAGTGACATGATCTGATAATGATTTTGCACAATCTGTCTTGCTATTGTGTGGCAAAGAGATTATGGAGGGCTATGGTGTAAAAGGGAGACCAGTTATGGTCCAGTGAAAGATGATGGTGGCTTAGACTAAAGTGATAGCAGTGGAGGTGGTAAAATGTGGCCAGATTCAAGATGTATTTCTAAAGTAGTGTTGTTAGGTGTCTCGAGTTTGTTCTGACTCATAGCGGCCCTATGTACAACAGAACAAAACATTGTCCGGCCCTTCTAAAGTACAGCAGTTAGTAATTGATGATGAAATGAATATGACATATGAGAGACAATAAAGAGTCAAGGATAATTCCAAAGTTTTGGGGAATGGTGAGAGCAATTTCAAAGAAGAATAATGTTTTAATTTACTGAAATTTTCATCTTTGCTAAGTCTTTTGTGCTTTTTCTCACACACAGGGTTGCTTCCACAGGGCGTCCTGATGTAACTTACCTCCCTAGATAGCAAATGCGAGCTAAAATTCATGCTTCTTTATGCAAATGCATATGCTTTTGGCCAGTGACTGCATTTGTTCCAACGGCAAAACCATCACTTAAGGAGCTCAAATAAACAGACGAAAATGCTTGCTTTTGACCATTATTCGCCTCTATTTGTTCCTGACCTGTAATGATGTATATAACCTGTGCCCACAAAGAGGAACATTTCCCGAAAAGGTTTAAAATCAAGTAAAATAATTCAACTCAAATTGAATTATTTCTGCTTTTCTTGCCCACTTTTTACTCCCATAAACTTAATTATCCATTTTTTTCCTGGCATAATTCCTGGGCATCAGTCAGGACGGTCTCTACTTTCTCTTCCTCTAAATGCTATGTACCTTCTCACTTTAAATATTACTAAGAACCTCGCTAATATCCTGCTAACAGCCCCGAGTTATTTATATTATCCCCTTTTACAGGTGAGGAAACTGAGGTTCAGAGACCTTAATGAATTCATCAAGCTTGCAATTCAAAAGTGATGACTCAGATTTGAACCCAGGAGTGCCTGACTCCCAGTGCCAGCTCTTACATGCTGCACCCTATTGCTTCACTATCTGCTTTTGCTACATCACATTAGCAATAATCACCTTCCTCCCACTCTAGTGCATCTCCCCAAAAAGCTCTTATTAAGAGGGTTCTTTTTTTTAAGTGGAAAGGCAACATTTTTTTTTAAATTATGCTTCAGATGAAAGTTTACAGAGCAAATTACTTTCTTGTTAAACAATTAATGCGTATATTGTTTTGTGATATTGGTTGCCAACCCCGCGACAGACATAACACTCTCCCCTTCTCAACCTTGGATTCCCAGTTACCAGCTTTTCTGTCCCTTCCTGCCTTCTCGTCCTTGCCCCTGGGCTGGTGGGCTGACTTCCCCAGTCTTATCCTTCACCAAAGTTACTACTTATCTATTGTCTGGTTAGTGTTTTTCCCTCCTCACCCCTCCCCTCCCTTGTGACCATCAAAGATTGTTTATTTCTGTATGTAAATGTTTTTCATCAGGTTTTTTTTTTCTTTATGGAAAAGGAATTAACATTTATTAGTTTCCTAACGTGTGGAGCACTATGCTAAGCATTTTATGTACAGTATCTTATTTACTTTTTAATTTATTGTGCTTTAGGTGAAAGTTTACAACTCAAGTTAACTTCTCATACAAAAATTTATACACATATTTTTATATGACACTAGTTGCAATCTCTATAA